>NC_135541.1:53010403-53344569 GCF_045843805.1 Urocitellus parryii | reverse complement strand
CATTTTTATCCCAAATGCAGATTGCAGAATCATGTCGGTTACACATCCACATTTTTACATAATGCCATATTAGTGACTGTTGTATTCTGTTACCTTTCCTATCCTCTACTATCCCCCCTCCCCTCCCATCTTCTCTCTCTACCCCACCTACTGTAATTCATTTCTCTCCTTGTTTATTTTCCCATTCCCCTCACAACCTCTTATATGTAATTTTGTATAACAATGAGGGTCTCCCTCCATTTCCATGCAATTTCCCTTTTCTCTCCCTTTCCCTCCCACCTCATGTCTCTGTTTAATGTTAATCTTTTCTTCCTGCTCTTCCTCCCTGCTCTGTTCTTAGTTGTTCTCATTATATCAAAGAAGACATTTGGTATTTGTTTTTTAGGGATTGGCTAGCTTCACTAAGCATAATCTGCAAATTCCATGATTTTGTCATTTTTTAGTGCTGCGCAATACTCCATGGTGTATAAATGCCACATTTTTTATCCATTCATCTATTGAAGGGCATCTGGGTTGGTTCCACAGTCTAGCAATTGTGAATTGTGCTGCTATGAATATCGATGTGGCAGTATCCCTGTAGTATGCTCTTTTAAGGTCTTCAGGGAATAGTCCGAGAAGGGCAATAGCTGGGTCAAATGGTGGTTCCATTCCCAGCTTTCCCAGGAATCTCCATACTGCTTTAGCAATTCTAAGCAGGAAGTGTGAATCAGGCAGTATAGCAATGCCAGATTTCAAACTATATTACAGAGCAATAGTAACAAAAACAGCATGGTACTGGTACCAAAACAGGCGGGTGGACCAATGGTACAGAATAGAGGACACAGAGACTAATCCACAAAGCTACAACTATCTTATATTTGATAAAGAAGCTAAAAGCATACAATGGAGGAAGGATAGCATCTTCAACAAATGGTGTTGGGAAAACTGGAAATCCATATGCAACAAAATGAAACTGAATCCCCTCCTCTCACCATGCACAAAAGTTAACTCAAAGTGGATCAAGGAGCTAGATATCAAATCAGAGACTCTGCGTCTGATAGAAGAAAAAGTTGGCTCCGATCTACATATTGTGGGGTCAGGCTCCAAATTCCTTAATAGGACACCCATAGCACAAGAGTTAATAACAAGAATCAACAAATGGGACTTACTTAAACTGAAAAGTTTTTTTTCTCAGCAAGAGAAACAATAAGAGAGGTAAATAGGGAGCCTACATCATGGGAACAAATTTTTACTCCTCACACTTCAGATAGAGCCCTAATATCCAGAGTATACAAAGAACTCAAAAAATTAGACAATAAGACAACAAATATCCCAATCAACAAATGGGCCAAGGACCTGAACAGACACTTCTCAGAGGAGGACATACAATCAATCAACAAGTACATGAAAAAATGCTCACCATCTCTAGCAGTCAGAGAAATGCAAATCAAAACCACCCTAAGATACCATCTCACTCCAGTAAGATTGGCAGCCATTATGAAGTCAAACAACAACAATTGCTGGCGAGGATGTGGGGAAAAGGGTACTCTTGTACATTGCTGGTGGGACTGCAAAAGGATTTCTTCTTGATCATGAATTTTTATATGTATTCTTCCCTTAAATGACCTAACTAATAGGCCTGCCATTGGGCTGCTTCTAGTTCCCACATAATGGAATCATTATGAAAATTAAATGATAGAATATAAAGTTCTTGGAACCATATCTAGACATATAAAGTGATTAGTGAAACATGCTTGCAACAATATTATAATATTTAATATAAACATTTTTGTATTAATATTCGTACTTCCATTAAACAAAAAGCTTTGTAATACATGAGTTTGTAATATATGAGTTTGGGAAGATGTTACTAATGTTACATAAAAATCTTTACTCTTGCTGTAATCCCAGCTGCTCAGGAGACTGAGACAGGATGATCATGGGTTCAAAGCCAGCCTCAGCAAAAGTGAGGCATTAAGCAACTCGGTGAGACTCTTTCTCTAATTAAAATACAAAATACAGCTGGGGGTGTGGCTTGGTGATTGAGTCCACCCTCCCCCCCCCCCAAACTGTTTAATCTTCCACATTCACTTTTGTAAAGATAAATTATCAGTATTTCTTGATTGGCTATTTAAAATTTAAGAACATTAACCAAATTGGTTATGAGGTACAGATATAGAACAGATATCTACCTCTTGAAATGTTGATTTTACCCAAGCTCTATTTGTTGGGTGTTAAATATATTTTAAATGATGTTTTAAATAAATAATTAGGAAATACCTTCTGTTGAAGATCCTGCACTGAACTGTGAAAAACAAAGGTAGATGAATGTAGTCTCTCCTAAAGACACTCATGACAAAGAGCATATCATTGTAGACAGATGAAAAATGAGCATGATTTGTGTCACAGAAATACTGTATACTTGCATTCAAAAAAGAAAACTATATTCACAATTTCTAAAATTAAAATATTTAAATGAATTAAAGTAATCTAGCATTTTTACACATTTTGCAGGCAAGGCAATGTTGAATTCTCAAAATAAATATTGCCAAAATTACTTTCAGATACAACTGAAAAAAAAAGTGATAACTTTTGTGGTTTCAGTTGATTTAAAAAAGAAAAAAATGTTTTGCAGGAAGGGCTATAACTCAGTTGTAGATCACATGCTTAGCATGAGTGAGACCCTGGGTTCAATCTCCAGCATTAAAGAAAAAAAAAAGGAAAGTTTGAAACTAATTTACATAAATAAGAAGCTTTCCCAGAAAAGACCATTACTAATTTGGCACATGCATTTTCTTTTTTTTTGGTCCAGACCTACTCAGAAAACTGTAAAAGAAAAGTAGTTTATGAAAATCAAAGTAGGAACCAGGAAAATGTAAGCCAAAGACAGGCAAATCAGAATAATCACAAACTTTAATTATGTATATTTTCTCATTTTTATTGTAATGTGAGAGAAAATGATATGACTTTGTGTTTAAACTATTGTGTTTCTCTTTTTTTTAAATATGTATTTGTCTGTTCACTCATCCACAATGAATATTGTAATAACTTGTAAGAGGAGATTTTGGAGAGGATATCATTATTTAAGTCCTGGTATTTAAAAATACATTTAGTGTGTTTCTACTTTCCAACCAAGTCAACGAAACCAAAGTATATAATATCTCTTAAAGTGAAGAGTCAACTGGTAAAGTAATATAATGACTGTAATCATCTATCTCTGTTCTACCTCATTCATTACATTTGGGTTCAGCTGTATCAAAATCAACAGAAATTCCGTAGTATCACAAGCACAGATAGATACTTGTTGAATAAATAGGAATACGTAGGACAGGAAGTAAAATGGTAACTGTTTTTAGGATTTTGAAATCTCCTCTAGAGAAACGAATACTACCAGTCAGTAGAGTGACCTTTTCCACATATCAGAGAAACAGGATTAAAAAAAAAAAAAATTAAGAGGGGAGGAAATGTAGCTAAGATTAGATATACCCAGGTTCTTCCTAAAATGTAATCTGACAGAAGTACTTTAAGAAAATGGTATATCAACAGAAGGACTTATTTTGTTAATTTCTGCTTTTCATTCAATTCTTTCCACTCACCTCAACCCTCCCTTACATTAAACATATATGGTAGGTGGGGATGGTGGTATATTTTTACTTTATAGTTATAGGTGTCCCAGCATGTTGTCTATTTATAAACCTGTCATTTTTAATTTGAAAAGCTTTGTAATATACCAGTAATAAATGCATTCATAACCACATCTTCTCTAATCACTACAGAGCCTGCACTGCTATTTGGCACTCATTAGCTGAAACTGCCATTCACCTATAATTTATGACTAGCATACAATTATGTGTTATCACTACTCCAAGTGATTACTACGCTGCATGTTTTTGAGATAATGGTATGCAACACTCTATGATAAATTGTACTGCAATGGATAGTTCATTTCTGTCATTTGCTCTATTATTTTCCTAAAAACAGTCTCAAGAGAATTATATTGAAATGTGAGTACTTATCAGAAGCAAGAATATTGGGTTAACATTGTTCCTACGAGAAAAGGGGGAAACTTCGTTCAGGGAAGAAAGCACACTTGATGGTAATAAACACATTTGAAAATATTCTGATACAAGTGAAATATGGAACTTTAGGGATTCACTTGGAGTTTTGTTTTAAAAATGTGTGATCATGTATTGATTAAAGACCAAAAATAATATATTTAATAATTTGACATTATTTCAACATTGAATAACATGGAATTTAGTATCCGTAATTGAAAAAGATCACAAAGTATCAATTTGGCTGTGATGTATTAAAAACCAAAATACTTTTAATTGTTTAAACATTTTCATTTTATTATCCTTCTAGTACTTTCACAACAGTTGTGAGAGCTACTATTATTTACTCTGTGTCAAATGAAGTACTGCTCTAAGTATATCACAGGGATAAACTCATATAATTTACATATTAATCCTATAAATTAGGCATTAGTATTTCAATTTTACAACGGAAATGAAGAACAAGAAGTGAGTAGGTTGTTCAAGAGCACAGTAAGACCACATGGTTGTTTTAACTTTGCAGGGCTACCATAAAAAAAAATACTTCAAACTAGGTGGCTTATAAAAACAAGAATTTATGTTCACTTTGAGTTCTAGAGGCTAGAAATCCATACTTAAAGTGCTCAGAGGGCCACACCACCTCTGAAGACTCCAGGGAAGGTTTCTGTGTTGCTTCTTCCAGGTTCTGGTGGTCCCAGGTTTTCCTGAGCTTCTGGCAGTGGAACCTGATCTCTACCTGCATCTTTCAGTGTTCTTCTCTGTGTGTCAGTGGCACCTCCTCCCCCATGTAAGGATACCAGTCCTTGATTTAGAGCCAATCCAGGAAGATTTTATTTCAAGATCCCTAATCAGTTCCATCTGCAAAGGGTCTATTCAGAATTAATTTGGAATTAAATTGGAAGGGACACTACCGTGTTTGAGCTGGAGGTTCCATTCAAACATAAACATACCACACCATCTATTCCCTTAAGCAGGTATGATTGTCCCGGGGTCTGGGTTCAGTACATATTTCATTTAATGACAATTCCAACCCTCTGGAGTTCTCTCTCTTTTCCATATAATGCCCAAGGTCATTTAGCACAAAGCAACATCATTTAAATTTGAAATGTTTTTCCTAAAACTTGGAGTATGTCATTTTCCAGCTTAAAAAGTATTTAATGCATTAGTTATCTTCTGAATTAAAACTAATTCCTTGAAATAATTTTTGAGTCCCCCAGAATCTGGTCTCTGCCTGTTTCTCCAGCTCACACTTGTCTTTACTCCTATAACCTGTCAATTCTCTAGCAACCTGGCTTCCAAACTTTCTCCCAGGTTGTTTCCTCTGCCTACACACTTCCCCTGTAACATTTGTGCTTCTGCCTATTCTTTAGGTCTCACAGCATCACTGCAGCTGGACTGATCATTCTAGTATCCTAGTCATTTGTGCTGTAGAGATTGCTTATTTAATGGTTGTTAACTTTGTGAGAAGAAGCACCACAGCAATGGGTTCTCAGCTGCACATTTTTTATGTCCTTTAAAAAATAATTAATTCTTTTTATTGATAGATGATAGTAGAATTTATTTTGATATAATTATACGAGCATGAAATATATCTTATTCTAGTTAGGACCTCATTCTTGTGGATGTATAAAATGGTGGTATTCACTATGATGTATCAATTTAAGTACATAGGAGAATTAATGTGAATTTATTCCACTATCTTTCCTTTTTCCTATCCTCCATCCCTTCCCTTCATTATCCTTTCTGTAATCTACTGAATATCTATTCTTCTCCTTTCCCCCCCTTATTGTGGGTTGGTTTTCACGTATCAGTGAAAACATTCAACCATTTTGAGAACTGGCTTAGTTATTATTCTGTAAAAGAGAACAGCACATACAAACATACTAGCTGTACTTTTAATACAGCTCTGCAACAAATTTTCAATATGTACTACATAAGAGTAGTAGCTATGCTAAAATATATATTGAAATGTGAACAAAAGGAAAGAATTGAAGCCAGACTATCTCTACATATGATGCAGAAGCAGAAAACTGCCTAGTAATTCATGATTCAGTGTCTTCATCAATTTCCCAAAAGGCTTATTTTGAGTTTTTGTCAAGAAAAAACACATCTGGATTTCCAGTGAGCAGCTGAAAGTCAAATAATATGTCTGCAGAGTCACTCCTGTTTTTCTTCATGATTCTAGAAGAAAAACATGGAGACAAGTAAGTTTTCATGACAGAACAGTTCTGACACAAAAATGAGTTTGGCTGAGTTGTTTGATTAAGGTTCTGCTTGCATGCTGGGGTTGTACTTCTTCCAGTGCTCATGGAAGCCACATGATGACAGAGTCAGGGCAATGCTATATGACAAGGTTCCAGTGGAAGAGTCTTAGTTCTGTGAACATGATATATCCCACTGAGGTGTCAGATGTGTGGGGGTAAGCCACAGCCACAAAGTATCAGACCTTTCATTTAGAAATCATGCAAACTATCTTACCAGGAAGCCACCTGCCACTGTGGAAGAGTGCAATATTTTAAAACATCATCATATTTTTAGTTCCACAAGCTGGTTTTCCATGAGAAAAAATATTACTGCCCACAAACAAGGCTATGATCCATTTATCTCTTGCCAAAAATATAATTTGCTATCATGTAGACTAACTACAGATCTAATATGCGATTTTACATGTAATTGAAACTTAGCTGTTTCTAATTAGGAAGCAGCAGATCAAATTTATGGGCGGGGGTGATCTATATTTTTGAAAAAAATTCCTATGAAAGTCACTCTTTAGTTAGCACTGCACTTTGTAAAATTTCTTCTGTACAAAAAAAAAATAATCTTTTTCCATAATTTTTCAAAACCTTTCCTGTACTTTTTCTCTGTGTTAAATCTCTCTTCCTAATACAATTGTTAAGCAAAACAAATCTTATTCACCTTGTAATGTATATTAGGAATTTGTGTGTAGAGTGACGGTTCCAGGGATTTTTTCACAGATTTTCTTCACTCTTCAACCTCCAGTGTCCAGAATTGGGACTCAATAAATACTTCAAATACATAACAAATATAAAAGAAATGTTAAAAATTAAAGTACTGTGACTTTAACTCAGTTGTTGGACAAATTTGATATTCCAAAACCATTTTGGAATACTTTATTTTTCATAGTAACATCAGAAGGTATTCATTATTTAAATTATCTTTTTATATACAAAGAAGTTATTGGGTTATACTGGTTCTCTCTCTATTAACCAAGGAGTGAGTTCTTTCAGAAGTCTTTGTTGCAATAAAGGATAGATATGGAAGGTCTAAGTAACACTTACCAGTGCAACTTGTCCACTTACTTATAATTAAACAAGTTTAATTTATGAAGGGAAAGTTGATAAAGTTCCAGAGTTATTAGGCTAAGGAGACAATTTAAGTACAATGTTAGCAGGCTGAAGAGTGAAATGATTTTCTGGAAAGCAGATTTGTTAAAACATGACAACCTAGAAAATTCACTTTTGTTTCTTAAAGCTGTTCTCCATAGTTAGAGCAACTGATTATTTTTCATGTCATTTATATGACTAATCACCATCATTATTACAAAGTGATTTTCTACCTCAACATATGAATCTATGAATAAAAATCATATATTAAATATTATTCCATAATAGAGTATGGCACATACAAACAGTGATCATAAAAGTTCATGCAACCACTTTTCCAGTTAAATGTGGAGGATTTTACCCCAGTCACAAGGTTTTAAGAAAATAATAATATGTACCATTAAATATTTGCAATATCCATTTTATGAAGAAATGTAGTGCTTCTGAATTATTTACATTTGAAAAAAAAAACATGAACAAAAAAATAATGAATGGCCATATTATTGCCGGGAGTAATTCACTTATTTGTCTATATTTTTTCTTCTTTGTAAATGTATCAAGCCAGAGTTGTTGATTATAGGGAGATAGTCTTCATTTATTAGATTCATAGTTATGATAGAAGATTAATTTTGCTTTGAGATAAAACTCTAGATGTTAAAAATTGTAATCACCTATGTATTCCACCTACTCAAAATAAGATAAGATCATGTTCTTTAAAGTGCAAGCTTACAAGTTCCCCTTCCTCACAAAAACCTGTGGTGATATAAAATTAATATGCACCATTCTCTGAGAGTTCCATAGAAGAAAACTTATTGGTGCCTTTGGCTGATGGTCAGATTGAACTGCTCTATTTTCTTCCTTAAGCTGCTGGCTATGAGTAGGAACACCCAGCATGGACTTTTCCCACTGTCATAATCCATTTATTACAGAGATGTGGCATTTATTTGAATTTTGCAAGTATAATATCAGTTCTCCATTCATTATTTTTTCATAAGTGCATCTTAGTGTAATAATCCTCTGCTCTCTGCTCTCGTGTTTTTGTCAGAACCTATTACATCAGTGAAGAAATCTTTGTTTCTTTCTTAGCCCTGAACATACTCAGAGTTCATTTAGGTTTTCTAAAACTGAAACAAATGCAGCTAATTATTCCTTGACCTGTATTAACAACCCAGCTGGTCTGGGCGCATATTTAGCCTACTGAATATAAAATTATAATAAAATCTACTTGCAGCCCTCTTCCAAGCATGAGCATGTGAAATATTATGAAGAATTTTAAGAGCTGCTTTTTTTTTTTTACTTTAAGCATGATCAAACACTTTTCTATAGTCTCAAGCCGTATGTTGCTTTTAACTCCTTTAATTTCTGTTTCTCTGCCACAGAGCAGAAAACCAGAGGAGAGAAGTTGCCATCTGCATTGGCTGTCATCACCTGCAGGAATTTTTAACTTGCCTACTGAAGTGATTGAGGCATGGTTGATTTTCAGCATGCTACAAAAGATGCCTTTGTTTCACTGAAAACTCAATATATATCGAGATCTCATATGCACTTTAACTCTTAAAAAAAAAGAACAAAAGACCATTAGATTCTTTTATATAAGTTAGAATCATTTTGAAGCTCTTGTTTGAAAAATAAAAGAAACTTAGAAAACAAGTAGAAGACTCATATTTTGAAACCTGCTTTTTAAGAATCTTTTTTTTATTGGTTGTTCAAAACATTACAAAGCTCTTGACATATCATATTTCATACATTAGATTCAAGTCCGTTATGAACTCCCATTTTTACCCCAATTAACTCCTTGCAGAGCAAAACCATTGATATAGGAAAAGGAGTACCTAGCCCAAGTAAGAATCAGCAGCACAGCAGCCATCTAACCAGTTTGACTGAGGGAACACAGGGCTTCTTCTATTGTTTTGCCCATGGCATCTGACATTTTTTTGAGAAAATTATTGCAATGGACAGAGTACATATACTAGTAAGTTAAAATATAAAACCTCAACTTGAATAAGTTTGCCATATTAGCTAGCTATTATTTAAAGGGGTAGCCATGCTGTAATGAAATAAGGGATATCTGTATTTTATAAAGTGCTAATAATTATGGGTTACAGGTATTTTAAAATTAAACAATTCATATATATACACACATATATAATGCATAAGTATATATATGTTTATATATAAAGAATATATGTATATAAAGTGTATATATAAATAAAATATATATACTTATAAGTATATATGTGAATACTTAGTATATATATATATATATACTTATGTGTATATATTTTAAATTATGAAATATTATTTATGAGCTCTAACAAATATTTGTATAACTGAGATGAATTATTGAACTTTTTATGTAAAAGTATCAGCATTCTGCATAAAAGTTTTACACATGATTATGGAATTAACTTTAAATCATTAGATGTGATAATATAATTGTCCCCAGATTGGAAATTATTATCATATGACATACTACACAAGCTTAGACAAACATCAATACAGTTCTAACTGTTTACACTCTAAACATGCTAGATGAAATTTTCTGTTGCCTTATTACCAGGCTAAAATGAAACATATCTAAGAGACAGAGATTAATCTCCTAATACATTTTCAGATTATATGGAACTGAATTAAGAGTCATTTCCTACATTTAAATTTCCAAATTCTAATATAGTGTTTTAGGTTCCATTAGGAAAGTGAGCAATTAAATACTAACCTAGAAGTTGCATGTAAAATCCCAAAGTTCAAGAGAATAGGTAAAGGTGCAACCTAGATTTTAAAACTTTTCTATGAATACATAAAGCCCATGAGTCTGATCACTACAAACTTCTATTCAAAGAAGAAAATCTAGGTTTAAGATACATAATCAGTCTGGAAGAGCTTAAGGGAAATGAGAAATTTCTTTAGAACTTATGGAGAAGAATCCAAAACACTTTTCCAAAGGATAATTTCTAAAACACACTGACTCAAAAAAAAATGTTGTGGATTAGATCTGCACCACATTAAATTAGTTTTAGAAATCCTACAATACTTTATCCAATATGAGAGGAAGATTTAGAATGAAAATTCACAGGGCCATTGCACTACACAAATCTGGTAATACTATTCACACCCTAAAATATGAAGCCTTGACTATGTGACCTTATGTGGAAGGTGACTTTCTGAACAAAGTGCTGTATTTATAATGCATTCATCTGCAAACAACAGAAACACTGACCAAAGCTTTATGAAATCACACAGACATGCATTGTCCTTCTTATGATGGGAGATAAGTGAATCCAAGTTTTGTTCCCAGGTTTAATGACTTCACTCCTGTGTTTTTGGTCCAGAGTTTCTACAGTTTCTTTGGTTTACAAATAATTTGTGAACATAATTTCTTTGTTTACAAGCTATCCAAGACTGCTTCTAGCATCAAGTCTACATATATTAAAAATTCAAAGTACTACAGTGTTGATAATCACAATATTGCAAAATAACTGTATGGTAATAGAATTACCACACTTAACTCAGATTATTTATTAATCACCATCTGAGAGTGGGAGGTGGACAATTATCAATATCTCTTTCCTCAAGTTGGACATGGAATTCTCTTTCACAAACTTCCAATTTATAAGTGCACTTTGGCAAATATTTCATGTGATTACATATAAATATAATAAGTAAAATAGTTTTTTAATGATTTACATGTGTTACATAATAAACCACTACAGACATAATTTTATAAAATAACAACCATTTTATTTTGCCCACGGGTGCTATTGATCATGAGTTCATACAGCTCACCATGGGGTTGGCTCATGTATGCTCAGAAATATCTGGGGCCTCTGCTGGGAAAATCAAATTGCTGGGGGTGACTTGAATGACTTGAGGTTGGAATTATCTAGAGACCTCTTTAATTCATATGTTTGGCACCTCTATGGCTGGAATCAAAGGCCCACCTGGGGCTGTAGATCAAAAGAGGTCATCTGCACTTGGCCTTTCCCTGGCAACTGGATTCCAAGAAGAAAAAAAAAATCAGAGAGAAATAATGTGGAGAGTGAGCACTACAAAGGAAAAAAAAGAGAATCCATATGGGCTATCTTTGACATGGCCTCAGAATAATGCCTCAGTATTTCAACCATATTCTAGAGGTTGCAAGCTCATCACTAAGGCAAACCTACATTTATGAGGGAAACATAAACTCTACCCTTTGATGTAGAAATGTCAGTCTCCTAATACATAAGAGAACAGGAAGAGATATTGTGGCCATTCTTGGAAACTATCTGCCACAAGTATTAAGATCCAAGTGAAAAGAATTGGGATGGGATTTGCAATGACCTATCGTGGATGCTATTTAAAAATTTTAAACAGCTACTATAAACATTGCAAACCTGAACTTTCAATTCCAGTTATATTTTAAGATGAAAACACACCATTCTTCATCATTTTGAGTCTCTAAGAATCTGAATGTAGAACGGACTCTGATGTAATTTAGAACAAAGATTCCTGACCATAGTTGTATAAATCACCTGAGAGATCTATATTTTTTGATAGAACTTGTCTCATATTTACCACATCACAAACTCTCATAAAGTTTCTGCAATTAATGTTTTTTATTACAAATCTCAAAACTGTTAAAAATGATTACTAAATATGCTTAATCACAGGATTATCATTGAGAGTGTTTAATTGTGAATATACATATTTATATATATAAAACATTATATAAATACATATAATCATATCATTGCAGATGTAGTCCTAGAAATTCTAAAAGTGTTAATTTCAATATAATCTTCTTTTTCCCTCCTTCTCTGTCTCTCTGTTTCTCTCTCTCTCTCTCTCTCTTTCTCTCTCTCTCTCTCTCTCTCTCTCTGTATATATTCATAAAATAAACTATTCCAACAAATACAAAAATGATGGGAGCAGTAACAATATTTAAGAAAGGATTTTGGCAAAATTAAAGGTACACATAGCCTTTGAGCCAACAGTTCCATTTCTATAAACTTGTGCTTTAGTACTACCTACATTGTTACATTGAAAGCCTATTCTGTATTTATTAGCACATCTCCTGGGAAACAACTAAATAGCCCTATCTAAAAGGCATGACTGATTAACATCACTTGTATTATCTTCATAAAACACAAAGACTATTGGTGATTTCTTAACTAGTAGTCTCCTTCCTTGTTAGTTACCCTCATTGATTAATGGATCATCTATGTCTTCTACTATCTGTAGTGTGTGGATGAGTCATCAGGAACTCAATACAAAAGGAGAATGTGCCTATGGATAGGCATTAGAGGAACATGTCCTACATACAAGACGAAAGAAAGCAAACTGCTTATAACATTATATATAGAATGATCTTATATATGTTAACAAAAAATTTAAATAAATAAAGGTATAGAGAAATATTTTTGTTTTTATAGTACCTATAGAGTCATGATAAGAAATGAACAATTTCTTGAAAGAATGACAGTGGAAGCTTTGAAATGAAGAGTATTTCTGTATTTTGCTGTTGTTGGTGGTGATGTTGTTTTTTTTCACTAGCATTCACTATTTTTGAACTAAGAGGCTAAGCAGGGGACTTGGGGTTCTTTTTTACACTCTTCAAAGTGATTCTGATGTCCATTTGGGCTTAAGAGTAATTGTCACTAATGTGCTTCTTTTTTTCTCAGGTGAAAAGAAAACAAAAGGTGTACTTAAAACAAAACAAAAAAAAAGTAGAACTGTATTCAGAAAACTTGAAAGACTAAAAGTCTGAGCTTTTTTATTTTTTTAACAGTGTATCCTTTGAAAGAAATAAGTAGGAGACATTTTTTATTCTTCCAAATTAGCATTTGTAAATGCAATAATCAGATATGCTTTAACATATCATTATCTAAGAGATAGGTGCTACTTAATTTCTAAAGGATTTTTAAGTATATTGAATAGAGCCAACTAGGGCAGATTTTCATTATAATGTGATATCATTATGCCAATGATTGCAGGCTAATTCCCCACTTACACAATCTGACCACTGACCATGCTAGATCAAGAGGGTTTAATTTCCTTTGTAAATGTTCGTTCCTGTTCATTTTACTTGAGAGCAAGTAAAATGGTAGTTTAATAAGGGAAGAAATCATTTTTAAAGGGAGAATATGTAAAGGCAAATGCTGTGGATTTTTGTCGGAATAATTACACACTTCCCTTTACCATCATCCCCTGACATATCTATGTAAAACCAAAAAGAAATCATGTTTTCTGATTTGTTTCCAATAACCTTTTAAATGATGTCCACGTTTGTGTTGACCTTTAGTGTTGACAAGTGCACAGTGGACTCTTGTCTCCAGGAAATAGGGTATAATAATAGATCCTATTCCCTATGTCTTATCTGACATTTTGGCATTCATCACTTTCTAAGACTGTATTGGGCATTTTTTTTTTTCTTGAAAGCATTATTTTATACTTGCCAACAGTAAACTTTGTTATTTTCTCATTCACAAGAATTTCTTAACAAGAAGAGGAATATGAAGATTAATAAAGCTAACATATTTAAATCACTCCCAAAGTTGAGATTATTTCATTAGAAAACTGATAGAGTTATAGCAACTGTAGACTAGAAAACAAGGGAGAACTCAGAGAAGATAAGTGACTTTCTCAGCTTCCATGATGGAAGTGTCAAAATGGGATCCAACCCATTTTGGATCTGTTTGACTTCACACCTCTGTCAACCACATTTTACATACTTACCTTTGCAAAGCAACTTACAGTTTACAAAGTATTTTCATGAACATCTCTCATTTTAGTCATAAAATAACTCTAATAGCTGGTTATTAATATTGGCATTCTGCAAACATATAAAATGAAGGATTGAGGAATCAAGAGAGCTACCCAAGATGATGGAATTAGTATGAACTTGGACCTTTTACTTTCCATGGTTCTTCCCATTGTTCCTCACCTGACTGAATGATTTTGCACCCATTGTATCACCTAATTTAATCCTTACTACCACCTGTGACGTTGGGGAGTTTTATTCCTGATTTTAGGATCAAATAAATGTGCTAGGAAAGTTAAGAACCAGAAATAGTAAGTGGTGGATATCACATCTATTGACTCCAAAGTCCATGGTTTATTTAAGTCTTATCCTCTTGGCATTTTACAACAAAGTTAATGTCATCTGTAAATGTAGAACTTCACTTTGTACCCCTGATTTCAAGCCAGTGACAAATAATTTTAAATAGCACATGGATCTGAATTGATTTCAGCTTTGCACCTAAAGACATAAAAAAAAAAAACAGAACCAAACTTCAGGAAAGAAAGTTCTAATGGATGGCTACTTAACTGGAATTAAGGCATAACACCCAGTCCTCCACAGCTCAAGTTTAGCTCAATTGGTGACTTCAAAAGAAACTGATACTTCTTATTGAGCCTAAAATATGACCAAGGAATTTCCCAGGCACTTTAAAAAAATGTAGTAAAAACCCTCCCCTGTGTGTATTTGACAAGTCTGATATATAGGCATAATAATAATTTGTTTATGGAAAATTTAAAAGTCATCAAATCACATAAGCCTTGGGGTTAATATTATATCAATGATACCTGAGGTAAATAGCATAATTTTATTTTGTGTTCTGGCATATAAGGCATTTTGTCTCATTGGGGGACATTTTTGTATTTCTACAAAACATATAGTTCATTTTAATAAAGATAATTTTTAGAAGAGCTGACTGAATTAAATTTACTATTGTGACTTATGTAATAAAATTAACAAAAATTAGATTCTGCTTATTTCTAAATCCCAGGAAAGCAGGCCTTAATGATGGAACAAGTGTTTAGCCCTGAGGATTAACTTTGAGCCTCCTAATGAGCTACTAATGTTCATGGGAATGTTGGACAGAGCTGAAGATGGATATAAGAAATGAAAACTTAATAACAGGAAAATAATTAATTTGAGAATCTGCTCTGGTCATTAAAGATTTAACTTCAATAGGAAATAAAAGGAAACTTACATCTTCATTTTATTGCTATGATAATTTTCTAGATACTATAAAACCTTTGTAAAATTATATGTAGTTGCTTTTTATCAGATTCAAATTTGTGTGGCAATAAACCTTTTAAAGAATCTATTAACAAATACCTTGTATAACTTTGACAGTATAATATAAAATAAAATACAATAACTAGTGACACTGAATTAAGACAATCGGAAGAAATTCTTTTTTTCAAGAACCAAGTTCAAAACAAGCTTTTAAGGCACAAAATATTTTTCGTTTTTTTTTGTTTATTCGTTTGTTTGTTCTTTAACATGGAAGGTTCTCAGTAATTGGGTTGAAAGAGATGTGTGAGATTTCTTCCACATCTATGTAAAAATGAAAGATAATCTATAAACATACCAGTACCAGGTGTGTAAATTGTTCTAAATTCCATTTGGTACAAAGATAATATGAGTGAATGCTAATGGCATCTTTACACATTTTTAACAGTAAATACTTGTTGTCTTTGTGCTTACCTGTGAAGGTTTTGAATTTGAGAGTTGAGGGTAGAGGAATGTCTATGCATATTGATGTTGTTTCCATTCATATAATTCAGAATTTTTGATATATCTGGTATAGAAAATAGATGACATAATCTGGACTAAATGGTTATCCATTCATTATGTTACTTTTTATTTCTAATATTTACTTATTTACTTATTATCAAAATAGTCCACGGAAACTGTCCATGAGAAAATATTTCCATGCATAAAGGTTTTCAATTCACAAAATGTCAGTGAAAATTAGTAACTATTAGGGCATAATCAACTTTTGTCATGAAAATATTTAAAGAATTGGATATGGTGAAAAAGTTATAAGATTTAGAAACATGGTAAAATCCTAAAACATAAATTTTTTGGCAATTAAATTACCAGAGGATGAATGTTAAGAAGGGGTAAAATTAAATATTCATTTAAGTTCATTTAGACCCCAAAATAGATCAGACTCCAGAGACACAGGAACTATATCTTGTATGCCCAAACCTGAATATCGTATTTAAAAACCTATGCATGTTTGTTAAAACCAATATTGTTCCACTTAGTAAATGACGTTGTCAAAAAAGATAGAGAAATGGAGATAGCTTAAAACATTTGATTTATTTGCATTTGTAAAAAAGGAAGTGCTCTTTAACAGGGTCAATGTTGTTGGTAGTTGGCAAAATAATGAAAATTGGAAGAAATAGAGGACATAGAAGAAGGATTAGTCTGGTACTAAGTAAATTCAATGTAAGGCATAAGTGCTTGTGCCCAATGGCCAGGAAAGTAGGAAGACTAGGTAGATGTGTAGACTGAAAACCAAAATGTTATAAATGGTAACAGTAGAGTGAAAAAGAATTAGGTCACCAAGCGGGGAATCCAGTTGTCCCTTGTCATCTACATTGACTGAGTGAATTATATTTTTAACAGTACAACAAAAATACTGAGATAATAGAGAAAATTAATCACTGGGGAGGAAGGGTTAAAGAGGATTTCACATAGATGATAGCATGAAGTCCAAGGGGCTGGGTCTTAAAAGATGAATTAGATCTATCGAGTAGCCCTGAACTGAAAGACCAAGTAATATGAGTTGATGATGTCTTCACAGTTTTGAGACAGGTAAGTGTTCTATTCATCAAAATACTGAAAGTAATGAATCAGTGTTGTTGTCACTGCTGTTCTTGGAAGTAGTATGCTTCCTCCAAGCAGGAGAAAGTCTCCTTTTGGTACTTCTGTTTTCTCCATTATTTCAGTTTTTTTCCTGGATTCCTTTATGGAGAGACAAGAGTTCCATTTCTGGTTATAAATTAGGCTTAAAATACAAATGTCTGGTTAAGTTACTGATGTGGATAAAATATACATTTCAAATCTATTCATTCCTAGTTTGAGAAAAGGAGTTAGAAAATTGGAAGATGTAGATGCTGAATTTCCCTAAGGGGAAGTAGTAGAAGTAGAAGTAGAAGTAGAAGAAGTAGAAGACTATGGACATGAAATTTTGTCTCATACTTTTCTTATGAAAATTCTAAACTCAGGGGATATGGGCAAATAGGAAAAAAAATTAAAAGATTCTCCATGACCTACATTAATTGTACATACTTTAGTGGAAACTATTCACATAGGATAATAACAAAAGGGAACTTCAAAGAGGAAATTTAAAATGAAACTTAAAAAATAAAGGAAGCTTTATAATGTGGTAAATAGAAAGAGGATATTTCAGGGAAGTCTATCATTAATGATTCAGTGTAGTAATCATTCAGGAAGGGAAAAAAGAGAGAGAGACACCAAGTTGCCTATTATGCAAAGGTCATATTAAAAGGTTCTAGGAAAAAATGGCTAAAAATAAATAGAAATCAGATTATGAAAATCATTAATTCCATAATAATGCCTTTGGGCTTGTTTCTGTGGGCCATAAAGAGTTACTTGGTGGTACTGAGAAAGAAATTGTGTGGTCAAAGTAGAATTTTAGGACAATAATCAGAGAAATAGAGTAGAATGATGGTCAGATGGTGAGGCTGCTTCATGTTTTCCAAAGGCAGAACTTAAGAACTTGTCTTGCTTACTGAGTCCTTACCCTACACTTGGTAGGTTTTGTCACACTTTTTTGTTTGTATTATTGATTTAACAGCAAGAAGTTTTATTCATATGGACATTTGATCTATGTTAAGCAATTTTACAGTACCAATGTTGAATTGGTTTCAAACCCAATTAACATTTTAATGTGATTATTATTTGAGAGTAATTATTGAGAAGGAGTTGGGTCACAGGCAATGTTAATCTTTTACAAAGAACTTAATGAGTATATGCTTTATTCTCCTCAGCTGCAAAAACATAAGCACTTTCTTGCTATTCATCTTCAACTATTTTCTAATCCCAAAGTTAGTTTCTCTCTCTTTCTCTCTCTGATGGTGATAGAACCCAAGGTCTTACACATGGTAGGCAAGCATTCTATCACTAAGCTATACCTCCTGCCTGCTGTAACCAAGTGTGTGTGTGTGTGCGTGTGTGTGTGTGTGTGTGAGAGAGAGAGAGAGAGAGAGAGAGAGAGAGAGAGAGAGAGAGAGAGAAGATCAAAGCCAGAGCCTGGCACATCCCAGATAAGAGGTCTACCACTGAGCCCCATCCCAGCCTTATTTTATATATTCTGGTCATGAATCACTATACTAATATGCATTTATCCATAAAATTACAGCTATGTTTCAATTTGATTCATTTGAGGGTTTTTTTGTAAATTATTTCTCTGTCTGGAATTGGTTTTAAATGACTTCAATACTTACAAAACTGGATTTTAGAGCTTCAAATTACTTGTGTAAAGCTTACTCTTGAATCTAATCCTGGTGCTTTGACTATTGGCATTTAGTGTTCTGCTCTATAGACTAAATCTCTAAATGAACCAGAATGAACAAAGTAAGATTCCAAAACACTAATTCTGGAAGATTACTACTGGACACCATGTTCAGAGGCAAAAAGATCAAAAATAACCTGTGTATTGTTTCTCTCTCATGTACATTAGTACATTGAATGGTCTGAATATTCTTGCAATGAGGATACCTGATCATTTTTGTTTATATACACATGGACATACAATTTAAAGAAATGCTTGTTAACTTCCCAGGGAAGTAGTTCCATGGAATCCACCTTGAAAAACTGATACTATTTAACTGTTAAGGGTATCAAGGTCTACAGACACTAATCCTGAATAATAGTTGTGGGCGGAACAAGATTTAGAGTCCAAGTCTTCATATTCTGCTTTTGAGCCCTTTATTTTAGGTTGTATTATGAAGAGTTTCACATTCTCTGCATTTAGACATTAGAGCAGGTATACTTATGTAATCATTAAAATTTACCCAAAGTAAAATAGGACTTTTTCCTGCTTATATGACTGATGTATATTGACAAATAATTTTAGAAACACGGTACAACTTTTGAAGGATCAGCATTACAAAATCATTGATTTTTGTTTCTCACCTTGACTTTAATAACACAATTTTATAAATCCAATTTCAGGTTACTTATTTCTCATTATTTTTATCATGTAGAGAAAGAGTTTTCACTCTTTTAGGCTACCTGCAGCTTTGGCAATAAATGTTTTCCAAAACCAGAAAGAAATGTTAGAATTTAAAGGCTAGAGTATAGCTCAATGATAGAACAGTTTTCTAGACTATCTACAGCACTTAGTTTGATCTTGATCTCCAGGACCAGCAAAAAAAAAAAAAAAAAAAAAAAAAACAGAAGAAGAAAAGAAAAAGTTAGCATTTTATTTTGTAAAAAGATTCTACTCAATCATTTTTTATTTGGTTTAGTGATTTTTTTAATATCCTTTAATAGACTTAAATATATTTCAAACTTACATCATTAATAATCATGGTGAAAGATGATTTATTCAATTAGTAACACATTCAACAAGTATTTATTGAGTACTACATAAATATCAGAAACTGCTAGTCTCTGTGACTATACTGGCTTCAAGAAAATCTTTGTACTCAAAGACTTGACAAGCAAGTTGACATATGGAAGGTATGTTTAGTATTGAAATAAATCAGAAAAAAATAGTGATTTGTTTTTGTTTTTGTTTTTACTATCATCTAGTTGCCCAAAATATTCAGTATTAGCACTGCCTTTTTAAAACATTTATGTACTTGAGATATACTTGGATTAATGGAAAACACAAAAGAAATTGAGTTTATCCATTTTAATGCTGTCTTCATCATATCTTCAGTTTTAAGAGAGAGAAAAAGTTTTATATAGACAATAATATGTGAGAACATAAACTTCTGCACAGAAGTATGATTTGTTTATAAACTTTTTTTTTCCTCAGCAACAGCATGGTTAACTGAACCAGCCTGAAGGTTCTGTGAAAACTAAATTTCATGCTATCAGCCACCACAAAAGCACAAGAAGAATTGACAACAAAGATGTATATCATGGTCAGTGTCACTGCTGACCTATAACTAAGATATTTTAACGGATACTGCTCTAATAATTTCCAGTGCTAAATTATTTTGAGAAAAGTGAATACAAAAGTATAAACTATAAAAATTAATAATGCTTATTCTTTCAATACTAAGGCAGAAGACAGATCTTAAGCCAAATCACAAATAACTAATACTGGTTCATAAAGTGAACAAATAAGAAATTTAAAGGTTGTATAAGAAATAAGTGTACAGATGCAATCTACATTTTTATTCTGCAGGGACATCTGCTTCATCTTTGTGGTTATGACTGCCTTCAGGGAGTTTGTAATCTGTCATGTCAGATAATCCTAGAGTCCAGAGTTCACTGCCATTTATATCTGTAGGCTAGGAAAGGGATAATGTCAGTACTCAAGCATTTATCTACTACCACATCAGAGAATTACTTTCTGCTTTGTATTTTTTTTTTCCTGTTTCTTTACTGACTGTGCCATTAGGCCCACAAACTGACCATAGCTTACCAAAAAACTTTGTTAATTTCCTGACCTCACTTAGACAATTCAGTGTAGGATAAAAAATGATGCTCAGTGGCATAGGGCTAAATTGAAGAATATCTTAGAAAATTATAATTTTATAATAGTCTGGAGAATATGATAGAAATGGCCAGGGACTTGGATTCACTTGGAACTAAATTGAAATTTCAACTATACCTACACCTAGTTTGCTGTTTGAACCATTAATTTCTTTCTGATGCATCTTTATGTAAAGTTTAGCAACAACACTAACTTATTATAAAGTGCTTGTGCATATTTGACTCGTTCCTAATATGTCACTAAGTACCTTTCATGGAATTAATGATGTAGTGCTGATATTAATCGTAACTTGATCATTACGGTATATGCCTCAGAGTCATAAGTCTGCAGCACTTTTTACTCTGATTGTATAATTGTACTTTTGACAACATACTCATGTGGGGTTTTCTTTTTAATGTATTGATTTCTCTAGTTTCCTTTTTAGAAGTTAGAAAAGCATAGATTATTAGAAATGATGATAATTATTCCAAAACTTTCTTCATTCTCAATTTAATATTCATTAATTCTAAGGCTATTATATGTGTGAATTATTCAGGTAATTGATTAGGTCAGCAAGTATTTTTCTCTCTTTCATTTTGTTTAGGCTAATATCCAACCAACTTCAATATACTATTATTCAAATTTTCAGCTTCTGAATTTATGGTCTGTGAGGTTAATCTGTCAAGAAGATAGAAAAGTTGGATTCATTGAGATAATCAAGAAGAAACAGGCATATGGCCTCTGTTGATAAATGTTTAGTATTAAAAAATACCTTTCAATATACTAAGTAAAAGTGTAATGGTAGGAACTCTAATTATTATTTTTCTCAAGGCCCTGAGTGAATAATAAATGGTGTCAAAGATGCTGTCCTGCTTCCATATACTTAAAAGTATTCAGATAAATCTGAAGGAAATAGAACTCAAGAATTCACACATTGTATTATTTTTTTTAACTTTTTTAGTTATACATGGGCACAATATCTTTATTTTGTTTATTTATTTTTATGTGGTGCTGAGGATCCAACCCAGGGTCTTGCATGTGAGAGGTGAGTGCTCTACCGCTGAGCCACAACCCCAGTTCCCACATTGTATTATTTTGAGGACAGAAATACCAGTTTGACTCTACAGTTTAGTACAGATTGTTAGTTGGCTGAAGACAGACTTTGAATACAATTTTTGAAATAAAATTGTCAGCCATTAAATGATGCTTGCCAACTCAACAACCACCAAATAGGAGGTTGTGATTTCTAGTTTCAAAGCATTTGGGGTAAAAATGGGAGTTCATAACCCACTTGACTCTAATGTATGGAATATGATATGTCAAGAGCTTTGTAATGTTTTGAACAACCAATAATAAAAAAAAGGGTACAGACCATACAGATTATCTAATTGCTCGGTTTTATCTATAAATAAAGACTTCTGTATGTAAGGAATAAGCTAAAGGAAGCAAACTGAGAGACATTAAAATGCAATGAGATCAAAAAGGAGGATGATTGGAAAGCTATTAAAAGTTTCAATTTTATATGAATCTACTTCTTGTAATAAGACTAAGATTAAGCAATGATGGAAGGAGAGTTTTCTGTTCATCTTCTTTTCTCTTCCATAAAACCTCTTAAAAATCTTGCATCCTAACATTCTCCTCATTCTACTAAAAATGCTTTTTGGTAATGCCACTGTGAAATAATCTTCTGGTTAACATTTTCAGTCTTCCTTTCCAACATCTTGGTAATATTAGACACTGAAGAGCTCCCCTTTCTTATGAAAATTGTTCTTTTTATATTTTTCCTACTATTTGCAATACCAAAATATGCTGTACCTAATAATTTTTGAAATTCCTTTCTATTGAAAATAGAATAGAATGGCATGCTTGCATTTATTATAAATAATTTTCAAATGTATCTTTTTCCTAGTAACCAAATTTATAATTACTATTTGACAGTCTCTTCCTGTTGATTCTGTTTGTATCTCAAATACATTAAAAGAAAATAATTATCATCTATGCCCTTAAACCAAGTCCCCTTTCAAACAAATTTAGGTAGTACTTGCATTTTTCCAGGTAGCTAAGTTCAACCAGATAGTTTCATTCATTCATTCATTCTTGTTTTTTTTTTTTACCAGACCACATGTCTTTTGAGACTAACAATCTCATCCTGACCATGACACTCCCATTTATCTTCTTTAAATTTTCTCTGTTGACAAACTGGTCTGGGCAGGCATGACCTCTGGCTAATATGAGCACATACTCTTCTAACCACATATTCTGCCTGTTTTAAGAATTCTTATTTTAACTCATATCACACACTCCCTCCATTGTCCTCTTTGGACTTTTTATCCACCTATATTATATGACCTAGAAGAGCATGTTCATATTATCTGCTTTCTGATATTTCTCATTATTCTTGAAATTTCTGGAATTTCTGGGGCCGTATATTTCAAACTCAGCGTCCTTAGCCAAAGAGACAGTGCTGAAACAGAAGGAAGTTCGGTAAGTGCTTGGTGAAATAGCAATTGGATGAACAGATGAATGAAGAGAACAGCTAGAACACTATTGTTTTCTGATTTTCCTACCTTGGGACAGTTATTGACAGCTCTGGAGCCTTTTATTTTAGGCATATAAAAAGAACAGTAGTATAAACCATGGAGGGTTATTATAAAAATTTAAATTATGTAGTATATGTGAAATCATTTACCTTATTACCCCATATGGGATATACTTAAAAAAATGATTCCTCACAAAATCTTTTCAAGAATATTCCCTAGCTACTCTAAAATATCTCCATTGCCTATTCAAATTATTCTCAAATCAATGCCATTTAAAATCATCTATCATGTACCTCCCACTGAATTTTAGAATTTTATTCTTCATTTCTATCATATATTTCCAATCACCTTATCAGATTGAATGTGATTGCACATCCTTTCTTCCCATTTTGTACCTTCTTCTCTGTAACTTCTTTTTGTCTTTGTTGTTGAGAATAATTCTTTCTTTAGCTCTTATTCATCCTTTTTTTTAATTCTAAATGATTCCTGTCCATAAAGAGCCACTCACATTCCTATTTGTCCAATTAGCTTTCCTAATTCTAATGCAATGAGTTATGATCTTTCCCTTCTTGTATTCTGTTTTGGTCAGTTTTTTCACTGCTTTGACTAAAAGACCTGACAAGAACAATTTATGGGAAGGGAAAGTTTATCTAGGGGCATGGTTTCAGAGATTTCAATCCATAGAAAGCCGGTTCCATTCCTCAGGGCTCAAGATTAGGCAAAACATCATGGCTAAAAAGTGTGGCAGAGGTTAGTAGCTCACATGATGATTGGAAGCAGAGAGAGATAGACTGTACTTGCCAGATACAAAATATATACCCAAAAGGCATGCCTCCAATGACGCATCTCTCCAGCCACACTTTACCTGCCTTCAGTTTTCACTCAGTTAATCTCACTACAGGATTAATCATTTCTCCTCTAAATCTTCTTGTATTGTCTCACACATGAGCTTTGGGGGGACATCTAATATCTAAACCATAACAAAGTCCTATAAACCATATGTCTCTTCTGATCCTTCTATTATGTGCATCATGGTGGTCATTGTGTAAATAGTTGGCTTACCTGCCCTTTTGGATTGTAAGCATATTGAAAGGGAACTTTATTCCACCTTAACTTTCTAGTATATTTGTGTAGTCAGAGCTCAAAAAGAAAATTGGTTGAAGAGTCAAAATGAGAATTGACTCACACTCAAAACAACAATCTTAAGTTCATTTTGAAGTATTATTATTTATCAGTATGATTAGACAGGTGTATTTTGGTTTCACCTCCTTTTCTCTGTTTAAAAACAAAAGTGAAGTTTAATTATTGATAATACTGTGATTTGCCTGACATAGTTGCTTGCCCATTAATAGCTTATTGGGATGAGTGGCTCATCTCACAAGGGTCACTGAGCATCTGTTAGATAATGATGACTTTCAGCCATTGCTAAAGATGAAAGATAAATGTTTCTCATTATGTGTAAGACAATTTGCTGTTTGGCAAAATACAAAATGTGTTTTGCCAAAAATGATTTCTTTTAATTATTGGGTCAGTGTGTATTTCAAAGGAAATGGAATCAATTCATTTATTAAAACTCAATAAAATGTCACTTTAAAATCTATTAGCTGCCCATAAAGTCCGTATTTATTTTACAACTTATCTTTTTTTCCCCTTTGAACAAAATAGATAAAAAAGAAGGAGGGCCTTTAAAGAATTGTGTAGAATTTATTTGAAATCTTGAAAACAAACATGATAACTCAATGATTTATCGAAAACCAGAGTACAATAGCTTCATTGAAGGACACAAAATTAGGAAAATTATATATAGAGAAAAAAGGGTGTATCTGCATAGATAGTGTGACATTCATGAAGTATTTTAAATTAGAAGAGAGTCATAAATTAAGGACCTCTTGAAACAAGCAAAGCCAAGAACAATAGACCTGTGGGTTTGGTATTGATTGCAAAGACCAACATGAAATATGGGTAACAGAATAAAAGCTGAGGAAAGTACGGATGTATTCCTAACATGATTTTTACAAGTCAGTTTGTGCTTAACTAACTTGCTGGGCTGCTTGAAAATAATACACCGTGAAAGATAAGAAAAGTGGATATAGTACATTTCGATTTTCATAAAAGATTTTGACAGCTTCACATGAGAGATTAATGGCTAAGGTAGAGAACTATAGAGAACACAGTAAGGAGTTCCTTATAGGAAACCAGTTCAAGAATAAAACAGAGTATTTGAGGATAAAAATATTCTTAGTTAAAAAGAATTTCAAGTGTAGTAACCATTACAATTCTCAGGGCATGGTACTTTTATATTTATAGTTTTTTAAAAAAGCACTGGATCTCCATTCTTCTCCTTTTCCTTCTCTAATTTATAATTACTTTTATGATGATTAATTTTGTGTTATGCAATTATAACTTATGCAAGTTATAATAAAGGTAGTCACTAGTATATTCAACAAGAAAATGCAGGTAAACCCAAGGCCATTGGATGACAAATTTACCTTTTGCTAATACATGAAAGATTGTCACGAATGAACTCTGAACTATATGCACTTTAATAATATTTCACTAAGACAAAGTTTGTAATTCATCAAAACAAAAATGGGGGGAAAAACCCTATGCCTGCATTTGCAAGAGTGATAATTTAAAATATCACATTGATTAAATTAAATTAAAGCCAGATGGGTGAGGTTTTCCCAGGTTTTAACAAAACATTTGTTCATTTATCGAGTTTTCTTCATGCCTCCTCCTCACCCACTCCTTATGTATTTAATCTAGCATCTGAGTTATTCTCACATAGTTCTGGAAATATAGAAAAGAAAATACCACCATATGAGTGGCTTCCAGTGTTTTTTTTTTCTCTCCCTTCATAAATAGCAGTTTGATCTACTTTCATTGTGTCAGAGCTAGAATTTAACAGCACTAAGATATTTTTAAAGTAAAATGAACAAGCAGGTACAAGTAAACTCTCTAGATAATGGGTGTTCCTATTTGTTCTGAATGATATGTTTAATTTTTGAACTGTAGACAAAATCCAGAAATTCCTGTGTGTGCTTCAATTTAGGATAATCAGGGGTAATGAGCTAAAGAACAATAGAGTGAGGGGGATGATGCCAGGGCTACCTCTTATACAAAACCTCCCGGACCTCTTTCAACATAATGTGTTGTTTTCTCTTTTATATACCATTCACATTTTTCATTTGGAATTGTAATTGTACTACAAATGTAAATTGTGTGTGTGTGTGTGTGTTGTGTGTATAGGTGTGTTTTTAAGTGCCCACTGTATGACAAACACTTTGCTCCTTACTGGGTATCACAAACAATAAGTTAAACGGGGTTGTCTTTTATAGTTTAGGAGGGACAGACTGTGATCCAGTGATTTTTAAAGCATACCAAAAGTGAGCAAAGTAGCTAAGATATGGAGATAATGCAAGCTTTAGGAAGGGCCCTTCACCTGTATGGGAGCATGAAATAGAAACAGCAGGGAGAACTTCCCCCCAAAAAATGACATCTAAGGTTCATTGCTTTGATCTTATCACATGGGACATTTCAGTCAATCCTCACCAAACAGCTCTTGTAAGTATACATTTCTATTCCCTTTTTTAAGAAGCAGATGTGAAGGCGGAAAAATTTAGCACCCAAATCCATAAAGTTAGTAAGTGACAGGAAGAGCTGTGATTCAACACAAAGTTGTTCTGTATTCAAGGTACAGATGTCTTTGGAGAAACCCTTTCAACATTCTCAAATTTCACTTCACTTGTTTTTGGAGCACAAGTCTTCATTGCTCTTTAGGTTTACTTTTTTAGAGTGACTCAAGGAAGTAATGACAAATATCACAGAGTTCTGACCTTGAGAAGTGATTAGTCACAGGGATAGGAAAATAGGCAGCAATCTTGTAAAGAGAGGTCCAGCCAGAAATTCATGGATGAAATCTCAGCTTTTCCTAAATCACAGTGGAATTTTATATCCCTTGGAGGCACTCACTTTCGGGAGCCAGCCAGGCACTGAGATATGACAGGTCCAGCTGTCCACTAGATGCTGCTGCTGGATGAGTCCTCTAGCAGGGGAAGCATTGATATTTGGGGAGATTCTGCTCTTTGTAGGAAAGAGCTAAGATTAAATTAATTTAAATTGTATATTGGTTACATATTCAAACTTCACTTTCCTTTACTATGTTCATAATTATAAATATTCATTTTTATTTCTTATTCATTTTTATACCCAACATCTCTCTTTCTCATTCACATACACTTCTTTCTTGCAGCACACACATAACTCTCAAAGATTTAACAATGACTAAAGAGTTGGCCACAGAGAAAAGATAGATATTTTTAAATTTCTCAAATGAGAAATAAAATATATTTAAAAGTAAATATTTGAAGTGCATGAATATATTCATAACATTTTTAAATGTGTTTGAATATTGAGTAGATATAAGGAATGATCAAGTTCATAGGATTTAGCAAAATTAATAGAAAACTATTTTTAATTTCAAGAAACAAACAGGGTGATAATTACTTATTGGTGCATACACAATTAAAATATATCCGGCTATGCCCCAGTTTTGTTTTAGTTAAAAAATTTGTTCCTAGCAACTTTGGACACAGACTTAACTCAGATTGAAAAAGACTTAACAAGTGTATAAAAACCACCCCTGTTAATAATGAATGTCTTCAAACGACTACCCTGAATGTGTAAACTAATATTCCACCAACTCTCATACAAACGCAGTTTTCTGTTTACCCCATCTCTAGGAAGATATACATTGGAGATTGAAAGGGGAAAAAATAGAGACAAATATACTGATAGCAATAGAAGAATATTCTGGGCTCCAAATACAGTTAAGTACAAGGTGACTTTCTAAGGACTATGTATAAACACAGATTGATTGATTTATTATTATTTTTTGGTACTGGGAATTGAACCCAGAGGCACTTAACTATTGAGCCACAGCCCCAGACCCTTTTATTTCAATTTTGAAATAGGATTTCTCTAACTTTCTTAAAGCCTCACTAAATTGCAGGAGCTGGTTTTGAACTTGTGATCCTCCTGCCTCAGTCTCCCCAGTCATTGGAAATACAGTCATGTGCTGCTTCGGCTGGTCTAAGAAATTTTTTGATCTTAAATTTTTATATGTGTTTTTTGCCAAGACTCAGCTGCCTGCAAATAGTTCTGTGATTGGACTAGATCCCATTTCTACCACCTGCTTTTACACTATTCTTACCAAAAAAACTCTTAAATATGCAGTCATATCATGGTCCCTGGCCCAAAGAGTATAACCCCAAGATTTGAAATGAAACAGAGAAATTATTTAAAATACTGATGTTGAGACACATCTAGAGGTTGGTAAATCCTTTCGTAAAATACTGACAGTTTTCAACACATCTGTGAGTGATATAATTAAGTCTCCAACTGATATAGCATTTGGAATGATTTTGGTGATAGATGACTATAATTTTTTCTCATCACTCTTAGGAAGTTAAAGAATTGAGTGGCATTAGTGGAATAGAATTTCTTCCATTTACAAAAGCAAGTTTTCTTATGGTTTCTATCTATAAAAACAAAACCTAGGAAGAATTGACTGTGGACACTGTTTTTGATTGAGCAAAATATTTACCCATTTGAGTAAAAAGTTTGTCTATTCATATAGATAAAACATATCATTAACATATACATTAGTAAGTATATAAAATAAATATATATTTAAGAATTATCTATTCAAATGTGTGATATATATGATTTGATCAGTTGTATAATATTAAAAATTATAAAAAATAATCTTAATATTTTTTACTTAGATTTTCATGGTCACAAAACTTTTTTTTAATGCTGATTTATAAATGTAATCTTATAGCAGAGAAAATAAGATATCAATACAAGACAAGATTAAAAATAAGATTAGGATCAAATTATGTGGCAGAAGCGATATGAAAATATTTATATGAGCAAAAAATGAAATTGTGTAACTTCTTTTGAAGTAGAGCTTGTTCATATTTATTTAACTATTAAGTGAACATCAAATCAGGGAATTGTTTTTATTTTTTGAACACATTAAAGTAAAAATTAAAAATTTTATTTTAAAATGGATATAATTTATAGAAATACAAATTATAGGTTTGCAAAGACCTCAGGTTATGATTAAAAAAAATTTAGGTGGCCAATTCATGGGTATACATAATTTACGAAACTGTTTTATGGGTCATAAAAGAAAAAAAAATGTGACTCTTTACATCATTTCAATAGATTTGAGATTTGTGTTCATTCAGTCTATAGAGATTCTTAATTCTGTCCTAAAATTATGAGATATAATCCATAGAACCTTATAATATGTATAAAGTACTTACATTCATAATTCAGTTTATAACTTTATATCTTTATATACATGTCTGCTTAGCAGAGATTCTTTGATCACATACCAAATTAGTAGTTATTTAATACCAATAGTATTATCTCCATTTTGCAAATATGTAAATAAAGCCACAATAGAAGTTGAATTATTTGCCCTAAAACAACAATTAGTGGCAAACTAGGGATTTGGTGTCTGAATACAGATTTTGAGTCTTAATGTAACTTTTTAAATTTTTTTGTACACTGATACCCTGTTTATAAACATTATCTGCTCATAAAATGGAGAAATATTAAAAAGAAAAAAATAACTTTTTTGGTTGTTCAAGGAATTTAAGTAGGAGAATGTTAAACATAGCATTCTGTTATCTACAAAATTAACTCTGTGAACTAGCCCTGTGCTCTGAAAACGTACATGAATAGTTTTGCTATATTGGGCAATACTCTATGGATGTTTCTTTTTTTTCCTATTTATAATTTATAACACAGTTTTTGCTAAAGATGTTGGAGACTGTAGTTTTGCTTTGTTTTTAAACACAAAGTTAACCATAGTAAAGTAGGGTAGTTATAGTTAACTTTATTCACATACTTAGCAGGTATCTGGTACATTAATCCAAATAATTAATTTAACTCATAATAGTTTTATCCCATAAGGATTTTTACTAGCTCCATCTTACAAGTGAAAAAAATAAGAAATTAACTTGCCCTGGGTTCCACAAGAAATAAGATATTTGAATCCCAGTGTTAACTATAATCACTACATTATGCAGAATAAAAAGAAAAAATAATAATACAAATAATAAGGTCTGGGAGCAGCTGGGTTTGTGGCTCAGTGGTAGAGCACTCGCCTCGCACATGTGTGAGGCACTGGGTTCTATTCCCAGCACGGCATATAAATTAATGAATAAAATAAAGGTCCATCAACAACTAAAATATATATTTTAAAAAAATAATAAGATCTGGCAATAATTCAAATTCGAGAGTATTTTTAACATCTCTTGGGAAATTCTTATCAACTTAAATTTACTTGTAGGGAGCTGGTTCAAAGTACATTCTTCTTTTCTCTGGGTACGCTCCCCAATTTATATTTTAAGGCAGAGTTTGTACTGAATTATGGTTTCATTTTCTCAATAGAGGACACATAAATATGTATTAATGGCTACTTTAGTTAATGATACCAAGACCAGCTTTAATTGGTAGTGCTATGTAGCCATTGTTTATTCATAAAATAAAACTTGTGCTTGGAAAACTTTTTGCAGAAAAAAAAAATATTGCAAAAAGAAAAATCCAACCAGGACCACCAGGAAGTATAAAGATCCTTATAAGAGGGGGCAGCGGGAGAGTTTATTTTGTTTTTTAAATATCTCTATTCAGTGATACTGTAAAGTAGCACATACTTCCTTTGACAAAACACAAGCTTTTCTGCATATCCATTTTGTTTCTTATTCTATCATTTCTATTTATATGCAAATATAATACTTTTAATGATAAAAAGATGCTTAGAGGAAGGGAGTTTGGTTGTTAATGTTGTTTTTAGTTTAGCATCCATATCATTTGTTCCCTGGCTTGGGGAAAGAGGTATCTGTACCTACCATCCAAAAGGATAGACAAAAGGAGAGTCTCTGGGCCTGATGGCATTCCTGCTATTTTAAACACCTCATGCATGCATTTTGAATATAGTTTTCTTTCCCTTTATAGCTCCTGAGGTGAAAGTCCAACTTCTCCAGGAGGCAGCTGCCAGGGAGACAGCACTTTGCAGACAGAAATCTCCCACAGCGGTTCAGAGCACCTGCCAGTTAGCAAAAATCTTGAAGCTCTTCCAGATCCAAATATCTCACATTCAAGTCCATGTGGAGAATAGCAAGCTGGTTTAGTTGAATTCAAAAATTAAAAAGTAGAGATGACAAAGAAATTTCCAAGTTGATCCATATGTAAAGCTTTGGAACAAAGCTATTCCTAAACTAACTTTGCAAATATATGATACTTCCTCCTTTTTAGCACCATTATATTCTCTGCTTCATTGGTCATTCCTAGATCTTCGTCCTTAAAGTGGGGATAATATGACCTGCAGAATGTTGTCAGTATTTAATGAGATCATATATAAAAGTGTTTTCTGAGCCTCTTAACTTATACAATCTTGCAGTAGTGAAACTTATTATCATTGTCAGGAAATGGTGATGATTATTAGAGTTTAGTAACAAGACCAAAACAAGTTTTTTTGTTTGTTTGTTTTGCTAGTCAGTATTTCACAGTTTCTTTAAGCATGATGTATAGAATACCTTTTGTTCTACTCATGCTTTTTGGGGGGAGGGGTACTAGGGATTGAACTCAGGGCTATTGGATCACTGAGCCACATCCTCAGCCCTATTTTGTTTTTTTTATTTAGAGACAGGGTCTCACTGAGTTGCTTAGCACCTTGCTTTTGCTGAGGCTGGCTTTGAATTTGAAATCCTCCTGCCTCAGCCACCAGAGCTGCTGGGATTATCTGCTATATGTGCCACTGCACCCAGCTCATGCTTGTTGTAGTAAATACTAAGTTACATGTTAAATTGTTTACAGATAACACATTCAAGTACCTCAAATATTTGTTATTGCTATTTCTAAATCAAGGCATTATTACATGAAAGTTTGAATTAAATGTCAGTGGAAAGAATATGATAAAGCAATTTGGGGAAATATGTAGAAAAGCATGTTTTAATTATAAGTTAAATAAGTGATTTAGATGTTTAGAAGTGTGATCAATCCATAATCAAATTCAAATATGAATGATTCCCTAGCATTGAAAATATTGAAATTGCACACAGACACCACATGTACACAAGCATACATATATACATATACATACATACACACAAGTTTAAATAATTAAATTGTGCCTTAAATTATGACTGAAAGATACAAATGTCTATGTTACATTATATTAACATTCCTAGCTTTTAGGAAAGATGTAGGCATAATTCTTTGTCAACTTTTAGGCATAGTTCTACATGAAAAAAAGCAAGAAAAATTCAAAGAGCTTATTCTTTTTTCTAGGTTTAACTCCCTGTAACTTATATCATCAAAATTTGGTCTTGCCAGTAACTGATACCTCTCAATCCTTTATCCAGGATATTTTTAAAAAGGTCTTATCTCAAAGAAGTACTAGAATAAGGTATATGGAAAATAGATTTATATCCCTCACAAAATAAGAAATCAATGTTATTTGTGCATCAATATTTTTTTTCCTTTTTTGCTACTATAAAAGAAGAAAAGTCTGGCCAACATGGTATATAACTCACATCCTGAAATTACATTTACATGCTACATTAATATTACTTAGGTAACTAGGCATTGAGTTTTAATGTATATAACCTCAGCATTTCTATACATTGCAAGTTTCAAAATATAAATCATCTATAAGTTACTTAATGTCTCTAAACCTCATTTTCTTCCTTGTAAAATGGGCATAATGAGTATTTCACAGAACCTACCTCTAGGGTTTTTTGTGAAGACTGACAGAGAAATACATGCAACATTTTTAGAAAAGTGTCTGGTATTTAGCAGTGTTAGTATTATTATTCGTACAACCGTATTGAATTGTTACTTGCAGAAGTGTATTTCTCACTAGATTGCTCATTTGAAAAAAAAATCATTTAAAAATATTATTTTTTACTGTAAGGGTGAGTTCTTCATTAAATAATTGAAACTCATTGGACAAATTACTGATATTATAGATTTTTCACCATATAGGACAAGGTTTCCCATACTGCCAATTATTGCCAAAATAATGAGAGAAGGGTGTGGTGGAGAACACCTGTAATCCAAGCAACTCAGGATGTAGATGCAGAAGAATTGCAAGTTTGAGGCCAGCCTCAACAATTTAATGAGACCCTAAGTGTCTTAGTGAGACCCTGTCTCAAAATAAATAAATAAAAATAAAGAGGGTTAAGGATGTAACTCAGTGTCCCTAGGGTCAATCTCCAACACCAAAAACAAAACAAAATAATGAGAATCATTTCTGTCTCAAATTAGTTCTAAGAAAAAGCTTCATATTAAATTAATCATAATATTGCTAAAATGCTATTATATAGGAAATATGTCATGATTTATGCATACATAAATTATATGCAAGTTTATGTATACATACAAACACATTATCTAGAGAATAACTTTCCTGAAAAATATGAAAAGAAAATCCCTTAAAAACAAAGATGGGTGGGAGAGGGTACAGAATTTGGCCTGTTCCATTTAATTTCCACTTTACTTCCCTTACTGCACCTTGGCTTGGTAGTCAGGATGTCAAAAATTTCTTTGAGAGTAGAATTCACCTGAAGATTATATGGGGTTCTAAATAGTTTTGTATACTTTTGAAAATTTTCCTTCTGTCAAAAGTAGAACTTTGTGATATAATGAAGGAACAAAGAAGTACAATGTAGGTAACTGGCCAAATCCCTTCATAGAAATATTGTTTTCACATGGTTTAACTTTGAATCCAAGGGAACTTGTGCTTTCCTTCTCTTATTGATTAGTGCATTTAATAAGGGCTTTCATTAATCAACATGGCTTGAGAAGAGCTGATCTATTTCCATGGAGCTGAGCAAATCCTGCTATATTCAATACCAGTGATGGTGCTCAGGCTCATGTTCAGGGATGTTCAGAGATGAGAACTGGAAATATAAAAGGGGGAAAAATCATTCCTAAGTAACAGATTTTTTGCTTGTTTGTTTTGTTTAACAGAGCTTTAAAAATAATAAATAACCTAAGTAAGTTAATTTCCAGTAAACACTCTGATGTCCACCTTTCAGACTTAGTCATCACAGGAGGTAGTATCACAGGCAGGATCTGTTAGAATTATTCCAACCATAGTACTAGCAGCTTCTCAAATGGGACTTCATACCCCCATGTTGGGAGCTACCTAAAGTATAGTAACATCATTTATAAGGGAGCTCATGAAAGACTTCAGGAGCAGCAATGCCATCCTTCTTAGAAAAGCATTAACTCCTGGAGCCAGGGTTTATATAATTAACAACTGTGAAACAAAATGAAATGTTCAAGTTATTTGCTGTACATATTCCAGTATCCAGATGTTTGGCACTATGTATACAAAACATCCATATGATCGACTGAAAATTTAAGTATTTGTCATTATATTTGGTATGGTGTTAACACAGCTTCTTCTGAAGAACATATTTTTAGAACTTCTTTATTCATCACCCTGAAAAGTAGGTAGTCTAGCAAGTGCTTTTTTTAAAGTGGAAAAAACACACACACACACACTTTCAAGAAAAGCCATGCCATATTCAATTAAAGAATATATTCATTATTGAGCATTTTTATTTAGATTCCTTCATTTTATATACTTCAAAGAGATTCTAAGATCATTAGCTGCTAAAATGTTCCATTGGGAAGTCCAGAGAAGAAAAATATTATCTGAGTTTGCCATCAGGGAAACATGGCTTCATTCTGCCCATTAGTGATCTGACTGTTCTCACTTTACCAAGCCTCTCCTTTGGACTCCATTTTGAACAGGAAGAATGCTTTACCCCGTTATATAATCCACCACTGGTTAAGAGTGAATACAAGCTTGGTGATTTTTTTTTTAATAGCAAGGATAATGGAAGAAGACGGTCATTATTATACAAAATACATGTATGAAGATTTGAATTTGGTGTCAACATACCTTATATACAAACAGAGATATGATAAATTGTGGTATAAAGGTGTATTAAGAATTGTGATGCAAAAAAAATAAGAGCTTATGTATAATGGCATAATTTGGCATGAACATACTCTATATACAGAGTTACAAAAAATTGTGCTGTGAATGGATAATTATGAATATAATGAATTCCACTATTGTCATGTATGTAAGAAATAAATTTAAAAATTACTACAAAGAAAAAGAGTGAAGACAGAAAGTTTTGATCAAGTCGTAACCAATTATTCCCTTAGTTTTTTCATCTTTTAAATAAAGATAATAGTGGCATCTGACTCAAAGAGTTATGTGAGGATTAAATTAGACAATAAAAGCAAAGTGGCTAACATAGTGCCTAACACATACTATGCAGAATGTCCAGAAGTTTAAAGGAACTCTAGAAGTGTAGTCAGGTGGTGTAGCTTTTTCTTATTTCAAGTACCTATTTCGTGGTATATATGATTTGCTCATTCATCTATGTCATATAGCAGTTATTGTTTGTGTTACAAATATTTTCATTTAATTATATGCTATTATAGCTCATGTAGGTGTAGTCCTGCCTTCCCAACTATGTTGCACTTGATAAATTTTTATATACTTTACTAAATTATTACTTTTTTCAATTATGTCTTACTTTTGCCTTCATTAAAGCACTCAACACACGTTTATATTTATTGTTCATTATGTATATAGGTCCTTGGAATATACAGATAAGCAAATAGACACATTCCTGAGTCATCTAGCTGAGAGAGGAAGAAAAAAAATCAGTCAAGTAAATATGGTACCAAATGAAAGTTGTGAGAATAATGGTTATTTCTGCTATTTAATATCTTAGTTATCTTGATGAAGACCTAAATCAGAAACAAATTGTGCAGAATTCTGGGGGAGGGAGTTTCAAGCAGAAGAAACAGCCAGTGCAAACTAAGCATGCACACCTGGCTGTTTGGAAACACACCTAACAGATTGGTCTAGAGCAGAGTGAAAGAGAGTGGAGAAGACAAGGGTAGGAGAGTCTCAAGGACAGGTTGACCACCAGCTGGATTGTGTGTTCTTATGAATGAAACAGGCTGGGAGTTGTTGATGATCTGATTTAAACTCTAAAAGTTTCATTCTGTTTATTGTGGGAAGAAGAGACATGGATGTAATATCATGGGCAGGAGCCAGAGACTCTCAGAGACCCTCAGAATGATCCAGTTGGAAGAATGATGATTTAATAACCTCATTTTCACTCCCTGTTCTCCATGAGGGCTATTCATGAACATGCTTTCTCATCCTTTTTTATATTATAAATTCTGCATGGACTAGGAATCCAACAGATTTATATGTTGAGTCTCATTCATGTGGTCTTTCTAATGTATGTCTTGAAAAATATTGGGGTAGGACCAATGACCATTATAAAATACAGTTATCCTCCTCAAGGAGACATAAAGGACTCCCTTTTGTTTTCCTCCACAGTGCAGTAGTTAAGTTCTATTCTTCTGTGATGACCTTTGGCATGCCAAAACAGGGGAATAACACTTATGCTAAGACTTGCTGGTTATTCTCTTAACCAATGTCTTCCTCTACACCAGCATAAAAGTAAAGCTGCTTCTGTCTCTAGGGAAAGGGAATCGCCCAGCAGAGTGCTCCGAATCACACTTCCATGGTAAAATATCCATTAATAATTAATTTTCTGCTTCTTTTAGAATAGGACAGGTTAAGAAGTTGGTCACATTCAGTAAATAAGAAATTACTTGCGGTAATATCTGCAACATTCTAATCATCTTCCCATTTCTGAAACCCATTTAAAAAGTCTTTGATCTGCATTACAGTGGAAAGGACATTGAATGTGGAAAGAGAAGACTTGATTATAAATTCAACTTTGCCACCCACTAATAATGTGGCTTGGGAAAGTCTTTTAACCTAAACATCTCTATTTGTTTTCCAGTGATTAAGGGCAAAGCAGTCCATATCCTACTGGGCTGTAATGAGTACCCAATATGACAAACTGCAAAGGCTATGAATGCAGCAGTCACACAATAAACACTTGATGAACCCAGATGCTAAATGACACAGTTCTACACATGGTATTTAGAGCTCTACTCTACAGCAGCACAAATGTGATCTTGCAGAATGAGGAATATGGTCCCCTCTATCTTCTTTCTGCATATCATTTAAAATTACAATATACTGTAATTGTTCAATTATATCATTAAAGGGGTTTCATTTTCTTCATTAAATACATAAGGAAAAGCTTTTCAATTAACAATGACCTTTAAGACTTCTACTAGTTGGGATTCTGTAGACGGTGAAGCTGTCTACAAATTAGATTCTGCAGTGTACCTTTCTGCTTACTTTTTCACCCAGTGATTAGTTTCATGCAGTTGGCAGCAGCCTGCCCTGTTGCCTTCAGCTTGCAATTTTGCAGCAATCTCAAACACTGTGTTCAATCCCCCAAGGTATTCTGTGAAAATGCTGTCAAACTATTTCAATGTATGTGTGTTTTCATTCTGTAGCTGTGCTTTGTACTCATTTAAGAAAACCAGTCTTTAATTTGTAACAGAACGTTTTCAAGATGAAACATAGAATTCTAGTCCTAAGCAAAATCACTGGCATATGACCACAGCCTTCTGTTGTAAATCTTCAAGTGCTTGACTGCTATTAGATACAAAGCTGTATTTTTGAATCTTGTTATAGAATATGACTTTGAGTAAATGGTTTCAAAATCAGACTTAAAATATACAAATTGCTATTATGCTTGCCATCATCATATGGCTGGTCCCTCTTACCCTATATCCCTTGCTTTTTTGTGCTTTCATGGAACACCTCACTCCCTTTCTTCTACCTGGTGTTACCCACATGTCACACCTCTGTTCACAGTGCCCTGTCCTCCAAACCCCTCAGGGACTTCCTCTTCCAGAAAGTCTTTTTCTACATTCCCAAACCCCTTTCCTGGGTCCAGCAACCCTTTCTTGTCTCCAATGTGTCTGTACATGATATAATAAAAAATATTCTCTTCTGTGTAGTAATAATTGATTACTCAAATAGTCTTCCTTAGTAGTCTCAAACTTTTACAGAGAAATGATAGTAGTACTTTTTGAATCCATAAATAAGTACTTATAAATATATTTCAGAATAAATGAATGCTTCCTAGAAAAACTATTGGACAGTTTATTGAAAAGACAGTAAAAATTTGCTCCTGAAAGTATTATATTAGCTTTGCTACATTTAATTAAGACAGCCATCGGTAAAAGCAGTTTACAGTTTTATCAATAAAATGCAGTTTATAGTTTCTGGGTACAGGCTCACCACTGGGCAATTAAAAATAATAATAACACATGTGACATTATTCTATGCTTTTTACATCTGGTTCATTATATTCAGAATTGGAATAAATCAAATCCATCTAACTCAGAGACCTTTACTACTGCTCATAATTTCAAACAAAGAAATATGTTTTAATGCAGAAAATTGTTATTTGAATTAATTCTACTTCACTCAGATTTTTTAGGATTTTTTCATCCAGACAGGATAAAAAAGGAGTTTGATTGTCCATTTAAATACATTGAAACACCTCCCCACCCCCCCACACACAAATGTATGCAGGTATTGTTAACAGATTTGCATTGGGAATGGAAGTTGTATCAGTATCATGTCTCCTGAGTTTGATGTTTGCATTTGATGTTGTGCTATTATTCAACATTTGGAAATAACACTCAGACCAAAGATAATGTTGTTTCTCATTTTCACTTTGATTAATAGTGTTCTGTCTTTGGTAATTTTTAGGTGTTATTTGGAAGATGGAGCTTCAAAGGGTGCCTGGCTGAACCGGTCAAGTATTATTTTTGCCGGAGGTGATAAGTGGTCAGTGGATCCTCGAGTTTCCATTTCAACATTGAATAAAAGAGATTACAGCCTCCAGATACAGAATGTGGATGTGACAGATGATGGCCCATACACATGCTCTGTTCAGACTCAACATACACCGAGAACGATGCAGGTGCATCTAACTGTGCAAGGTAAGCCTTTCCAGAGGTGCTGTATTGTGAAGGACTGTATTTTAAAATGTTTAGTATTTAGATACCAAAATGAAACATAAGTAACAATATTGAAAGATATGCTGTCATTGTCTTCAGAAAATTATATGCCTAAATACCATTAAATGTAAGGGTATTGTAGGCATAGAAATCCCCAAAGATCAAGAAAATCAATATCTGTTAATGCCAGATGATGATTTTAGTATGTTTACTTCATAACTTCCTTTGAATAATCTCTTCTATAAATCTTCAAGAACCCATATTTAATACACTAAAATAAGTATTTGAAAACCTATGATAAATATATATTGAAATATTAAACTTATAATTTTTTATCTGCATATTTATATAGATTAGTGGATTTCATTTTGACATATTTATATATTCATAAAAACAGATTTTGATTAGTTACACTTCCCAAACCTCCCTTACTATTCTTTTCTCACTTCCCCTGACCCTCTTCTTTTATTCTAAAGGTCTCCCTTCTACTTTCATGGAATTTCCCACTTTTTCTTCTTTTTTTTTTCTCTCTAGCTTCCACATATGAGAGAAAATATACAATACTTTTCTGAGTCTGACTTAGATTGCTCAAAAGCATGGTCTTCAATAAACTTTTTGAAATATGATGGTAACTATTTAAAAGCAATTCTCTTAGCCTCCAAACACTTTCTCCATCCAACTTCTGTTTACATTGATTCAAGGCACAATGAAAAGTGGCAGTGTTCTAGAATTACTTTATTTCAACATTGAGTCATTGAAAAAAATATGTGCACAATACTTTACACTTAAATTTACTTTCAGTAGATCATAAATCATGCTAGCTAACTTATAATCTCCAAATGCAAACAGAACTATCAAATTATTTTGCTTCTGTTCCATACTAAAATGTAAGAGCTACACACCCCCAATTTTAGTACATTTCAAGAAATGTGCAATTATAATGCTAGGAAACCAGAAAATGCATATTTTTATTGCCCTTTACATTATTTACTTGTGCTCTATAGATTAATCATGTGTTGGTTGTATAGAAATATTATGCTCTATGGAATTCAAAAATAGCATTGCAATATTTCTAAGTAAAATTAATAACAAATTCTATGATAATGTGGTGCCAGTGCTTGCATGCTTAATGCCTAATGGAAAAAAATTGAGGGAGCAACTTTGTTGTACTTCTCTGAGTTTATCCTTCAATAATTCAAGGGTACAATGTAATTTAAGTATAAGACTTAAGTTTGGAAAAAAATAGCCTATAATTTTTCTAATTTGATCTCTGTTGTCTTATGTAAAAATAAACTGGAATGCAAACACAACTTAATTTATTAATATGTATTTTTACAATGTGATGAGGTTAAACTTAATTAAATGATTTGATTTAAGGAAAAAAGTATAAATTGAAAATAAATCAATGAAATTCCTCAATTTTTTTTTGACACCGATTGTCACATATTATAGTGCTGCGCATTATTATAAAGTGTTGTATAAGAATATGATAAAGTTTTTACAGGACTCTATCTTTATTCAGAGATTATTCTGGGACTCCAAAGGGCAAGAGTTTGTCCAGCTTGAAAAACTGACATGAGATTACAAGACACAAATACATTTTTCTGTTATCCACATGTAATCTGTTCTCTTGTTCAGTTCTTTGCCTTTTGACCTGAGTTTCTAGACCAAAGACTACAAAAGATTTTTATTATCTGAGGAAAAAAATGGGCATAGACAAGATATATTTGAGTCATTTAAGATACAGACATTTTGCTGGTACACTGTAAATTTATAGGTTTAAGTACTGCATCTCTGAATACTAAATGGGTCCTCTTTTTCTTTTTCCATTCTCTCTTTTTCCATGCTAAGTATCTATTTTTAAACCAGACTGTGGGATATAAGTCTTTCCCAGGCACATGTTTAATTGTCATAGGACTTTGTTTTAACTATATGTTATATAGACTGTTTAATGCAGTTAATAGTTTAAAAATGACTGCATGAGTTACTATGGTAATAGTCACTTTTGCTGGCCATTTGGTGATAGTGAACATTTGAGCAGTTAAAAACACCCTTCGTGAATGTTTTGTCAGTATATTTTGTTCCTCTAGAAAAAAAACAAAAATTCAGGCTACTGTTTTGAAAGTATGTGGTGGGGTCAAATTAAAAGCTAATAATTTTACAGCATTTATGAACATAATTACTTATTATAAGTTGATTGGCATGTGGGCTATTTTCCAATTACATTAATAAAGTTCAGGGAATACATTAATAGGCTTGTCAGTCAATTCAAGAACTAAATAAATGTCATAAAAAGTCAGTCCCTCTTAAGCTACATTTCCTCTCAAGGAACAAAAATAAACTGATGTGCACATTTCCTCAGTCTCTAATGTGTTAGGCTGCCTGATACTCAGGTATATCTGGATAGTTTTGAAGCACATGCTCTTTGCCTAACAATTTGTCAATCCTTTATTCACCAAGATAAAGAAACTCAGCAATTGAGGGAAGACCGTATTAATCACTGATGTCAAACATACATTGACTGGTAAAAACACAGCTCATCTTCAATTGTTGCAACTGTGTACTCCAGGGAGCTAGTTTTTCAAAAATCTTTTTAGAATAGGAATAACAAAGCGGTTATCTTGTCAACACAGACAATGTGGAAGTTTGGTGCTATTGATTTCTTATAGCTATTTAATATAAATGAATGGAGTAATCGGGAAGGAAAACACTGGAGTAGAAGTCAGAAAACCTAGATTCTAAATTTTCCCTCAAAAATGAGTAATTTTCAAGTCTCTCTTAACACTCATTCTTTCCAATTGAAATGACTTAAGCAGATCTTTAAGTCAAAACTCAAAAGCAAAACAACAAAAACCCATAAAGAAAACAAGTAAAAACAAACAAAAAGCAGCTCTACTGTTATTATTTGCCTTAGATTGTAAAAAGATAAAAAAGATGCTAAAAAATGAAAAATTTCATAGCTTTCATTGAGCATCATGCTAACTAATGTTTGCACCTGACCTCCACTAATATTTACATATTTCTTTACATAGTTTTCTTTCACCATCTGAGCCCAACAACCTATGCACTCATGGAATTTATAGAATGTAATAATTTGGGGTTTGGCTTTAAGATGGCAGTAACTTGCTAACATATTCAGGAAGAAAATGAAGTGTGTGTGTGTGTGTGTGTGTGTGTGTATTTAGTGTTAGTAAATTGAGTTACCTAACTATTCAGTTTCAAATCATGTGATGCAACCTTTACTAAGGGCAATCAATCTTCTTTGTTCATGAGGAAATGTGAAAGACTGGAGAGGACTGGCTATGAAGCTAGAGCACCCCATTATGAGACCAAAATGATAGAAGCATAAAATTTAATGATGCTTATTTAAATATATGTCTAGAATATTTTCTACTTTGACTTCTCCATAATGTCTAAAGACAAGATTGAATATACCACAAAATAGACATGTAATTAATATTATATATTAAGTATATATGAAATATATATATTTATATGGTATATAAATTATATATATGATAAATAGATGTTTATCACTCACCTCATGCCTTTTCAGGTAGATATACTATGTGTGTTCTCTGAGCAGAGTAGATTTGAGTACATAACTACATGACCAAAATAACATCTTGAGTATATTTAACTTTCCTAGGATATTGCCATTTCCCCAGGGTTTGACATATATAGCATATGAATGCTAGACAGGATGCTACATTTTCTACTTTTTTCATCAAGGAAAAATTGTTTCTGTACCTACTGGGAATGTGTCATCAGAGAGCATTCACTGGTCAGTTCTTTTGGAGTGTAGAGATTCATTTGCTTTCCCAAAAGGGGCCTTTAAAACCTCTGCCGCAATCAGGGCAGAGGTTTTAAAGGCCCTTCTCTTGCAGTTCAGTTTAGGACAACTTTGATGGGCCACTTAAGCTCCAGAACTTCCAGTTGTCCAGCATGCACTAAAGCTCAATTTTTTGCTCAATTTGTCCTACTTCCTTCCTCTTTCTTCCCAGTGTGGGTCACAAGAATATGCCTTAATAAATACCCATCACTCTACACTGGATCTTATTTCATAGTATGCTACCCAAAGATCCCCCAAAATAACAATGTGAGGTCCTGGTCTGGCTTAGTCAGTATTTTGAAAAAGTCTTTGTAAACTATAAAGACGACACACTAAAACACCATTTATTATTAACAAAGTTTTATGTTGGAAGGGATTTAAAGTGGCTTATAAAGAAATATGCAGTATACCAAGATGAATAGCAGAAATAGGAGGTGAAAGATAAATAAGGAAAGAGTAGGATGCAGTCAGAGGTGAAGTTGAATCATAAAGTTTATGCCAGGATTTCTATATACTTTCAGAGCTTCGTAAAATATTTAGTTTGAAGACTCCTGGCAGCCAATACAGAGAGAAAAACAGGATTTGTTATTCATTTCATGGTCCATAAGGTTAAAACATTTTTCTCAGTACCCTGATCCTGTTATTCAGAATGGAGAAACATTTTCACTGTGTAAGGACATCTCAGCAGTAACTGCTATAGGACACAGTGCTCATTCACTGGATTTTTCTTCATAACACCTTTCAGTATAACCTAAAGTGAAAGGAAGTAAAAATAAATAAGTAAATAAATAAACCTTTAAAAATAAATTCAACAAGGTGCTAGTTAATAACACAGAGATAGCTTTTTGATTATTGCCTTAATCCTTAATCAATGAATAAATTTTAGAACCTATCCTTCCTGAGGCAAACCTCACAAATACAATTGCTCTCAATGAGTCTTTTTTAAAGTACCAAGTGGAGATACTTTAAAATTATACTACCAATTAGTATCAGGAGAGCAATTGTTCCATGTAGCCAGCCGCAAGTATAAATCCATATTCTTTAGGTACCAGCACATCTTAATTTCAGGTTAACATCCTTTTTATGAATATTAAGACCTTTACAAGATACACACTGCAATAGAACAGGCACCACACTTCAGTTCCATGTTGAGCTTAGGGGGGAAATGCAGCATCCTAGGACCTGGGTAGGAAAAGACTCAAAGGGGAGGAAAGCTTTTTTTTTTTTTTAAGTCAATTTTTTTCTTTATTTTTATTTTTTATTTTTATTTTTTTATTGGTTGTTCAAAACATTACAAAGCTCTTAATGGTCAAAAAAAAAAAAACATGTCAAAATGCCATGTACGTTAGAAAACTCAAGTCACCGTTCTGCAACAATGAACATTTCAAAATTCTCAACAAGCAACAAAATGAAACCAAAGGAAAATTATCAGTACTAGGAAAGTTTTAGAGAGCCTACAAATGTCAAAGCAGTCACTGCCTACATGTAGTGAGGGCTCAGAACAAGACTCTAAGATGGGCTCCCACCTGTGTCATTCCATCTCTATTTACACAGGAGAGAAAGATTAAGAGTATACATAGGAAACCAGTTTGAAACATGCTCAAAAACACAAAGCAAAGGACAAATATCCTTAATACATGTTCTTAATGTTTTTAGTATGAGAACACCTAAAATTAAAATGGCCCCATAACTTCTTGTATATTACTAACCTTCCCTAAGAACCTTTAGCTTTAAGGAATGAAACTTTGTGGCATACCAATTAAATAAAACAGTTACAAAACATAATCTTAGGTAAGTGACAGAGGTGACTTGTTTGGCAAAGTTACTACAAATAAAGGGGATAAGGTTTCCCCAAAAGTAGACTTGGGTTTCTGTACATGATCTGTGTCTTTACAGCATTATTAAGATAAGAGAGATAAATTTGTAGGGATACCTTACAAGTGATGATATCTAATGATATCTGTTTGTGAGGAAATGATCATCATTTACTACTTAAATATTGACTAAAAGTGATATAAAATTATTAAGGAAATAAGTAGTCATATATTCCTTCTCATTCTTTCTGCAAGGAATTCCTTCCTGCTCTACTATAAACTAGTCTTTACTTACTCCAATTCATATAATGTGGTAGAATCCAATGAAATCATATTATACTAAGCTAACAAAGTCCAATTAATACTCAATTACTGGTCTCAGGACCAAAGACAAATTAAGTTCAATAAATGATACAAATAAGCTTATATTAGTCCTTACAGGTTTTCCCCACCATAAGGTAGTTGTAACAATGAAACTGAACCTAAAAATACTCCATTTTTAAATTTTTGTTGGTTGGTTGGAAAGATCCATGTTTGCAATTTATGAAGATAGGAACTCACTAGAATTCTGGAAAATAGGCCTCAATAGTTAATAGGAATATCATTATATTTCCCAAGCACTTCATCTAATGGGAAATGTGTAAATCTGTTGAAATATATGAGATAGTACCATGGAGGTCTAGAGATCAATGATCTGATATTTAAACAGTTATGAAACTGGGAAAATTAAGTCTTTCAGGTGTCATTTATGATCTGTACTTAAATGACAGCATTCTTCAAAATGTTATCACAGATAAACTCAAGCCCATTGTCTGTGCTCATGAAATATTGCAAAACAATTTTTTAAATGAATGCATTTTTCAGATCCAGGTCTTCTGTTTCTTTTCATGCAATCCAGAATGGCTAGAATAACTAATGTTACAAGGCAGCATATCAGGCCAGGTTCTAGGAAGCCATTGCCTCACATCTATCTGTAAATATAATAGCATTGATTGGGTTATTGGTTTAGCTAGTATAGTCCACAAGACATAAGGTTAATTGAACTAATTTTTAGTGAAATTCTCATTTGAATATTGGCTTTTGTTCCAGAACACATATTTTTTTAAGTATCCTTTCTCTCCTTACCTACCTTCCTTCCCTTCCTTATTCTTTCCCTTTCCTCCCTCCCTTCCTCCCTTCTTCCCTTCCTTCCTTCTTTCCTTCCTTACTCTCACACTCTCTCCTTCAGAGTCTTTAAAACATGATTATTGTCTATTATTTTATGCATTTGAGATGAAAGAAGTAAGAGGAAAGATAAGATAGGTTTCAAAAAATAGTATTTTTTTCTAAATATATTTTTGCTAGAAGTATAGCAATCATATTTTTCTAATCAAATGTCAGTATATGAAATTTAATATAGGCTAATGGAAATCAGATGTTAGAATAATATTATAGATTAATGCTGTGCTAAATTTCATAATGTACTCTTTACCATATTCAAAGGGAATGATGACATTTATGGAATTTTCTTATAAATTTCCACTATACTTTCATTTGCCAATGGGGGCAGGTAAGGAACAAGAAAAATAATATTGTAGATATTGCACATTTCTGGCTTTCATCTGAGTCACCCCTTTTCCTAGAGAAGGAGTATTGTGAGCGGATAACAACAAATGGGAACAATATTGGAATACAAATGAGCATCTCTGATGACTAGGAATTGTGCCAACAAGAAGGAATTGTGCCTTGGATTCACTCATGAATGCATAATTTGAGGATGTGGCAAAAAAAGGCAAAAAACAAGCATTTGTACAGTTTGTGTGCTAATGAAGAGCAATTGTGCCCTGCCTTATCCTCTTATAGCTTTGAATCATACTGGCAAGGGTTAAATAATAAGATATCTGGGAATAGGATGTTTAATAAAGAAGAGGAACATTATTTTTCATTTTGACTGAGTAGAACAGTACTTCTATTTTTGATAATGAACAGTTGAAAATAATTTGAAATTATTTTGAAGTAATTAACCCTTTAAGCAAGATTTGTTGCCCTTAAAAGTCCCTTAATGAATAGTGGATATTTATTACAAGATCTAAGGACATAGTTTGATAAATATCTCAAAGCTTGGATTGAACACATTTTATATTTCTTGGTAGTAATTCTGAGTTCTGTTTAGTTTGTGAATTATAGAATGCTTAATTTGCTGACAATCAGAGAAAATATTTTTTTCAAAAATGAAATAACTGATAACTGTGTGTAAGTAATACATGACAAATCCCAGTGTAATGTGTATGATCACTATGAAAATCTCTCTATAAATAAAAGATTATCAACCTCTAGCTGGCCCACTTATTTTGAGAAACACTGCAAATAAAATCTAAATCAGGTGGAATAACTTATCTTCTAAGAAGTCATTGTAATGTTATTTGATCTATAAAGTAATTTTTCTGTTTTGCTTTCCAAATCATATATAATTAAACTATTATGACAAAGGAAATTAGGATTTTAATATTTTCATCAGTTAAATTCTAAATGACATACCCTTTATAAATTTATTTAAGTCAATGATAAAATATAGTAGAGGAGAATTTTTTAATCTGTTAATGATATTGTTTATGATTTATAGCAGAAAAATAAGCATTGATCATATGTAATATCAAAAGGAAAGTGGTGCAATTGAGACCATTGGCAAAGTTTATTTTATGGGGTCAGAGTGGTCTATGTCCCAGTGTTCCTCTTCTCCATACCACTTCACTTCCCATCTCTTCCACACCTTCTGTTTACTGATCTAGTAAGAGCAGTAGACAGAGAAGGTGGACTATACACCTTCCCTTAGCTGTTAGCTTTCTAACCCACTTTGGTAGGTTTGCATTTAGCTCAGAAATTCTTTAAAAGTTTGTGGTCATGAGCCCATTTAAAATTCTGATGAAATCTGTCAATCCTGTCCTTAGTAAAATCTTCACACCTTTAACATATTATGTATTTGCTTACATGAACATGAGACTCATAAACCCCCTACATCCATCTATAGTCTCCAAAGAAAACTCTTTGAGGATGAGGACTGTCTTAATCCTTTTTGACTCCCAAATATTCATAACAGCGCCTGATAAATGTTGAGAATTCAAGAGTGTTTTATTGGTTGGATACATGTGCATATTTTTTTTTCTCCTTGGCTTCATGCCAATAATTTTGCTTAAGCTGTGACCTAATGTATTGATGCTATCTTCAGGGCATTAACACGAGAAATGCTGACATAACAAGAAAAAATTTTAAATTAAAAGGATTAGTTAGGTATTCATGAGTTAGTTTGCTTATTTTCATTCTAGGTCATAGCATCCTTATCCTCTGCTAATCCCCATGTTTTCACTAATGCAGCAAAGTGATGGCATGTTGCAGAGAAAAAATAATAAATGAGATACAAGCATTTTACAAAACTTGTTTTTCTTCTAGCAATGTTATCTTAAGAAAAAAAATATATTTTATATGGGCAGAATTAGTTATAAAGATTATAGTCAAGAGTTCAATAACCACTAAAAAAAAAAAAAAGAGTTCAAATACCAAACCCAAGTAAAATGTTAACATTTAAAAAGAGTCAAGAATTAAACAATTGAAATTTTCTTTAGATATTTTACAAATTCATTCTGGTTTTGATTTGAGCAAGTGGGTAGATGAACACATTTTAGAATGTTGAAGGGGAATAGATTTCAGAGCTATTTGTCAGTGCAGAGTAAGGTAACACATACTCATTGCTGTTACCTCTGTTTAGGACCCTTTCATTCTAAGATAGTTCACTTTAACAGGGCATATTGGATTCCTGCAGTTTAATTTGAAGGAGATGTGCTGTTCCACTTCAGTTCAATACTTACTATGTATTGAATGACTTTTTAAATGACTTTGCTCAAAGTTGCACATGTGTTCCTCCTTGTGGTGAGCAAGTGTTGTCATCTCTTTAAGACTTTCTTTCATCCTCTGAGAGCTAAAATGTAATGTCAGCTCTCTGGTTTGTCATGAAATTTAAAAAAACAACTAGATACATAAGACTTTTCAAAAAGTGTCTGATTCAGAATAGGTATTCAATGGATGTTGTGATCTTTCTTTTTCTAAAGACCTACTATTGTACAGACAGGTTCCTTCCTCCTTCCCTTTCAGTTAGAATAGAATTGATATTGCTCTCATTGATTCCAAGAGATTTTTTTTTTCAATTTGAGAATATACATAATTAAGTTAATTTGTAAAATATTGTTAAAAGTAATTACTTTCCCTTCCCATGGAGAAATTCTTCTTTTTCTTTTTAAACATGGAATAAATTTGTACTAATGTTAAGATTTTGAGCTAATTAGAAATAATTTCACATTTTGGGGGTGCTAATTGCTACCTACAGTTAAATACAAGATATTGTGTGCTGGTTTTTGCCAACTTGATCTCAAAGCCATTCTTTGCTTCTTTCTTAGTATGTCCTGTATCACATCCATGAGTATATCTTTTCTGACTTCAGAAAGGATTCAGCCAGTGGGGACATTGGCAAGAATGAGCTAGGAGACAGGAGGAATGAACAAGTAAGGTTGCTTTTCCCTCTCATTGCCATGGGCACTGTCTCCTGCAAGGCTTTTCTCCTTGGCAACAGCTTCAGCTGGACATCCCACCTTGACATTGGCATTCTCACACCAGGAAACCCCATGTCCTGATAGGACTGCCATTACCAGTCTGACCTCTGGGCTCTGGCAGTGATACCTACTTGTAGGAATGTCAGCAGCTCCTTGTTATTACAAATCTCTGATCTGCCCCTCCTTCACATGCTTGGTCTTCTTAGCTTTTTATCACAGTTGTAAACTGCTCGCTTTATTAGATCCTTTTTATTTGAAATACTTAGATTGGTTTCTGTCTTCCTGACTGGATTCTTGCTGATACTGATTTTTTCAAGTGTTTCCTACTTGTAAATATTCTCAAGAGGCATGTTTTTTTTTTTTTTTTTTTTTTTTTTTTTGCTTGTTTTGTTTTTAAGTTCTGTCCTCTATATAGGTAACCATCTTATTTAAAGATAATTACCGATTTACATTCTGGGAAAATATATCTCATTCCTGAGTCTGAAAAGCAAATTTAAAAACAAATTTTAAAATTAATTACACATATGTTGGGATCTCAGATTTACTAAACTAATTATCAGAAAGTAAGATAAATTAGGGGGAAAGCTAAAAGTATGCATAATTATTAAATGTTGGCATTTATGTGAGCCTTGGGCTTCTCTTTATTAGCTTTTTGGGTGCAATTATCATTAACATTTCAGTTGCATCTTTAATGAATATTAGTGCTACAAATACACAATGGCATGAGTGGAAACAGCAGTCTTTCATTATCTACACAGACTGCCACTTTAAGGAAAATAACCTACAGAGAAGCTGTAGAGCTATGGTTGTATATTTACCCCAGAAGCTCGGAGATGTCCAGAAGTATTCCTGGTCTTAATCCCCCCCACACACACATCCCTATATTATATAGCTGAAACCATGCCTTGTGGGTAAACTAGTGAAAAGCAACTTGAAACTCTTCTCCAATAAACTAGCTAACCAAGTTTGAATACTAAATTCTATTACAGCAAAGGCTTATTCTTTGAACTTTTGCCTTGTGTTAAGCATTTCATGGATATTAGGATACAAAGATCAGCAAATAAGAATTAACTTTTCTTTTCAAAAAACATACCAATCAGAGGGTGAAATGATGTGAAGGCAAATGATTGCACTAATGTTGGATAGAGGTTGGATGAATGTATCTGCAGGGCACATAAGGATACAATGGTCCTCTTTTTTGCAGATTCATAGTCAATGTTTGGGATGAAGTAATTGGCAGGGAGAGGGGTTTGAGATTAAGTGATAAATAAGGAAGTGATGGTTAGTTTGTAGTAATCTTGGAAGTGACTTTTAGTGTGTATAATAAATCATTCAGAGCGGAGTAAGATGCTACTTCAAGACTCAGCTAGGAACTGAAGAAGCACTTGGGAGTAAGATGCACATTATTTTGCTCTGTAAAGTGGAATGAGGGCAGGGGGAGAGGTGAGAACAAGGGTAGATAAGTTCTTGAGGCTGGAGGAATAGCTAGATCCAAGAGGTCTTTTAGAAGTGGTGCTGACAAAGAGATGCTCAAATATGCCTCTCCTGAGAGATGAAGATGCAGTTGGAGATTGTTTGAGCATGTGAGAAGCAATGGGACTCTTGGGGAGCAACAGTAGGAGGCTGTAATTGCTGGATTCAACTGCTGACTGGAGCCATTCATTGCTGAGAGGAGCAGCTGCAGAGAGCTTAAGCAGGGAGCCCTAGGGAACCACCGCTGGGAGCTTCCCCAGATTAAGAAGCTGCCAGGGGAAGCAACAGTTAGGAGAGTCTTCATATGGAAACTAAAGTTATCCATCCAGTTCCACCAGCTCAGCAGGTGGTAATGGAGAAAACACAGCCTTACTTACATAAAGATATGTTAAAATATTTTGATAAAATAGACTTAAGATTTTGAGAAAAGTTGTTATTTAAAAAATCTTAAGAAGATTCCTTGGCTGATGCAATATCACCTCTGTTGTTATCGTTCACTGAAGGATAATTTTACCCTAAAAAGTAACTGTTATATTGGTTCACAATAAATACAAAAGAATATATGCCAAATTTGGTCCATTCAAAATATATATATATATATATATATATATTTTTTTTTTTACCTGAATGAATATAGTGGTATTTTTTTTCTTCTTCTTATGTTTTGTTTGGTAGGGGAAGTGAGGTCAATTTATGGTATAAAAACTTGGGAAAGGGAATCCAGTTGAATGCCATTGTGTTAGTCTATATCTCAATAACAGAAGGAGAAACAGAGTGGGTACTGTGGAAATGAAAGAATATGAGGGATGGGGATGTGGCTCAAGCGGCAGCGCGCTCGCCTGGCATGCGTGCGGCCCGGGTTCGATTCTCAGCACCACATACCAACAAAGATGTTGTGTCCGCCGAGAACTAAAAAATAAATATTAAAAATTCTCTCTCTCTCTCTCCTCTCTCACTCTCTCTTTAAAAAAAAAAAAGAAAGAATATGAAAGTAAACATATTTAACTTGTGAATGGATGCACTCTAAAATTTAAAATACATCCAGTAGTATTTTTGTTTTGCTGAAAACTTATAATGTTGCCAATTTTTGTCAAAATCACTCCATCTAGAAAAGTTTCACATGGATTAAGAACCACGGGAGTCAGTTCTCTTGCTTAATAGATACTTCATGGCTATGTGTTTTAATCGATAAACTCGACCTTCAAACTTTACCTGTTGTATAATCTGTTCTGAGCAAACAATAGAATGAAGTGAAGTCAGTTAGGATTTGAGTATATTAGTGAACTGGGGATTGACTGACCAAGAATGAAATGTCAGAATAATAACACAGTAGAGAAACTAACTCATTTTTGAAGGTTCAACATATTAGATTTTTTTAATAGGTTCATTATATATAAAAGAGCATTTTAAATAGAAACACTATGTGTATTTTCAAAGTATCAGGGATTTACCCTTGAAATTTCTGACCTATTAAACGTTCCTGGAAATAGTTACTTGAGTTCTGCTCTGGACAAATAAAAAAAAAATGCTCTCAAAGGTATTTATTTAGCTAATGAAGATGCCTTACAGAGCATTTGAACAATTATTTGAAGGCAGAAAACATTCCAAGACTCATCCATCTCTTGTGGAGAGTTGTCGGCTTTGCACACCTCGGAGTGTTTTTTTTCCCATCTCCAAAGGAGACACTGTCCCACTTTCGGAGATTTGGCATGTGTTGAGATTACCGTGAGGCTTTTGAGCTTGCAGTTCACACAGCCCACTTGTCTTTGACAGTATGATGTGTTCCTCTTTTAACTTTGCAGTACACAGCAGTGAGGTCTTACCTAAAGACAACCAAACTCAATATGTGCTTTCTGAAGTGTGGTTTCCTATTCAATTTGGCTGCTTCCAAAATATGATATGACTTACTTTTTGCATTTGCATGTAGTTAGCAAACTGGTTTGGACTTAACAAGATCAAAGGGAGGGCTTATGTGCATCTCTGGAACATTGAATTCACAGAGATTTCTTGGAACACACTCTAGGTTTAAAATATGAAGTTAATCAAAGAGGAAGAGCTATTTATTGGAGAAGCAAATTTATCTTCTGTTTTCTCCCTTTGAGGTAGGTGAAGGAGCTAGACTTGTGGTTCATCACCTTCTGAAAGAAAAAGGAATATTTGTTATTATTAAAATATTCTTATTACTTTTCAAAGATAACTAAATATACCAGTTTGATTTAGCATGCTCCATAATTTTTCAGTTCTCTCCTTGTCCCACTGCAGCACTTAACATTCCATATCCTCACCATCAAGTAATATTTATGAGTAGCCATAGGCACCAAATGCTGCACAGTGCACTGTGTCAAGAATGGCGTCAGTCCTCTCTGACTCTCTACAAAGAGCCCTGACACAGATGGAGAATGAGAACATGTGCACACACAAGAACTAAATGTCACACTCACCTTGGCCTTTTTCTTTTGCCCATTGTTATGATTTGGATATGCAGTTCCACAAAAGCTTGTGTGTTAATGCAGAATATTCAGATGTTAAATGATTAGACTATGAACTGGGTGGTAACAGTAGTCAAGTCAAGTATGGTTGGAGGAGGTGGGTCACTGAGGGTATGGCCTGGAAGGATTTATCTGCTTTGTAGCTGTTCTTCCTTCCTTCTCTCTGCTTTCTGGCTGTGATGAAGGGCACAACTTCCTTCCAAAACCATCTTCTGCCGTGATGTTCTATTACGTCTTAGGGCCAGAGCAATGGACTCAGCCCACCATGGTCTAAACCTCTGGAACTGTGGGTGAAAATAAAAGTTCCCTCCTCTAACTTCTTCTTGTCAAGTATTTTGGTCACAGCAATGAAAAACTGTCTAACCAGATTCCTGTCACTGACCAATAATTAGAAGTTGCCTGTTGCATACAGCTGCATGTAACTTTTGTTTGAGCCCAGAATTGAAATATTAGATTTGGCTAAAATAAAAAAACACTGGGGCTAGTATGGGGAAAAGCCTGTTTAGTGAAAAGTTAGAATACAGTGTATTAGGAATTGAAAAAAATCTTGGGGCTCTGTATTTCTGCATAAGGATTCTATATTTTCAGTATTTCATAGTGAATGAGAGGTTTCTTAAGGAACTCAATATCATTCAGAGTCTTGCCATCAGATTATTGCTTACTATCCTGATAAGAAAGAACAATTTTCTAATAAGTCTCATTGTTTTTTCACTTTATTTTTCATATTACAAAATTAATAAAGATCTATTAAAGCATCAACTAAAAACAAATAGGTTTTTAAGTAAATGGATGGAATTTGAAGATATCTCTGTGGGAAGCAGTGTAGTCCAAATGTCAAACAACCTAGAACCTACCGCCTGATTCTCCAATGCAACAATCTCTTCTGCTTCTCTTTATTCTTTTGCTCCCCTTTACCTTTTGGGAGTACTGAATATTTTGAGGTTCCATTAAATAACCATTAAATGTTTCAAACATCTGCATTCTTTCCTGAAAATTATTCCTTTTTTTGAAGTAGAATTACTCATACAGTCTCTGAACCATCTTTGACTGTTTCAACCCTTCTTTCAAAATCCCTTATTGCTAAAAATCTATTCTGGCTAAGTGATAAACTAAAGGAGGGTAGGTTATATTCATGTATAACCTTTCATTACTGTAACAAAATATCTGAGAAAATCAACTTAAAAGGAGAAAGGTTTGCTATGGTTAACAGATTTGGAGGTTCTAAGCTATGGTTGGTTGGCTTCATTGCTTTTGGGCAGGTAGTGAGGCAGCTTGTCATGGTGAGGAGTCCATGATGAATCAATATGCCTATTTCATGGCAGCTGGTTAACAGAGGAAGAGGCTGGTGTCCCTCAATTCCCTTGGAACACAGACCACCAGTTACCTGAAACCTCTCATTATTCTCTACCTCTTTAAGGTTCCTACCACCTTCTAATAGCACCAACCTGAGGACCAGATCTTTACCACATAGGCCTTTGGGGAACATTTCAGATCCAAATGATAACAATTCATTCTTTTCAATAAATATTTTTGCCATAAACTTGATACTATCACATTCTAATTTCCACTATCGGAGCTGATAGAATCAGCTAATGGAACTGTGTTTTGTAGATAAATGACTTCTTTAGAAAGTGGTAGAGTAATCTGGGCACTGGGGTGCATGCCTGTAATCCCATTGGCTTGGGAGGCTGTGGAAGGAGGATCATGAGTTCAAAGCCAAAGTTAACAACTTATTGAGGCTCTAAGCAACTCAGAGAGACCCTCTCTCTAAATAAAATACAAAAAAGAGCTGGGGATGTGGCTCAGTGGTTGGTTGAGTGCCTCTGGGTTCAGGCCCCTGTACTAAAAAACAAAGAAAGTGGTGGATGAATATAGGCCTTTGCTCTGTCACTTAGAAGTAGTATGAACTCCGATTTGAGATGCTTAGTCCATTTGAGGCTTGGTTGAGAATCAAACCTCTGTTACAGAATTACCTGAAGAATTAAGAGATAAAATGTCTTAAGGAATGGACACAAAGTCAATATTCCATAAGTGAGACTCTTTTAAGAGATTTGTGTTTATGTTTATAACCAGATAAAAGGATCTGTTTTGACTTCTCAATTTCACCTGTCACTTTAACTTTTTATTTAATAGATAGATTGACCTGCCTTGTTATAAATATTAGCTGCCTCTTTCTCCAGCTTCCTATTTTTTCCATTTTATTTAGTTATGACAGTACAACATAGAAAAATGCATATACCAAGACATTTTTCAACTTTATAATGACAAAAAGGCTTCTTATCAAACCTAAATATGTTAACATGCCACTCAACTCCTTTGTTTATTAGAATTAATGAGATTCTTGCTAAGGTTTTTTTTTTTTTTTTAATCTGACTAACCATCTTCTAGCCTGATAAACTAAGCGTTTTTTTTTTTTGTTGTTGTTGTTAAAATATAGATTTTATAATGACAGATTAATTGTACACCAGACTGTTGGCAAAAATTTTAGTATCAACTAAAGGAAGAGAAAAGACACAATAGTGGCTCAAAAGACATGTATGTACAAAATGATATTCATTACTAATGGCCAAACCAAGAACACAGAGCAGATGAATACACTTGGTTAAAATAATAGCCAGGGATTTCATTATGAGATGGCAGTAGCCTGAGCATCTACCTGGAACTGCTAGAAAGGGGGGCGGGGGTGATACCATTTCCTGATTGCTTTGAGGTTCTGACAGATGTGAGAAAGAGAGAGACACTGAGAGGAGGAGAGGGGGAGAGGCAACACTGACCCAACTCTGGTAGTTCCCAACTTCTACCTCCCATCAGGAGGTGATACAAACTTATTATTTAGGGAAGAACCATATATCTCCATAGGATGGAATACTTAGTACTACACTGCCTGGATGCTTGTATAAACTGTGAGAATAATAAAGAAGCATCCCTGTATATCTCTTGGAAAGACAGCACTAAGAGCAACAAACATGAAATCATGTGAAAGGTGGGTTATCAAATAAATAGGGCATCTTGTTTGCAGTGTCTGGACCAGGACCACATCAGTAGCAGATTCTCTGTCCCCACTCCTGAAGTTACTGGAGGAAGAGGCGGTTAAACACACACACACACACACACACACAAACACACCCCCCCACACACACACACTACTTGTTTCACAAGTACAAGCTTACTTACTATGAAAATATCCTGCTTCTATAGACTCAATTTTCATGAATTTCCAAAAATTCTGATTAATAATGAAAAATGTTTATGTGTGTGGTTTAGTTTCCTCCTCCTCCTCCTCCTCCTCCTCCTCCTCCTCCTCCTCCTCCTCCTCCTCCTCCTTAATCAAGTGGCCCTATGAGTATTGCATTTAAGTTCTCATATCTCCCTAGAGGTTAGCCTAGACATTTTGACTTGGTCAGCAGACTGTGGAAATCGAGGAACAATGATCTATCCAGTTAATTTATCCACTAACAGCCAAAAACTTTGTGCATTATTTACCTCTTCAGTGAAATGTGGAAGTATAAATTAAAAGGATAGTTTAATTAGTCATTAAAGTAACAGTCACTTCAATTTTGATTGATGAAATAAAAAATAGATGAAAGCTGTCTATGGTGGCAGCCCAGGATGAATCGGAACCAAGGAAAATAATTTATGCCTATTTTCATGGTTACCCTGGTAGTGTCTGCTAGGAGGCAAAAAAGTGATATGGATTGGCTCAGAAAGAGTTAATTTCTACTCAAATTTGACATCTCAGAATCATATCCTAGGTTGACCATAAGCTCCCCTTTCAAGGGCCAGAAATATCTCACAATCCAATCTTCTTATATAGTTCAAATTAGTATGTCTTTGTTTTAAATTTAGCAATTCTTATGTTAATGGGAAAGGATGTTGGTATTGTGATCAACTCTTCACAAAGAAGCTTAAACCACTGAGGGATTAGAGACATGCTGGGAAAAATATTGTTTGTCTTGCATACAGCAAGGGGTATATTTAGCTATCTCTTTTATTTTTTTTTTCCCTTTACTTCGGAGGAAACAGTGTTACTAGAATTTGCAACTAGGTGTTAATGACTTCAAAATAACAGAATTCAGGAATTACACCTCTATTTTTTTCTTTTTTCTTTGTGTGTATGTGTGTGCAATTCCTTTCTTATGAAAGATTAAAAAGTGCTAAACAATTAGAAAGAAAAATAATTAGAAATGAAATCAGGGTAAAATGAATAGAAAGAAAATTCCAATCAGTTGATGAAGGTAAATCATTTGGCATAGAGTCTACTTAATAGTTCATGTATTTCTTCATTCTTCAAAGTTTAATCTCTAAGAATGAGAAATTCAAAACCAAGAACAACATGGGAACATTAAACACAAAATATGAGCTTAGTGGTAACATCATTCAGGATTCTTTTCTTTTGTTGAAAAGAAAACCAAGATGTAATGCAGGGAAGGATTGCTTCCAATGAATTTATGAGGATAGAAATACACAAATTTTGGATCCAGTGTGCAACTTATTACTGTTCAAGTTGACAAAGTTTTCCCCTAGAGAACTGTACTGAATCACAGGTATCTAACAATTAAAATTAGTGTTAAAGAAATGTCAGAGAAAGTAGAAAATTAGGGGGCCAGGTTTGTGGCTCAGTGGTATAGCACTTGCCTAGCATGTGTGTGGCACTGGGTTTGATCCCCAGAACCATGTAAAAATAATAAAAAAAAAATAAAGGTATTATGTTAAAAAAAGAAAGGAGGTAGAAAGTTATCTTAAATGGTGAAATTGAGAGAATTATTATAAAGTATATGAAAATATTCAGTCTAATAGTAAATTTATATATGTATACATATATATCATATATAGAATGACACATCCATCTACTATTCATAAATCTATCCTCACAGTACATTTTTTAAACAAATAAATTGGAAAGATTATGATAGAATACATCTTTTTCTAATGTGTACTATTTAGAACAATAATTTCAAAGAATCATCTGCAACAAAAGGGATTCAAATGTTTTGAAACTGAATACTATACTACCCTCTAAAACATACACATGATAAATTCACATAGAATTCTCTAGCCCGATTTCCTTCATAGTATATTTGACTTTGTTCCTCAATGTTCATATAATCTTGTTGAAGTAATTTTGTATCTTGGCCTCAATTCCTTCAAATACTTATGTTCACAAACAGCCCCTATTCTCATGGGGCTTAGAATCCATTCCTTAGCTTTACTCACAGTTAAGTTGAATTTGTTTCATATTCTTTCAACAACTGTCTGAGAAAATATGAAAAGGTATCTTATTTCCATTTTTTTTCAGAAATAGAGAAGTTGAGTTTCTTATTCTAGATCAAAGAGTAGTAAGGAGCTGGGCATGGTGGTACATGCCTGTAATACCAGAAACGTTGGAGGCTGAGGCAGGAGGATCTCAGGTGTAAAGCCATCTTCAGTAACTTAGTGAGGCCCCAAGCAATTTAGTGATACCCTGTCTCAAAACAATAAAAAGAATGGCATCATGGCTCAATAATTAAGTGTCCCTGAGTTCAATCCTCAGTACAAAAAAAAAAAAAAAAAAATACTAAGGAGCAGGGCCAAATGTTAAATGGGTGTCTTCTCTTTCCCGACCAGAGCTCTTAGTGTCTGGGCTCCTAGCAGCTTAAAGTTTGAAATAGTGTCTTATTTCAAGTTTATTACCCAGAATCTAGCATGTGGTCTAGTCTCTGTTATTCATTAATATTTGTTAAATGTATAAGAACCTTCTCCCATAATTATGTAGCATTTAATTAGAGTTTGTGGGTTTACTTTAAAACTTCAGGATGAGAAAAAAATACTTAAAAAATAAAAAGTAGTGTTCTACTCCATCTGTTGATTTTAGTTTTAATTTCTTGTCTTTTTATTTTTGTATGCTCTAATCATATAGTAGACTGAACTGAATCTGTGTCATATTATAAATATGTATAAATAAGTAAATGACAATGCTATTTATAGTGTCTATGCATAACTACAATTGATGACTTTGATTAAACATGTGTAATATTTCTGATATGTTATTTGTTATCTTTCTGTGATTAATAAATTTTTCAAATATATCCTCAATATTAATATATTGATTTAGTCCTCATAATGTTTTTGAAATCTAATTTGTTTTCCAAATATGTCCAAGAGAGACTTACATTTAGAACAAGATAAATCATATACAGATTTGTATAAAGTGCAATGAAATAAATATCCCAAAACTTCTAAAACCAAATAAAAACCCTTTTCCAGTTAAAACTGACAATTCATTTCTCTTTTAAATTGTGGGTACTTGAGTGAGTTGTCAGTTTTGGTTATATTATTAACTCACTGGTGACAGCCACTGTTATCATCTTGTCCCAGCTTAGAACAACAACAATAACAACAACAACAAACAAACAAAAAAAAAAACCAGAAGAAATTTTGTCTTGAATTTTGAAGTGGTTTGCTGAGATTAACCAAATAACAACCAAACAATCATGTTAATGAAACACGAGGAACATTAAAAGGCTATATTTTAGTTCAAGGTATGTCTCTGAAGAAATACCAACAGTGAATTTTTGTAGTCACTCCCAGTTTCCCCATAGCTTTTCTTTTCTCTCTTTTCCTGTTGCCTTTTCTGTGGAATATCTTATGAAAAAAAAAAAAAAAAAAACCTACCAGCCATTTCAAGTGGACTCCTACTGACATCCCTTACCACATGACAGCAAGGATCTATGCCTTCTCTAAAATGTTCTCTCTGTAAATGCACCACTGCATCTTTCATCTTTAGTACTGTGCCCATAGAGCACTGTGACAAAGACTTAAGTGATTTGAAAGTCTCACAAGCAATCTAGGAGGAGTTCTCCAAGCATCTCAGCAGCAACCTCCTTTAACTTCATTAATATTGTTGGAAGTTGTATGCTCAAGTGGTTTCAGATGATTTTTCTTCTATAATAGTAACTTTAATACTGTTTTAAAATACATTTATGTTAAATAAATAAGGGAAGAAAGCTCATTTTCCAAGATTTGACAAGAGAAAGGAAATATAAATAATCTAAAAATTCTTTAAGTCTACTTTGGTAACAAAACATAATGAAAAAATTGGGTTGGAACATATGGTTCTCCAAAAGATTATGACTATTAATTTATCATATGATAAAATAGTAGATTTTGCACATGGAACAGGTTTTAAAAATTAAGTCTCTTAATTTATAAATAAAGGTGCCAAGACCCACTGTAGTTTAATGACTTCCTTAGCTTGCAGAGTTAGTAACTGGAGTCTGAAAGATCTGTTTAAAATCCAAATTTTTCCTAGTTGGAGTACTTCTCAGAGCCCCTTTTCTTTACACTTTCTAGATGAATCTGCTTTCTTCGGATGTTGCATAGATGCTGAAGCTTTTTCAGAGATGTGGCTGGGTTCCTGTATCACAGAGAGTACATAACTCTGTATTTTCTTTCCCTTCCTGTTCTTTTGTCTTGAAAATTTTCAACTATCGCACATTTTCCAGACTTGGTTTGCTGAATGCAAACCTTGTCATAATCCAGATTTGTGATTGTGGTTACACTTAAGGAAATGTTTGCATCACAGAAGATCAGAAACTGTTCTAGAAAGACTCAAGAGCATGTTGTAAAGAATAGACCCAATGACTGACTATTCCATATGGATTAAACTGGTATCTTCAAAATTCTCTCTCTCTCCCCCCAGCCCCCACTCTTTCTCTCATAATTTGACATTTGTTCCAAATAAATTATTTGGTATTTGTAACAATGATCAAATTCAGTGTCTTGGCCAATTATATTATCACATCAAGTTTGAGTTAATAAAAGCCATGTAGCTTCTTAAAATCACTATGGATATGACACAAAGGAAACAGAGGTCAAATCTAAAAATTACTTTAAAATCTACAAAAAAAAAAAAAAAACCCTCACTTTGGGCCAGGTGTTTAATCTTCATTCAATTAGAAATCATATTTTCTCCTATAAACACTGATCACCAGCTTTAATTTTTCTTTTTCAAATGAAGCCAAGTATAGAGAGGAAGAGGACTAAATTAACAGATCTAAGATAAAATGATGGATACCTAACATTTTCCTGTAGAGCCAACTGAAGCTAAATAGTAGGCTGGTGACAGCAGCTAATACAGCAAAAAAGTCATACATGTGAAATGAAGGGAGAGTCTTTATGAAATCCAATGGACTTCCTCAAGTTTCTCTTTACTAATTACTCCTCAAGCTAGATTAGAGTTTGGGTTAGTCAAGGGGCAGTTTAGGTTGAAATCCAGTGTAATCTAAGCCAACAAAATGTCACATACACACTTTACCTTTTTTTGTTTGTTTGTTTTTTTCTTTTTGTGGGTCTATTTGTTCTTTTTACTTTAGTGCAGTGATAATAGGACACATGTTTCTAGTGAAGCTTGTTAGGAGGAAAGCTTGACAAATTGAATATGACAGAGTTTATCTGACAAAGAACAATTCATGAATCAGGTAGCATTCAGAACTGGAAGTGTTCCAGAGAGCTCCACTTTAGGACTGTGCAACCCAGGCTTTAATCAGCAGAAGAAAGAAGCAAAGTGAAGAAATTATTTAGTTTTCTACATCTAGTCCTTTGTCTTCATAGGGTCTGAGCTAGTGGAAAACCCTTGAAAGTCAGTTGTTGGCTTCTGATTGGTTCTGAGTGTTTACATTTGGCTTCAGTTTGCTTAATTATGAACCTAAAATACTAGAACCATTCTAACCTAATGGCCTTTTAATTAAAAAGTTTTTAACAATCTCTAACATGTCACACTACTAAATTCTAAGTGAATTTTAATGCTCCACTCCTGTTGGCCTATGAGAATAACATGCTAAGCCTCCTACCATAGGTGGTTTTGCTTATTTGGGAAGGAGTTATTACTGTACCCTTTTCTAAATCAATTTCTTTCTGTGAGCTTTGTGTCTTTTCCTGAATCAGAAAAGTTACCCCCACCTGTTGTTAGATTTAGAAGCTTAGTTTTACTTTGTAGGCCCCATCAAGAAACTGAAAGACTAATTAGTGACCAGAGGGACCCATAATGTTAAATTTTAATAAACAATTTTCATGACTTTAATTTTTTATTGATTATATTTACAATGTTCCAATGTAAGAAGAAAATTCCACTTACATTAAGGTGTGAATAATATATAAATCTAAGTAAAAAGATTTTATTAGAAAACATATTTACATAAGAATTTTTTATTTTAATTGACATTTATTTCTTCAGAAAGTTATACTTTAAAAATAAATAAAATATTTTTAAATATAGCTTTTGAAGAAAAAATAGGTAAAGTTTATTTTGTATTTGCACATAAAATTGAATTCATAAACTATATTTTTTGTTGTTTAGCACTTCCTAATCTTTCGGTACTTTTAAAAAAAAAACTTAACTAAAATATTGGACCTAATATCTTTATACTTAAGACAAAATTACATATGAGAAACAATAAGCAGACTATACAAAAAAATGTCCTGATTAAGAAGAAAAATCTTCCATGATCTTTTGAGAGCATTCTAATTTTATAGAGAATTAAGTTGCCTACTCTAATGTTCATCAGAAAGCTATGTTATGGATGTACAGAATTTCCTTGAATTGGAAGCTTTGCATATAGCGAGAGACTCCCATGTAAGTTTCCATCTTGAATATGAAATGTATTAGAATCTGAGGTCACATAACTTTGTACTCCAGTAAAACTGCCAGAGGACACCTTCCTCCTGTACTTTGAGTTCTTTCTGCATATCACATTGAGTCTGTGGATGCCAAAGGAGTAGAAGTTCTGAGACTATCCATTAGTGAGTTATCTTGTTTGGGTTGGCAATTGTATAAGCAACTGGCTTATGCAAATTCTAGTTTAAATGTGTTCCCAGTCACCTTTATGGAGACAGATTTTTCACTTCTGAAGAAGAGAGGCTAATTTTATCAGATCCTTTACTGGAAGAGACATAGAAATAAAATTTGAATGACAGTGTTAAAAAATTTAATAAACATTGCTACTGTATTAAGTTTATATTACGTAATCAGACTTTATGTCTTTACCATGGCAATTATAGTATCTTGCACTTAACAGTGATAGTGATTGTTTAGTACCATAAAGTACACTTGAATATTTTTGGAGATCATACTATAAATATCATATAATTCTATTCAGTTTTGTTAAATTGACACATAATAGTTATTAATAATGACATTCTATAACTTGTAATACAATTTTTGATTAACAATATAAATTAATTTTATTAAGCATTGTCTGTTTAAAATGAAGTTATTAATAAACATGCCCAAACACCCTCTTTTTCCCTTTGTGTATCCTGTTAGACACAGTTGCTCTCTTTAGCAATGCCATCACAATTGCTTTTGTTCCCTGAGGCACTGTTTCATACTGTATTTCATTTTGAATAGATAAAAGAGACACTAAAGGATTTTAATATGGTATATAACACAGTGATGAAATGGAGTCAACTCTTTAAGTTCTTATGCCACATAGATAGAAGAAGCAAAGTAATAAGTTTATTGTTATTAAATAAATGAATATGGTTCAAACAAATTATCACCCAGAAATATATTTCTGCACACTAATATTAAAGTCAATAAATAATAGCATGCATAGCACACATCTTACTGATTAATGGAAAGAAAAATAAGGCTATATACATAGATATAGAGCAAGACAGAAAATGAGGGGGACTGATACATAAAGGAAATTTTATATGTATATCACATTAGTGCTATATATGTCCATACACACATATGTATTTAGAAATATATATATATATATATATATATATATATATATATACACACCTATAATTAGAGACAGGTATAATGTTCATGTTATTTAAATATTAAACATTTAAATATTTTTAATAATAAATTTAATTTAAATATTAAATATTAAATTTAAATATTAAAAATAGTGAAAGCATATAATAAACATTTATTTGGACACACCAAAATTCATAGATGATCTCTCTTGTCTCCTGCATCACCTTAATAATGAGACTTCCAGAACATATCTAGACGAAAGATTTAGGTCACACTGGTGCTTTTGGATTGATTTAAAACTAACAATATCTGACATATTAAATATCTTAGTTGAAATGCTATCATCATATAAAACTCTTTTGTCAAGTTTGGTTAATATTTTATAGAATGAAGTGCATAGAAATAACAGTGAAAATAAGATTCCTGATATAGTTTGACTGAGAGTAGAACTTTAAATAGAATTTATTTCTTGTTTAGTAAACATACCAATAATATGAGCAGACACAACAAAATAGCATCACAGTGTTGTCAAAGTTCACAAAGTCTGTGCTGGTGTGGCATCAAATGTGTGCTTGAGTCATAGCAATGTGAAGAGGACTTTGTTTTCTGATCTATCAATGAGGATCTCTGAAGGAACACATTTTGGATCAACTTTCTTCATTTTCATTGACTCTTAAAAATTCCTACACCTAACAAATAAATTTCACAGATGATAGCTCTAAAATGAGAAATTACAAAATAAAAGAGGATTAATCATAGCATTTCAATAATTCATTGTCTCAGAAAGTTTCCCTGTTTCAGATACATAGCTAATGAGATAGTACACGAATACATGAAAATATAATCTACAAGTGACACTCACCAGAAAAAAATACAGCAAAAATTTAACTTACAATTGAAAGTATATTTGAGGATTAAAATGACACATTGTACCCACAATGTATTTATCTACTGTTATGGTTTGAATATGTATTGTCCCACAAATTCTCCTGTGTTGATGCAGAAATGTTCAGAGTTGAAGTGATTTGATTGTGAGAGCTGTATCCTAATCAGCCAATCCTTGTTTGAATGAACTATAACTATAGAGGAGTGGCATGTGACTAGATAAAGTGAGTCATTGAGACATGTTCTGAAAGTGCATCTTTCTTGAGATGCTTCCCTACCATCTCCTGCTTCCTGACCCTGCCATGAGGTGAGCAGCTTTCATCCACCATTACCCATCCGCTAAGATGCTCCAGGCCCAGAGCAATGGAGTCCATGGACTCTAACTTTGAAACTCTGAGACAAAATAAACTTTTCATTCTAGAAGTTGTTGTCAGGTATTTTGGTCACAGTGATGAAAAGCTGACTAACATAAAAATTGTTACTGAGAAGAGAGGTTGTTGCTATGACTAACCAGACTAATGTGATTCAGAAGCATCTGGAGCTGGTTTTTGGAATAAATTTGGAAAAGTTTGAAAATGCAGGCCGGGAGTCTCAAAATGTTGTACATAGAATTTAGTGTGTGATTCTGGTGGGAGCTCAGAAGATCAGAATACCAACAGAAATTTGCACATGAGATTTCAGAAGGAAAAGAGGATTCTATTGGGAATTGGATTAGAGGCTATTTGTGTTACATTCTGGTAAAGAACTTTCCTACATTTGGCCTGTATGCTGAGACTCAGGCTGAATTTAAAGGTGATGGACTAATAAATCTGGCATAGGAAGTGTCAAGGCAAGACAGCATTTGGCAGAGATTTTGCTGGCAGATTTTTATTTTAGCCAGGTTAACTATGGGAATTGGGAACAGAAGGCAGAGCTGAAGTATTTTAAAAAGTTGTAGTTTGACCAGAAAATTGCATGTAAAACTGAGACCAAGAAAGTTGTGCTTATTGAAGGGATTAAAGCTCTTAAAGAGGTGGTAAGTACATTGCACAGAGACAATAAAAAGGATGGCTTAAAGACATCTCGGGAATCTGCAAGACCACAACCATTGTAAGCTCAAGAGTCTTGAAGGGAGCATTCCTTTGAGAACAGTTTATGGGGGCCTTAGGAAGCTCTTTTCCTGTGTTCAGGCACTCAGAAACCACTGCAGCTGTGATCCTTTGGGGGCTTATCTACTGCAAGAGCTGGTGTTAGACCTTGGCGTCATCCTTGCCTGGTTCTACAGGAAGGCAGAATGCTGGAATTAGTGGGTTATGGGAGCTTTCACAGAAAGACCTCACTGGCCAGGCAAAGTGTTAGCAGGGTCAGAATCCCTGCAGGCTTCCCCCGAGAGGGCAATGCATGCAGCTTTCAAGGTGAAACTGAAGCTGGAATGGAAATCCCAGGAATTAAGAGATGTCAATAACATGGGCTGACTTCTGAGAAAGGTTGCTGGATGTAGAGCCAAGTTAAGAGCTAAGAGCCAATGTGTACCACAATAGGCAAGGTCAAAGAGGTAGAACTGCCTAAGCCCTTTGGAGAGCACATTTTTGCCTCTGTGTGTCCAGGTTTTGGTCTTGTTTTGGACCCATCCCTTTTTTCTATGACTTTATTTATTTCTTTTTGAATGGGAATTTTATTATGTACCATTTTATATATGATATTTGTAACTTGCTTTTGGTTTTCACTGGGTCTCTCATCCAAGAGTTTACCTTAAGTCTCAGATATTTTTTGAGCAATGTTGGAACGGTTAAGTCTATGGGACTCTCAGAGATGAATGAAATGCATTTTGCATCGTGAACTGGATATGAGCTCTTGGGCATCAGAGGCAAAATATTTTGGTTTGGATATGATTTGCTTTGGTGTTTTCCAAAAGTTCCTGTGATAATTCAGGAATGTTCAGAGTAAATGATGGAATTGTGAGAGCTGTACCCTAGTCAGTTCACCCTACTTTGAATGGACTGTGTAGTAACTATAGGTATGTGGGCATGGCTAGAAGAGATGGTCACTGTGGTTCTGCTTTAGAAGGGTTAATCTTCACTATGGTCTCTTCCCCTCCCTCTTTATCTGCTTCCTGACCCTGCCTCAAGATGAGCAGCTTTCCTCTGCCACTGCACATTAGTCATGGCACTCTGTCTCATCTTGGATTCAGAGCAATGGGGACAGTCCACTGTGAACTAAATCTCTGAAACAGTGAGCCAAAAGAAACTTTCCTTCCTCAGAGTTGTTCTTGTCATATATTTTGGTCACAGCAATACAAACCTGACTAATACATTTACCAATGAAATTTGATAGAATCATTTACAAGTTGTATGTTCTCTTGAATAATTGTAAAGAAAAATTTCAAAAATTATAGTAGTTGTAATAGTAACCTTATAAGTGTTGAGGTAGCACATGAGAAGCAAAGGTTGAGTCCTGAAGTCACCAATTTATATTTGATGTAAAATAATAGATTATAATATACTTATTTCAAGTGTGAATTTAAAAATTGAGTCAATACAAAGTAGCTCATTTTCTAAGCAGAAAATATTGACAATGTTGACAAAGCAGATCATTGTACACAGCAGATCTGTAAAAAGTACAGTTCTTTTTATGGGACTCTGGATATCCTATAAATTGAAACAAATTTTTTTGAAATACAATATGAAAAATAATCCTTATGAAAAATTCTTCAACTTCTGCTAATCTCAAGCATTTTTATTGGCTAATAAAATGCATAAGTTGATACTCTTATATTAAATTAGCATTAAATAATGCACAGCTTTGGATTCTTCAGAATTTGTTAAATATCAAGCAACTTAGTCATATACTTTATATTAGTCATATACATTTATATTTTATCATCTGGAAAATGATTACTGGGCCATGGGCATTGGGGATAAGGTGGCTAGTCTTGTCATTACCATTGGATAGTTAAATTTCTGTGTGCCTTTCTCAGTTTCTAAGTCTATGAAGTAAGAATAAATAGTTCTTTCTTTCTTTAATTTCCCCGTACATGCAATTAACAAGAGAAATATATCTTATTTTTAAAGAAAAATATAGATATTATCATTTAACCTTTCCATTTTTGTGGTATTATGATTACAAATCAAACATAAGATGTTTATATCTTATTTCTAGGAAAAGGGCCTTTGCAAAGGCATTCATCAGAACCACAATGCCGCATTGTAGTTAGGAAGAAACTTTAACCCCAGTGACCTGTCTGAATGATTGTTTGATCTTCTCTAACCCAATTACATAAACTCTAAATCATGATCAATGAAGTTAATTGCTCATTCAATATTTGCATTTTTAGCACTTAGTTTGTACCATATGTAGTTATAGAAGTTAGGGATTCAGCCATGTATGAGATAGCCTCAAGGGGCTGCTTTGTTGGGGCCAACATCCCAGTGAAGGGAGATGCATAATAAATAAAAAAATTGTCAGGCTGTAATAATGGTATCAAAGTAATAGTGGTTGGTAAATGGTAACTGCTATTATTACCAGCAGAAGCAGTATAAGTAATTATAGACTCTTGGAACTAACATGGGGGCATATTCTTTATTTTTAGATTATTTTCTTTCTACATACTATGTCTCGTATTCAAACCTCATTTTAAACTTCATATGAGCACTGATAAAATGTTTGGAAAATCCCATATAGTTTCTTTATGAATCCTTAGCAAATACAGATCACAGATTAACATTATCAGTAGTGGATTTTATTGTAGAGGAAAATGAGTCAGATGGATATGTGTTCAAATCATTTAGTTATACAATTTTTGATGATTAAACAGGAAATATTTTTGGAGTATTTTAATGCTGCTCAGCTACAATCATGATGACAGTAATGGTGACTATTTTATTTTTTAATGGTGACTTTTTTGTTAAATTTAATACCTGAACATGTCTATAGCCTACTATAGATGCTATTTCTACCATAAATATTGTTTCTTGCTTCAAATTCTTTCCCCTTCAATGCTTCTTGCCCAGTAAAATATTTAATTAATATTAATTAAACAAACCTACATTTGATGTGGGATAATTCTGTACATATTGAGAGATGAGTTAAACAAACAAATGTGCTTTCCATCCCTAGCATCTATAATTGTGGGTACAGCCTAAACCTTATGTTTCTTCTTAAAAGTTATTAAAACATGCAAACATTCTTTTCCTACATTAATTGGAGCCCTGCCCTCATTTTCCAGTATATAGTTGGCTACCCTGCAAGTTAAATAACTCTAATTATTAAGATTCAAAACATTACATGTATCAGTGAAGGCAATTAAGATGATTTGAATATTATTAAATGAAAATGAACTATTTCTGTTTCAAAAAACTAAATAAATATGCTCAGGGATTTTTACATTGTTAAATTGCCTCAAAAATAATTGGACAATTCAGTATAATAAAGTGAATGCAATAAATAATTTTAATTTATAGTAATAGTAAGTAATGTGCTTATTTGCATGACTAGGATAAAGAACGGATTGTGCAAATACTAAATAGAGACTAATAGCAGAATGCATAGGTTATTGTATTTCTAGTTCTTAACTTATGGTCCTTTACCATGGTCCAATTGGCCCAGCTTCACTGTAGCATCTCTTATAAGATACATGAGGAAATCCCCATGTATCCTACCAAAGAAACTGTGTAGCATCTTCCTCAGTAGGATTTCACATCCAGCAGAACACTGTATTGTTTGGCTGTTAGTATAGAAATGAAAACTAAGTTGTCAGGACAATGAAGGAGGGTTTTATTGGTCATTACCTCAAATGTTTTCTTTCACTAGCCACGTTTTTCTCTGTAACCCTTTAGAAAGATTCTCAAATACTCCATTGACGATTTAAGAAGAAGAACTTAAAGAAAGCTGTAAGCCCAAAGAGAATTCACAGCAACTAGAGGTCCCCCCTCAATCAGTAATACTGACTTTTTAGACATTAGTGGAATGGCTCACATTTGATAAGATTTGGATAAAATTAAAATGCAAATATGGAAAATTTCAGATAAGCCTGTTATGAGAAAAAAAGGTTTCTGATCAAAACAGAGTTGAGTGTTCATAACTATGAAAACATGACCTTGGATTCATGACATTCCAACACTACTCAAATAATATTTCTATAAATGAAATAATATTATTTAAATAGAATAATAAATTGCTCTCAATTTGGGTACATGAGGCTATTAGCATTACTGCAAAACTGAAATAAGCATTTATGTAATGCTTCAGCTGATCCTATGAATTGGAGTCCTTGGTGCACGTTCTCAATAGTTTCTTCCTCAGTGTTTCGTTGTTTCCGGTGCCTCAGTTCAAGTAATCTCTCAGGCTTAAAGCCACACCTTCTTTTCCCAGCCTCTTTGCTCTGGGCTAGTGTCCAAGGAGTTTTGTTAGTTGATTCTGTCTGCAGATCTGTCCTTATAGATTGCCCTACTTGCCCTATCTTCCTATAGTAATACTTTGAATATTATAATATAGCTTTCAGTGTATGTTGAAGAGAATACCAAAAGTTTTTTTTGTGTGTGTTTTGAACTTCCACTATTCCTTATTAGGTAATTTTTCTATTCAGAGATACGTTAGAAGAAAAAATAAAGAGAGATAACTCACCTCTATTCTAGGCGAGTAGCACATGAAGAATAAGTTATGGGACCCTCACACTATTCAGACCTGGTTGCTATACTTGAAGTGTGTAAATTTCTAAAATTCGAGCTCCTCTGGCTTTTGGTGCTACTATCTGTTGCAGTGAGATTGTACCATCAAGGGTCATGTGAACCAGACTTCAGATGGGGTTGAAGGATGCTAATCTTTTGGACTTTCTGCATGGAGAAGATTTGTTTCTAGCTGATTTTACAAGAAAATATACATTTCTTTTTTTTAAAAGAGAGAGAGAGAATTTTTTAATATTTGTTTTTTAGTTTTCGGTGGACACAACATCTTTATTTTATTTTTATGTGGTGCTGAGGATCAAACCCAGAGCCCCACGCATGCCAGGCAAGCACACTACCGCTTGAGCCACATCCCCAGCCCCAAATATATATTTCTTTATTCTTCATTATCAAAGAGAATCTATAGAGGACAATTGGAAGGAAAGAACTGAGAACCATGTCAGTTAAAAAAAAAATAGTAGGCTCGGTGCAGTGGCACACTTTTGTAATTCAGTGTCTCAGAAGACTGAGGCAGGAGGATCATGAAGTCAAAGCCAGCCTCAGCAAAGGCAAGGTACTAACCAACTCCCTGAGACCCTGTCTCTAAATAAAATACAAAACAGGGCTGGGGATGTGGCTCAGTTGTTGAGTGCCCCAGAGTTCAATCCCTGGTACATCTCTCCCCCAACCGAAAAAAGTAATTTAATATACCTGGCATAAATAATGGGAGCAGATATTTGCCTCTGATCTCATGACTTGCTTGAAGAGTATCTTAGTCCATTTGTATTGCTACATAAGAATACCTAAAACTGAGTAATTTATCAAGAAGAGAAATATGTTTATCACAAATATGGAAGTTTGAAGTACAAAATTGAGAGGCTGCATCTGGTGAGGCACTTCTTGCTGCCTCATGATATAACAGAAGTTCCCAGCTGGTGAGAAATCTAGAGTATGCAAACATGTGTCTCTCTTCTTCCTATAAAAAGACAAATCCCCTCACAGGAGCACCACCTTCATGACCACATCTAACCCTAACTACCTCTCAAAGGCTCCACCTCCAAAGTCCATCAGCATGTGATTTTGTAGATTGTGGGGGAACACATTCAAAATATAGCAAAGACTAAGGAAATAAAAAATTAAAATGTTTACATTTTTGATAGCTGTCAAGCTTATAATATGTCAATAACTTTCACACCAAAAGTATCTTGTTCTTACCATTGGTCAGTGCAAAATAAATGTTGCAAAAGCAGTAGACCTAGCCTCTCTTTTTGTGTCTAATTCTTCCTTGTTTGCATCCCTTTCCTTCCTATTTTAGAGAACAAGCAAATGTTAAAACATATAAAAATACAAATGCAGCATAAATTACTCAGTAGTTTAGTATCTCAGTTATTGTCACTGAAGATATTTCTCTCTGTTTAAGAAAAGGCTGGGAATAGGTGAGTGTAGATATACTATGCCTTATACCACCTGTTATGGTTTGGATATGAAGCATCCTTCCCCCCCAAAGTTCCTGTTACTGCAGGGATTTTCACAAGTAAAATGATTAGATGATGAAAGTTGTAATCTAATAAATCCATAATAATAGTTTGAATGAACTGTAGGCAGGTTGGGCGTGGCTGAAGGAGGTGGGTCACTGTGGTTGTAACCTGGAAGGGTACATCTTCCTGTAGCCCCATTTCCCATCCCCTCTCTCCCTGCTTCCTGACCCCGCCATGAGGTGAGCAGCTTTCCTCTGTTGGGTCTTTCCTCCATGATGTACTGCCTCACCTTGAACCCAGAGCAATGGAGTCATCCATGTATGGGCTGAGACCTCTGAAACTGTGAGCCCCAAATAAACTTTGCCTAGTCTAAGTTGTTCTTGTCTGGTATTTTGATCACAGTGATGCAAAAACTGACTAAAACACCATCTGTATTATCCTTTTGGAAGCCAACTGATGTTAAAAAGTGAGGCTAAATGTTTTACCCAAAATAATTTTCCTGATTAAATGTGAAGAACTAAGGACTATTGATCTTTTCTACCACTAATTGCTGTTTCTATTGTTCCCTTCCTTCCTTCATTTTTTCCATAAACCTTGACTAACCACATGCTTTGCACAGGCCATTTTAATTTATAATGTGAGTTCACCCAGAAGGATTTTAGATACCAATATTTTTTGTGGAATACCCAGATAATACTATGGTAGAAAAATAAAATAAAAATTCCATGTCTCACATTAGCATTGCTAAAGCAAACACTAACATTTTCATTTGCTATTCTTGTTAGGTTATAAATACTAATCATAATTCTCAAGGGAGAACATGTTTAGCAGGTTTTGAATTTAGGAAACTTCCCTGGACTAATCTAAGCCCTTTTGTTATAGTTTTCAACACCTTTTGTTCCTTTGTGTATAATTAGCAACTCCTTTGAAAGCTTGCAAACATTAGAGTTCAGGCTTGTCATAAGGACTATTAATGGTTGATAGTCTTTTCCCAGAAGTGCATAAGTGAAAAAGCTGTCGTCTTTTGATATAGAAACTTCATTGCAAGATTTAATTAGCATTTTAAGTATAAATCTTTTCATCTTAGTCTTCCACTTATTAAAAGCATTTCTATATCTTATAGTATAAAGACATTTTTATGAAAAAAATATTTTATAATTTTTCATAGTGTATATAAAACCCCTATTGCTTTCTTATGAAAAATAATTAAGTAAATCTAAAATAGATAAAAGTTTAAATGGAAACATTTGATAAGATATTTGGATAAATCATAACAATGTATATAACCACATGAAAATAATTTCCTAATATGTTGAGAACTTCTCTAGTCTCCAGTGTCTCTGTGCAAATTAAATATTATGTTCATGTGATTAATTAATGGCTTGTAGACCACTTTCTAAGAAGTCTGGAAGTTTTACTGTGTAGTTCAGTTTTTATGTGTAAACTTCATGTGTTTTTAATTCACCCAGATCCTCTTACTTATACTTGAATTGCTAATTTTTGTGTTTTAGCTCAGATATTTTAAAAAGGAGATAATGTGCACATTTTCCTTACAATTAAAAAAAATCTAAACAAGTAGAAATTCTGCAAGAAACAGTGCTATGTGAGTCAGGTCTTTTGGGAGAATTGCAAGCTGGCATTGTTCCCACTTATGCAGCGTTTCTTAATTTGTTCTACTATAAAATAATGTGAGTGTTCTCCCTAGCCATAAGTACCTCCCCAGTTTGAAATGCAGGAAGTGTAATTAGACTTGAAGCTGAAAAGGAAGGTACCTTGGAGAGTCCTGGCTCTTATTAGCTTCAGAGCTAGGGACAAACAGATGCCACAGACTATTTGAGGGCTGTTTCTTGGATGATGCTAATTGTTTACTGTGCTCATTATTCTGTGACATCCTTGGAATCACCCAGGTGGGGAGATGTCAGAGGAAAATTACCAATATCACACTTCCATAATGTAAGTCTGTTTTGGCCAAGGCAGAGGGATTCAAAGCCATTCTAAAGTTTATGAGCAAGATTAAGAAAGCACTTGGCATTGGTTTACCTTGTAAAAATGGGACTGCCCAAAATTGTTTTTCAGATTCTTTCACATTCCCATCTCAAAGATATAGAGAAAAATGTTTACTAAAAGAAAGAAAGTCAGGGACGAGTTCAGCCTTTCTCTATATGAATTTAAATCATTTACTAGGCAACTGCTTTGAGTCACCGGATGTGACAGGATTGATTGGATTGCCTGTTGACAGCTCTTCCTGTCTCATTCTGAATAATTATTCAATATTTTTAAATGTAATTTTTCTTGGCATATTTTCTTCATGAAAGTAACGAGTATGTCAACTTCCCACATGTGAAGTACAGGTTTCTGTATGTCATAGATTAATAAGAAATTAAAGCTTCTTACCAGGGAGAAGGAGATGTGATATTTGAGTTTTGTCAGGAGAAATTTTAAGACATACTTTGTTTTCAAATTCTGAAATTTTAATCATTTGTTTATTTGATTTTGTTGCTTTATGTTAGTCAGCTTTTGCATGTCTGTGACCAAAAGACCTGATAAGAATGATGTAGAGGAGGAAAAGTTTATTTTGACTCATGATTTTAGAGGTCTCAGTCCACAGATAGCCAACTTCATTGATCTGGGTGAGACAAAAAATCATGGCCAAAGGGCATGGTGAAAGAAAGCAGCTCAGGAAATAGCAACAAGGGACTAAGAGAGAGAGAGAGCTCCACTCACTAGGGGCAAAATATGAACTCCAAAGCCATGTCCCCATCCCGGTGACCTACTTCTTCCAGCCACACCCTACCTATCCACAGTTAATCCATATCAGTGGATTAATACAGTGAAATAATACACAATCATTTCACCTCTGAAAATTCTTGCATTGTCTCCAACATTAACTTTTTGGGACACCTGATGTATAAACATTTACAGTTTGCATTCCAAATAATGAAATTATAAATGTAAAATAAAGTGCTTTAAAAATAGATGGATTATATAAGTTAACATTGGGATAATGCTCATGTATACTGGTCGGTTTGGGTATGAATTTAGCCTACGAGTGCATCTACACATGAGTTGGGAGTGCGGAATTGTCATCATGAATAATATATAACTCTCAGGACAATGGAAGTTATTTGAACAATGTTTTTATCAACCTGTCTGAACACTCTATGGAAAATACCAATCTTGAAAGAAAGGATAAACAATGAAAAGCAAAATATAAGCTGCTGACCACCTCATGTAGAGTAACAATTAAAGACAGTATTAGGAAAGATAGGGAGTAAGGAGGGAATGACCTAAATTACTTTCAGCAGACACTTTAAGGGGCCCCATAGAGAAACTGAGCAATTTGATTTCATTGATTTGAGAAAGGCATAAATATAGAATGGTGTTATGGCTAAAGTCATAAAAGAGTCATAATGCCTAAGACAGCAAGGAAATTATTTCAGTCAGGTTATTGTTAACTCTTTACTCTTTCCAGAAACTTTACCTTATTTAATTTTTTGTGTTTTTTTTAACAATAACTATTTGAGTTATATGTGGTTATAAAGCTGGATCTATGTTAACTGTAAGAAAATATCTCCTTTATGTTATCTTATTAAAAACGTGTTAGTGTTATAATCTATAATCATCTCTATCCTAAACAGTATCTTTTCTGGGATCAAATCATCAGATTTCTGTGTTGAGTTGTCTATTGGTGGCCTAACTTCTTGTTAAACAAAAAGTCATCCCTTTAATTTTTTTCTATAAATTAACCATAAGCCTAAAGTTAGTCAACATGACAACATAGGAAACAATAGTGGAGGTTTAATACCTATAATTATTATATAATAAATCAGATATTTCAATATGGAGAAGAATATCAAAAATATTTTATAATTGACTATAATGTCTTACATTATAAAATCAGCTTTCTATTCTGAATGGAATGCAATTGAGAAAATGCCCTTTGGTAATGAATAGATCTTGAAATAGTGGTGTTGGTGAGCTGAGCAAGTGTGTATAATTTGTATTTGTTGAATACTGATTAATACATATGAAAAACTCAGAAATCAATATTTCTGAGGCCCAGAGATATTGATGCTCCATAACAAAATAGCAACAAAGTGGAAATTATACTTTTTGAGTTTATTTATGTTTAATTTAGTTAAAACAAACATTGTAGCAATAAGTGAATGGTTACAGAGTTCACTTTAGTATTTACATGTCCTAGATATTGTGCATATGTTTTCTCTAATCCTTTTGTAAAACAGATAAACATCACTTTCAAATGAAAAAAAACAGAACCTTCAAAAGCAAAGGAAATTATCCATAATCATATAGCTAGTAAATAGGAGCAAAGAATCCCTTAAACCTCTTCCAGGTCTAGACTTAGAACTTCTGAAACTAAATCCTTGGAAAGAGCTCAAAATGATTTTATTTTATTTTTTTCCCTGATGATGAAGACTTTTAGTATGTGGAGCTGATAACCTGTTATCACAATTCCTGGGGGTGAGAAAACAGGAATACTAAAAACAGGTCCTTTTAAGCCTTATTAAATTTCACAGTGTCTGTTTAATTTTTAAGGAACTAAAATTTTACACATTGTGTTTGCAAGAAAGTCAGCCATGAAAGATTCAGTGTTCTTATGGGAAACATTCTCTTCCCTAAATGAAAAAATAAATTCTCTGTTAACTCTCTTGAAAGGTCTTCTAATTGAGGAAGTCCATTCTTCCCTCAAAGCACGTGAGCAGTTCCCATTAATAATAAAGCCCTTAGGGGAAAAATAATTCCCTAAGACACTATAAAGTGCACAAACAGGATGAAATCTTCTGCCAAGGTTTATACTGACTCTGAGTTTTGATATAAGCAACTTGCTATTCATTCCTCAGGAATGAGGAAAATTTTATCAGCAGTTATACAACTAACTGAATTAAATGGAAACGAGCAAATATGAAAGTAAACAGATTTACATTGTACCCTCTTACTACAAAGCCAGGTTTGCACGTGTTTATTTAGATGACAGTCCATCTTCCCGTGCCATGCTGTAGGATCCAAGAGCCCAAGAAAGTGAGATAACAGAGCTCTTGAATTCCACAGGTAGGCAACATATTTCAGAGAGAATTTTCCCAAACTGTGTTAATGTGAAAACATCTGTCAGTTGCAGATTAATTTTCTTCACAAATTTTCTACCTGTGGGAACATCTGCAGCTGAAATGTATTTCTCTAAAATGTAGATTACAGAGGTCAACCAGTTTATCAGCCACGCTAAGAACTGGTTGCTTTCTATAGAGCGCAGATATAGCTGAAATAGCAAGATTGAGTGCACACCCTCAAGACCACAAGCAAAACACAGTTGGGCAAAGGAGAAAAACTTTTTAAAAAGAGCATATTGGGTCTAAAAATAATTTAGTTGGGAATTCACTTGTGAAAATCATGTGATACTTATTATATTTAGGAAACGTTTTAGCAACCTTTTTCCCACACATGAATTTTTATAGTAAAGACGTTCCCTTTCCAACTTAATAATAACTAAACAAATAATAAATTGAGCAAGTGCACCTTGCAGAAACTTTGTTAAAATGTTTATTTATAGCTTCATACTTAAATATTCTGTCTATTTTAAAATAGATATGCACAATAACAGGTTAGACAAATGTAGCAGTAGAAATCTGTGCAAAGTCCTAATTGCTTAGCAATTAACAGTTACAATTTATTTTAGGCTAAAATTTAAGGCTCTTTAAGGAACTTGCATGCTAGTGCCAAAAGGCTTGGTAATGTCACTAGCATGGAAAAAATAGACTATCAATAGTGTTCTTATTAAAAGCTGAATTTGCTGTGAAGATACCTTCCTCTTCTAATTATCATCCTTTATGTGTGTGTGTGTGTGTGTGTGTGTGTGTGTGTGTGTGTCTCCTTTCTGTTTTAGACTCTTATTGTCCATACAAGTTTCTCATAAAACATCTGCATATTTGCGGATCTTAATATCTACAAAACTTCTAAAAGAGGTATTTCCTTGAAACTTGAAATAAGTTTCACTATAGGAAGAATTCTGACTGGACAGAACTCTTTTGGAAATGCTTTCTAGGTTTAAAAAAAAAATGTGAGACACCAAGGGAAGGTGAGTCAGTAAATTTCTTCAATTGAAGAGCATATACGCCACTAAACTTTTGCTATTCTCAAGGTTGGCCACACTGATTTTATTTTATGGATATATTGCCTATCAATCTAATGGAATTCCAGGAAGATTAATTTCATGCTGTAAATTGAATCTAAATATTAATCAATATTAATTATTAAATAAATATTGAAGCTTCTCAGCCAATTTATTCCCTATTGTGGCAAGATGTGAGGTGTTAAAGAAAATGCTAGCAGCTATAAGCATAGAGTCTTTGTCCAAATCTCTTAGCCTTTTTTTGAGGTGTTGCATTTATGGGAGAGAAGAAAAATATTTATGCATACAGCTAGAATTGAAGGCAGTAGGTTATCTTGGTAGGAAGCTGCAAAATAATATTTCACTAGAGGGTAAAAGAGTACTTTGAAAAAGCTCCATTGAAAGTATGAGGTTTTCTATCTATATCAAAGTGCTTGGAGCTCATTTCAAAGAAGTTAAAAAATATTTGCAAAAAGAAAATTCAACTGGAACCAAAGGATGTCTTAAATTTGAACAAAGAGCAACAAATAAAAAGAGTAAACAAAAAATCTTTGTTCTTCTAATGCTAACTTGCATATATCCTTAGAGGATTCATTTGGTCAATTAGAGACATAGTCATTTTTGCCTCTAGAAATATGCTTTTAAATGAATTAAAATTATAATTTTATCAATCCTAAGAAGTTGGTATAAAGTGGCAATTTAAAATACAGGCATATTTATTCAAAGTATGAACTATTAGTGTATTTTTTTAGAAATTATACCAATAACATTAAAAATTATAGGCTTCTCAGTACATAAAATTATTGATTTTTTTTGTTATGAAGTATATCTTCAAAGATTTCTACCTTGATACCTGGGGCATTTTTAAACATAAGAACTTAAAAGAGTCTCTCCATTATTAAATCTTAAAGTTTAAATTCAAAATGATACTCATTTGAGAATATGCTTGGGAAGGAAATAAATTTGATACTATTAGCTATAAGCAAAAATAACCAAAAATGAGAGCAGACCTCCAATCAGAGAGCTGTATTTATTGAGCAGCAGTGGAATGGTACATTTTCAGGGGGAGAAAATGGCGACTGGTTGCAAGAAGGGTGTGCTTTTTATAAGTCTTTTTTTTTATTGGTTGTTCAAAACATTACAAAGCTCATGATATATCATCTTTCATACATTTGACTCAATTGGGTTATGAACTCCCATTTTTACCCCAAATACAAATTGCAGAATCACATCGGTTACACACTCACATTTTTACATAATGGCATATTAGTGACTGTTGTAAGTCTTAATGAGAGTTAATCATAGCAGAATGTTTAGTGTGACTTAATCATTAGAGATTTGGGACAAGCCAGCTGGGCAGTCAAGAAACTAGTTGTGCAGGTTAAAAAATTTAACTCAGGAAAAGAGCTATAAAAGCTCAAAACTCATTCTAACTCAGGGAAACAGTTGTAACAGTTTGAAACACCTTGTTACTGGGATAAAAATTCAGAGCCCAGTGCCCATTTGTTTGCCTTCCTTGCCAGGACTCAGTGTTACCAGAAAGGATGAAAGATCACAGCCAGGACTTAATGTTTACCTTCTCTCTCCCAGAATCCTTTTTCCTCCCTCTTCCCTGGGGGTATCATCCCCTTTTTCTTGGGGGATGTTATTTTCTGTATCTTTCATTAGCTATCTTGCTAATCTTGAAATATTTAAAGACAAAAATTACTAAGGTTGATGTACTTGGATGCTAATGAAATGGTTGTCTTCTTACAGACTTTTAGTATTGAAAATAATTTTATAGTGAAGCTTTTTTATGAGTCAGTTTTTTTTTTCTATACTGGATCATCAGAAATCAAAAGTTTTGGTTCTTTTGCACTGTGATTGTCTGTAAATTGATTTTCAATATGAAGAAAAAAGTCTAAAGTTTTAATCAATGCTCCATCTGAACACAGAGGGGAAAAAATAACTAGGCTCAAGAAATGCTGTGAATGCCATGCTAAAAACTTGGCATTTCTAGGATTTTTGTGAAATGTTTTAGTAAAGACCAAAAAAAAAGTTAAGATATTTTTTCCTAGGAGAAAAAGAATATTCTGTTTAATTTGTTGGCAAACTAAAACTTTTTTGCTTATCTAGGGATCTTAAGCTCTTGAGGAATGGAATTTATTATATGTTTATCATGAAGCATTTAATCATCTTTTCACCTATATTGTCAGCTTTAGGGTCAGTAAGTCCATATTTCCATAAATATGGGGTAGACTTGGCCTCCCTAAAAGTATCCAGGCTTGAGCAGACTTGCTGGTATGATTTGTTTTCTTAAAGATATCCTTAATCTTTAAAAATGATTCTCTTCTCTTAAATACTGAATTTGTTCCAGGCTGCCAACTCATATCCTTTCAGTTCTATCTTATATTAATGGGGGTAGGTGAGGAAGGGCATAGTTTGTCTTCATTGTAGTTCTTTGCCTCAGTTCTAGGAAAATAAGAAAAAAGCAGTCCCTCTCATTACTCATCAACCTTTGCACATTTTTTGTGAGTTATCTGATGGCCAATAGGTAGAATGTATATATGTTATACATGCTGCTTTCAATTTTGTGTTTTAAGTGTCATATCGAACAATCAGGGGACAGATATTTATTTCACTGACCTTAATATATCTCTTATCAAAGAAATTCACTGATAAATATATTGATATATTACTTTTTATTGTCCTTGCCCTAGTGTGGCTAACATCATTTGACACATGGGTGGGTAACAGATATATTAAATGTACATTGATGTCTTAGAGATCCTTGAATGTGTTCTTGGTGATGATAATTGCAATTGATTGCATATCTTTGAGATGTCATCTGTTTCATGATTATTACTAGCAATTTGTCATTAATAATGAGTGACTTAAATTAATTTATTTAATTAAAATTAGATATTTTCAGAATGGAAAACACTTTTATAAAGACAAAATGACATAATTTGATTTTATAGGTACAAACATCACTGTAGAGCAGAGGTTTTCAGAGTGATCTCTAGATTATCAGTATTGATGTTATTCAGAATTTATTACTGCAAATTCTCAGATATAGCCAAGACTTCATTCAAAGTTCAGTAATCTTTGCTAAAAATGTTTATGTGGGAAGTAAAACTTAGACTTATTTGTTCTATAAAATTTGAAAGAAAAAAGGTTAAAGAATATATTGACCACTGACAATTTGAGATTATTTATTGATTTAAGAATAATACTACTGCTTCTTTCTCCTTACTCCCACCAAACAATACTGAAATAGTAAGAGTAGGTTTTTTACAGTATTTGAAATTATTGCCAGGAAAGAATCATTTTAAAGTCATTTCTAATTTCAGATAGGAAGGCCAAATCATTACCCTGACATCTCTAAATGAAGTTCAGGCCAGTTATATTTGCTGCAATCCGAACTTATAATACAAAATCTATAAGCTTATCTCTCTCAAGGACTAAGCAGCCAGTCCTTAGTGCTGGGGTAGCCCAACAGAGTGTTCTCAAATTCAGGAGATATGCCTATCTATGTTGGCAAGTAAACCCAAAGTGTTAATTTTTGTTGTGCTCTTCTTATAAAAGCAAGGTGAATTTATTTTACAACTTATAAATAATGAAACTAAAATCACAATTTTCTTCTTGTCTATTCTATTTTCTTGGTCATAATAGTATATTGTGTCCCCTCTCCTCCCCAAAAATCATATTATCAAAATCCCAATACCTAGTAACTCAGAATGTTACTATGTTTGAAGATAGAGTCTTTAAAGAGGTAACTCAGGTTAAATGAGGGCCTGACTGTAATCTCAGGAGGAGGCTTGAGACAGAAGGATGCCAAGTTCAAGGCTCACCTTGGCAAAGAGAGTCCTATAACAGCTTAGTGATACCCTGTTTCAAAATAAAAAATTTATAAATAAATACAAAGGCCTGGGGATGTAACTCAGTGGTAAAGTGCTCTAGAATACAACCCCTAGTACCAAGAAAAAGAAAAAAGTTCAAGGAATTCATGAGGGTAGTCCTTATCCAGTGACTGGTGACCTTAGAAGGGGAGGAGCTGAGAAGAGGCACAAAAACAAGCTCAGAGAGAAATAGCAGGAGAAGGCATCCCTTACAAGTCAAGAAATGTATGATCAAAAGAACAAAACAGAAAAAACAAAAAATTTGCCAACACCATAAAAGGGCTTTTGACTGGTCTGAGTATCCTTGTTTTAAGTCCAAGGTAATCATCAATTGCTACTGCTATTGGTGACAACATGAATCAGTTAAATTCCAAAAGCTCAAAATGATCAGGTATCTCTCTTGACAGACAGAAGCAGAATTATTTGGAAACAAAATTATGAGCTTTAGTTTAAGAATGATGATGATGATGATGATTAATTCTGAGACCTGCTTTCCAGTACAATTAAAGCAAATAAACACAGCCTAGAAGAGGATTACAAATTGACCCAAGGATTTATTTATATATTTGAGTCTCAGAAAAAAAAGTTAATCTATAAGATTAGCATTTTAAAGGCATATCAATTTATTCTTATTTGTTTTGTGATTTAATACATGCACATTTTACATTGGAAAGTTTCCTCAGTAATCAAGGTCTGCAGAACGTTTACTTGTGATGCTGTGATATGAAAACTCAGCTCCTCTTGTGTTGGCTAGTTTTTAACTGAAGGCACTTGGACCTTAGGAAAGGAACATACAGAAGAAGCAGGCCTAGCAGCTGAACCCTCCAGTAACAGCAGATTAATATTCTACCTGCTTTCCAGTGTAGTCTAATGATAATATTAGGCTGGGACATTGAAAAGGCAGAAAGTGATGATGGAGAAGATAACATTATAAGGTTAAAAACTCAGATAACATTGGGTTATAAATATAAGTATAGCCACACAGTTTTGAGGTTGAAGGTGGAGACACACAACCCTAGCAAGACACGGAGGATAAAAAAAAAATGAAAAGTTGGTTGTTTTAGAGAATAAAGATAATAAGCACCATAACTGTTTTATATTCTTTTTTTTTAAATTTTATTTCCTGTGTTCCAAATAAATCTGGAATACAATATTAATGACACTGTACTTTCATAGAGTGCTTTGAGATCCTTGGATGAAAGGTACTAAGTGTGAATTAATGTCATTTAAAAGCCGTCTTAATGACTTCATGAGCAATAGTGGAATGGCTTCCAATTTAGTTCTAAATAGGTGTAAATCATTTCACATGAAAACCAAGTGAATTAATTGCAGAAGAATAGTTCAGCATGCACCAAACCTATTAGGATACTTGAACACAGCTGCAACTCGGAGGATAAACTAGATTAGAATACTGTTTGCAGAAAATAGCAAATCGAAGCACTCTTTGAGGCAATTAACAAAATCAGAGCATCCTTTGAAGCAAATAAGCATGAAAAATGCCTTTCTTACTCTGATTTTTCCAAATGCCTAATTTTGCTAGTGTCTTGGATTATGTTCAGAGCCCAACACAACGGAGTTTCTCTCATATAGATGAGATTTTGTTTTGATGTGAACTATTCAACCACAACTCAATGCGCATTTTCAACCATAGCAATGATGAATATGAACTATTACAGTAACGCCCACTCCCGCTTGACTCACTGGTGGTATTACCCTTCATGTTCTACTTAATGTTTCTCTATTGATTTGTGGGGAAGGAGGGATATAAGAAGATTGAAGGGGAAACTAGGAAAAGTTAAAATCAAGTATGAAAATACATAGATGTTTGTTATTTAGAATACACAGTGTTTTTAATCTATGTTATCTTAATGTTATACAACTACCCTATGGATTAATAGGGTAGAAGTCATTTTCCTATATTTAAGAAAGGGAACATTTAATTAACTGGCCCAGGGCCATAGTGAGTCAATTGCAAATAAGGGATTTAACCTAATATTTTTATTTAAAAATATTTTCAATAACTCATGCTACAATAAAATGTCTCCTTTTAAAAAGTTTGTACTTCTTTTTTCTTTATCAATAAATATCTGAGCTACTTATACTGCAAAATAAACCTTAGAGATAATGTTTTGCTGTGGGCTTTATATATTTCATATATTTGTCTCTATATTTACGTACTTAGTTTTCAAACCTGAAACTCAAATTATTCTGTGAATATAAATTTTACTCTGTGAAAGAAGATAAATGGAATTAGGAAAAAAATAAACACAGACTTCAAAACATCCTATTTGTCCTTTTTCTTCTGTGTCTTCAAAAACGTGTATTCAATATGCTTCAATTCCTAAAATGCAAACATTAAGAAATAGACATATCAAGAAAAGGCACATAGAGATATGAAATAAAGGCCATTTTGTTTCTGAATGGAAGCATCCGTGAAGCCCAGGAGGTATCTTGTGTCTTCTAACCATCTACAGTATTTTCAGGAGGAAAAAAAGTGAAATAGAAACGACAGTAAGTGTTTATAGTAATATTGGCTATTATATCATTTCTTAGATTCCATATATTGTTAACTTATTTTGTTTCAGGTCCTATACAAACTGCTCACTTAATAGTTTGCTCTTCTCAGGAGTGTTTCACTGAAATTTGAACATATATCTGTTGGTATATTAAATTATACTGTAATGTTATGGCATATCTTGTTTTCAGTGGCTCAAAACAACCAAGTTTTATTTTTTGCTTATGTTCTGTCCAGCATGGTGAGTAGAGGAGTGTTACTTTCATTGTCTCTGCTAGCTTAGGATGAGAATAGTACAGCATCATCTTGAAGATTATGCTGGAAGGACAATTCTACATTGAAATAGGAAGCAGCACATGGTCACTTCTGCTTATTAAGCTCACTCTGGAGCCCTTGTAAATGGCTTGTTAGAGAAATTAACAGAGTTAATGTCTACAACACAACAATATTACTTTAGTTCTTAGAATAGCCTGTAGAACCATGGTTTGGAAAGTCATATGCAAGTAGCTACATTAGTCAACCTTTATCTATAGTTTTGCTTTCTGGGATTTCAGCTATTCAAGGTCTACTGCAATCTGAAAATATTAAATGGAAAATTTCAAAAATGTATAATGCATAAGTTCTAAGCTTCCTGTAGTTCTGTGTCTCAACTGCAATGTGAATCATCCTTTTGACCATCATATATACTCTATACACAATCCACTTTTCATCATCTAACAGCCCTCTCAGTTACCAGACACATCATCTTGGTATCACAGTGCCTGTGTTCAAGTTACACCTATTTTACTTAATATAGCTTCAAAGCACAAGAATAGTGGTACTGGCCATTAGGATATGCCAAGGAGAAGTTGTACAGTGCTTCTCCTTTAAATAAAAAGGTAAAAGTTCTTGAGAAAAGGAAAAGAATCATACTTTGAGGTTGTCAAGAGCTATGGTAAGAGTGAATCTACCTTAAATTGTGAAGAATGAGAAAAGGAGGAGAAGGAACAGAAGGAGGAAGAGAAAAAAGTTGTGCTAGTTTAACTATCATATCTCAGAAAACAAAAGTTACGCCCATAATGTGTGCTGAATGCTCAGTGTAGATGAAAAAGGCATTACGCACTTGGGTTTTGGAAATATGTGTGGTTTCAGGCGTCCACTGGAGATTTGGGGACAATTCCCTGTGGGTACTAGAAGAGTACTGTAATTCATCAAAATGCATTAAAATCACTACAGAAAACCATAGTCTAGGACTTAGATGCACCTAGAGGGAAACATCCCCATCTTCCGCTTTAGAATAATTTTTATATAATATTTAGCCATATAATTATCATAGAGTTGACTTAGAAGTTCATAATCTTAATGTATTATTATTTTCTACCAGTCTTACAACATTACCTACAATTTCCATTATTTATTTTTATTTCTGCTGTATTGTCTAGTTGGCCAGAGTAGTAAACTTTGTGGATTGTGCAAATTAAAAAATGCAAGGTTGATGCTGCCGTATTTGGTTTTATGTAAGCAAAATTAAGAGGGGCTGCTGTGACTAATGTGTCCCACAATTCTCCTCAGAAAGGATAAATTGATATTTCAGTTATTCTTATTTGATTGTAGAAATAGATCATTTGAGCTCAAGTTAGATTTGTCTACTACAAATCAGTTTATCTTGTTATGTATGGGTATGCCAATATAAAGCATGTTGTTTCATGACTGGCCACAAATGTAACAGAAATGCAGAATGTGTGCAGCTGACAGGGCTGTTTAATATGTATTCTAAGCTTCAAAGAAGCATTAAACAACCATCACAATTGAGCTGCCAATGAAAAAATTGACTTTAATTCATTCTTACTTTGACATTTCCCATGATACTTAAAGTAGTACCATTAGAGGTACCTCTAAAAGGGAAAATTATCCCAGAACACTGCATTCTACACAAAAAATATACAAAAATACTGTTCTATCAATTTTGAGGTTGAAGAACCATTAGAATTTTAGAGATTTGAGACCCAGGTAGGACTTCCAAAATGATTAGCTCATTCACTTCTGAGCTGCCCTAGGGCTATGGCTTTTCATTTCTGAGAATAATATATCACCTATATTAGTTAGCCTACATAAGGGCATTCTGCAAGATGTACTCTGCACTCCCAAGTCACTGAAACAAAGATGATGGAGTATTTGATTTTTGTAACACATACTGGAAAAAAGCTCTAAAACTACTTCTATATGGCTCTTCTACTTAATGCAATCCTGCAATAGAATTTAACTTCTATTAGACTTGCTCCTTACAGCTTTTTTTATCCCCAGGTATTCATATGAAAGCTGAGATTCTTACAAACAAAATATTCTAGCCTTTAGGGTGAATTTTCAAAATCCTGCAAAGGCATGGCACATACAAAATCAGTTAGTTTATTTCATTTAGGGTACATGTTGCCTCAGCAGTGTTTTGAACATTCACCCCTTCAGGTTAACACGTTCATTAAAAAACATCTCATGAGTATGCTATGAACTCAAATTTGAGCACACAGATTTGAATGAATAAAAAGACACTTACAGAACTAGATAATAGTCACACCATAGGTCTGTGATTTTTCAACCTGGCTCTAGGCCAACATAATTTCACACAGTGTAACAGAATGAATAATAACATTATTACCTAATCTTTAAGACATCACATACATAATACTGGAATTAGGAAAATGAGTCAGCAATATGTATCTCCCCTACCCCAAGCTTTAATGATGGTGTAAATAGAGTATGAGTTTAATTTATACCACTTTATTTCTTCCTCCTCCTCCTCCTCCTCCTCCTCCTCCTCCTCCTCCTCCTCCTCCTCCTCCTCCTCCTCCTCCTCCTCCTCCTCCTCTTCCTTCTCCTCCTCCTTCTCCTCCTCCTCCTCCTCCTCCTTCTTCTTTTTTTTGGGGGGGGCTTATAATCTATAGTTTTATGATGTTTTTCCTTGATCAGTGGTGATTTTTTTCAAACTAGTATTTGCTCTTTCACTAATATCCAGGGAAGAATTCATTGATCATTCTCTAACACTAATTAATTAATTATGTAGCCCTCCAATATAATTATTCATTAATTATTTTAATTTCTTTGCATGAAAAATTAATCTCTATAAAACTGTATAAACTTTTCTAGCATATCTTTGTGAATAATGAATTCTATATTTGAAAATATTTAAAACAAATGATGTGGTTTGAGTGTTAACACATTCAAAATGCACAGTTTATAAACACTTTATAAGAACTATACAAACAAGTTTGATTAGTCTAGTAATATAAGACCACTGTTACATATTATAGATTTTTCAGAAAAAAAAATGCTATTTTAAAAAAATTTTTAAGTGAATATAAGAAAAAGGAAATCAAAATAATTATTCTTTACAGCAATTAAAACATAAACTCTCTATTTTTATGTGACCTGAACATAAACTCTCTATTTTTTTTAATCATGTTTTCATCTTTATCTATACAAATATTTTCTGGGCAGATTTCCAGCTTCTTCCCTCTATTTTGCTACCTTTTTCATAATGTAATAACCTGAAAATAACAAGCCATATAGAGCACTATCGATGCTATCTAGTTATCAGTATCCTTCACATTAAATAAATAGGAGGCTAATTGCATTTGTATTATGGACTGTATTTGTCTTCCAGAATTTCAGGAAGGTAATCACTTTTGCGTGCTCCATTTTCTTTAACACTTATTTTATATATAATAACCTATTCTAGAATTATATTTCACAATTATTTGTTATTTTCTCATGATAGCATAGTTTTAATTTATGGGATCCTTCTCCACATAATCAGGATTTGGGGGACTTGTGTTAGTTATATATGGATCTACCTAATTTCATTTATAATTTCTTTCTCCCATCAAGTCACTAAATATTTAGCAAATATTTATCTAAACTAGTTTGAATCCTAGAGTTATTTGGTTCTGAATATTAATCTGTGAACAAGACATGGGAGGACCCTGCCTTCATAGGAAATAAAATGGTGAAGGATGCAGACAAACACAGAGAAGTTTCAGGCATAGTGTAAAGAAAATAGTGTATTGAGAGGACACAAGAGGTGCCCCTAAATGGGATTTTGGAACTGAGAGTGTACTCCCTGGAGAAACTGACCCATAGGATGGGGTAGCAGGTATAAGATACATAGGGTGAAGTGGAGTGAATGAGATAAAAGTCTTCTTGTCTATTATATACATCTGTGAGAGGGTTGGGGATGGAAGAGGAGTGGGAGAAGAGTCTGTGAGTGTGTTGGGGCAGAGGAGAATAACAGAGGAATATAAAGTGCAGGCAGAAATAGGAAGAAGGAATAGAAATATGTTTCAGAATAAGGTATAGCTTTCACTGAACAAGAAGCAGTTTGACATGACGAGGATCATATTAGAAAGTTCCTGAAACATTATTTGGCAATAGAAGTAGATTTTCTGTGAAGACAGTGAAAGTCAACTTTTAGAGGCACTCAGCTATGAGCAACTTCCATGGCACTGAAGTACAATTGTTTATATGAACATAGACCTATTTATCATTTACTTATTTACCACCTATTTTAATTTGTAAAGAAAAGTATTTTACTTCATCAGTTAAGATGACTGTGTCTTTCTAATTCCCTTAGTATCACAAGAAATTCGAGTGGCCATTGTAAGGAAATTGAGATGATTGAGGGTTAGTGGAATATTTTTATGTAATTCAGTTACTTCCAAAAATAATAGTTACATTTAGCTATTCCTATGATAATATCTTTCTGGAATATGCCTGCTGAGAAATAAGGAGGAGTGGGTTCAGAAAATACTTGGGAAAAATATTTAAATTTCTTGCTGATAAGACATGGAAGGGTGATATTGTCAAAGATTATGTATAACTTATATGTGCCAGTAAAATGAGGCTATTGACCACATTGTTTTAATGTTGTCTTCCATTCAAAGAGCAAGTACTTTGTATCAAACAGGTCATATCTAACAAAGAATTGATGGACTACTTTCCAAAACTGGTAACTATCCTGAAATAATTTCAGAGTACAACCAATAGTGAATTGATTTGCTGAAGCATGTTTTCCTAAACTAATATTAAAGGGATCAAATGTAACAAGTGCTGCAAAAGGAAAATTGAAAATAATCTTCCTTTTCTCTTGATAGAAAAGGCATCTTGTTCCATAAAAGGCAGAGTACCTATTTACTTTATAGGTGGTTCATAGTTAATTCTTAAAACAATGATGCTTCTGATGTTGTAACATATGTTTGTCTCAATTTTCTTTTTCTAATCTTAAATAACTTTTTTTTTTCACAGAGAGCCCTAAATATTTTTACAAAGTTCTCTAAATACTGAATGTGTCCATCCGACAAATAGATGTGCTCTTCTCATCCCTGTCCTATAATTCAGGTTATGTGATCCTCATTAATCTGTATCAAATGGAAATTGTTTTCTCCATTAAATCTTACAGAAACCAATATCATCATCTCAATTCTGTGATTTTACAGAACTCTTGACTATTGAAGTACTTACTTGAATTGTGACCTATGGCACGATTATATTAAGAGAACTTATTTCTTCAAACCTTTATCCTCTCTGATAGTCTAATGCAATGCCTTAACTGATTTAGAATTTTGCTAACTGAAGATTGACTCATCTAGATTTTTAGAACTGTATCTTGTAATAAAAGAGTAAGTTGTTTTATTTTATTGTTCATTTTTAAAGAATGATGGGATCTCTAAAAGTGTTATTTTCTTTAATTTGCATGCTTTTCTTCATTTACTTTTATATACAATAATTAACTGGCATTAAATAAGGGGAACTAAAAATATACTGTTTTGATAGCACTCAGTGTACATATTTGAAGCACACATACACTATTAATATTGGAAGGGAACTTTAATGCCTTCACCAAATAAAATTTTCCTTTCTGTCTTTAGCCTACCTGGCAGTTCTCCATACATGGCTAGACTATTTCCATGGACAGAGTGTTAGCCATCAATTTCAAACATGGCTCTCTCAAATCATGGCAGTCATAGTTGATATATCAGATCTCTGTTTGTAAGATCTAGGTGCTTCTTGAGTAATGTATTCATTCACTGTCATATTTAATTATAGCATCACAAAAGAAGTAGTTATGTTCCCATTTTCAGAGATGGAAACTTCAGTTCAGGGAAGTTAAATGATTTATCTAATTCATTGTTCTTGGTATAAATCTTTGACTTGCCTTTGATGTACCAAGACAGTATCCTGTTATCCTATTATTTCATACCACATTTGTTTATAAAATATATAATAGTTGTTGATGTGTCCTAGATCTTCCCTCATGAACACAATTTAGTGACCATAAAATTAGCTTCAAACTAAACAGGAGAGTAACCCTGGATTTTCATTATGAATACAACATTGGCGGAGTTACTACAGGGTACAGTATTTAAAAGACAAATTATTATAGGGCATTTAAGAGAAAAAATTTAATATCCCAGTTGTTTTAATGAAAATGCGCAAAACTTTGTAAGGTCAGATATTTGTGTCATCATTTAAAGGACAGCTTACATTATTCACAATAGCTATAGACTTTTTTCATTTTTAAAATATTGAAATATTAAAAGAATTAAATGGTTAGGGAAGTGTCTGCTCTTCATTATTATTTGATTAGCCTATTCTTACTGACATTATAATGGAAGAATATGATATGTTTTGAAACATCATGTCAAAAACAATTCCAACACTGCCTCTAAAGCCAAAATTCCTCTTTCTAATAATTGCTAATAGGAGATATTTTACTATTCATTTGGTGTTTCTCTGATTATTGTTCAATTAAAGATTTTCAGATTATTTGAATAGTCTTTTTTTTTTAAACTGAAGATACAGTACCTTGGACATATTATGTGCTTCTTTTCTCACATTCCTTTCCTTTAGTAAGAGGAAAGACTTCTGTTTGCATCCGTTTTTGTGTATGTTCATATGATAGGAAATGAGAATATTTTTAAACTGGCACTGGGACATTAGTCCATTTTCTGTTACTATAATAAAATAACTGAAATGATTACTTTATAATGAAAAGAGGTTTCTTTAGCAATCACTTTTGGAGGCTGACAGTCCAAAATCCGATGTCCCCATCTATTTCTCTCTGGTGAATGATCTCTTGAAACTGAACCACAACTTTTCAGAAAAACAGGAAAGAAAATGGCCATGTTCAAAAGAGTCAGATAGGACAGTTCTTATGGTTTTGGCGTGAGTGTCTCCCACATCTCACTTTTGAGACAATGCAAGATTCAGAGGAGAAATGATTGGGTTATAAAGTCTTAATCTGATCAGTAAATTAATCCCTGATTGGTAACTGGAGGCAGGTGGGGTGTGGCTGGAGGAAGTGATTCACTGGGGACATGGCTATGGGGTATAGATTTTGTATCTGGAGAGTGGACTCTCTTTCTGCTTCCTGATCACCATGTGAGCTGCTTCCCACTGCCACACTCTTCTGCCATGATGTTCAGCTTCACCTTGAGTCCCAAGAAGGGTGACTTCTAAGGACTGGAACCTCTGAAACTGTAAGCCCTCAAACTTTTCCCCCTCTACAGTTGTCCTTTAGTCACACCGTGTAAAAGTTGATTAAAACAATGGTCTTGCATTATAGTCTACTATGCTGAGAGCTAACTCACTCCCAGAGACCAGCATTAGTCTCTTCTGAGGGCAGCACTTCCAAAGACTTTATGATTTTGCACTAGGTCCCACCTCTTAAAGGTTCTACCACCTTAAAACCACTTTGAGCACATGAGTCTTTGGAAGACAAATAACATCTAAACTTACAAAAACTGTGGTATATTTTGAATGTTGACATTTAAAAAATAACATTTTCAACATAAATGAAAATCAGTGAATTACAGTAGTGTTAGTAATATGATATTTTTAAGATGTATGTCTTTGGGGCTGGGGATGTGGCTCAAGCGGTAGCGCGCTCGCCTGGCATGCGTGCGGCCCAGGTTCGATCCTCAGCACCACATACCAACAAAGATGTTGTGTTGCCGAGAACTAAAAAATAAATATTAAAAATTCTCTCTCTCTCTCTCTCTCTCTCTCTCTCTCTCTCTCTCTCTCTCTCTCTTCTCTCCTCTCTCACTCTCTCTTTAAAAAAAAAATAAGATGTATGTCTTTGTTCAGGACAGCAAACAGAAACCACTTGAAGTATTTTAAACACAAAGGGATACTTTCTTTTTTCTTCTTTGCCATGCTGGGCATCAAACCCTGGGTTTTATGCATGGTAGGCTAACTGTCAATGGGATTCATTCCTACACAGACATTGAGGTGCTCACCAGATTTGCTGGAGTGTTGTGCATCAGGCCTCCAGGTATGGCTAGCAAAACATTTCATATCTTATCCCCCAGGTGACTAATGCTGAAAAATAATAAGGTAGGGAATCAGGAGGCCACCACTGGAAGGGTCTAACCATTTTGCCCTTCCCACCCAATTCCATATTTTATTCACATGTGATAAGTGGTCAGTCACATAAACACCCATATCTGATCTGTCCTTGAACTTCTCTTTATTGACATACTTGCTAGAAAATGTATTCTCCAAAAAGTAGCTCATGACACTATTTTCAGTATTTTTCTTTCTTCTTAGTGGTAGTCTATACTTTCCTCTTGTTCTTGATATATCCCTAAATCAGAATCCCTATAAGACACTGTGTTTTGTTTCTCATGTGATATTCAACCTGGTATATAATGGCATGTGCACCTAGAGCACTGTATAAATAATAAATAATAATATTTATGTCCTTCAGGGATAGACTGAAAACTTTTCTACTTTAATTGAGTTCTTCTGTTTGTGCTTTTGATGTTTTATTTATTGTGTGCTTTGTTGGAAGGATTTTTCTGTTTATTGTTATGGTTCCTGTTCTATTTCAGCACTGGAAATAGCTCCTGTCTTCTGTTGCCCTTTTCTTTGAAATTTTGTTTAATTTCTGTCAGATGAAGGTGCTTTGGAGGCTGGAGGGCACTTGGGTCAATAAATTAAGGATATAAAAAATGCTGTCTGCCACTTTTTCACGTACCATACAACATTCATCAATGTATCAGGAAAAATTACTTTAGTCACAATTCCCTCACAGAGAAATTTATTTCCTTGTTTTTCTCTGATGACCTTCTAATTTTTAGGTATAATCAGATTGTAGTGAAAGCCAGTAAATTATACACATGGTTTTCTTAAGTCTAACATCCAGGCATTGCTAGATCATTCAGAATGTAGCACAGCAAAAACCTGGCCTGAAGTGCAGAATGGTACAAATTCTCCCTTTCAGGATACATTAGTGGCCAGTAACTGATTGCTTGTGTCCTCCACAGTGGATATATTGCATTATCTCCATCACCAGAAATCACTTAGCATGAGTAACAACAAGAGATGATGCTATGATACCTGTGGACCTCGTGATTATAGCCCTCTGACAATTACCTGGGCAATCCATCAGTGCATGGGTGAGGGAAGAACCTGATTAACAATGGTGGGGGGGGAATAATTTAGTAACATATGGGCAAGCTTTGTTAATGAGTTGTGAGGTAGTATCTGAGTTCCACTACATGACTTTGTCAAAGTTACTTACCTTGCCAAATTTCAATTTTCTCATCTATAAAAATGTAAAACAAAACAAACTTAAAATGTTGTGGGGAGAATTAAAAAAGACAAAATATGTAAAATTATTAGCATATAACAAATTTTAAGAAATAATATTTTAATATTGTATTAATAAGGGATAGCCTTCTTATTCATTATGCGCCTTGGGTGGGTGCCAGACTGTTCAATTATATCTCAGGGGGCTCTGGAAGACTGGTACTTTTTATTCCCAATTGTGAAGAATCAATCTGCTTTGGAAACTATGTGATAACTCTAATTGAAGGAAAACAAAAGAGAAATATAACTAGTATTCTCTCATTCAATCACTTATATATTCAAATAAAATTTTTGAGGCAAATGATATGAACAGTATTGTGCTACATATTGGGACTCTAAAAATGAAAAAAAAATAATAAAGGTATGTCCCTCCTTTGAGAAGCACACAGATATGTCATTAATTGATTTCAGTGCAGTGTCACCTAAAATGTAGCATAATCTAAAATGCACACAATAGAGAGGAAAGCCACTGACCACTTAATGGAAGTGCAATGGCAATATTTACTTTAGGAAGCAGATTAAAATGGTTTTGTGAAATCATTAGGCCAGAACAGTTCTGGATAGGAGATATCTCAGAAAAGAAGGAAAAAAGGAAGAAGAAATTATCTCATACTGATGATTGAAAATGAATGAATGGTGGCATATTAAAAGTGCGGACAGAGTAGGAACTCTAGCTCAGCTGTGTGGTAGAGTATGAGCTATGGCATTAGCACATCCAGGTTTAATTCTCCTTTGTGCCCCTTCCTAGTTATATTATGAATGTTTTTATGTTCAAATTTTCTTATTTTGTAAATTTTGCAGAGTGTTTGTTTTTATAGATCAGTAGAGGACCTGCATATAAGAAGCATTCAAAAGGGATGATTATTATTTGTAATTGGGAAAAATTAAGACAATGTCATGGATTGTATATATAGATTAGGGTAAAATACACATAAAAATTCAAAACAACATTCGTCTCAAGTTAATATCTATTCTGTCTTAAATGCCTAAATTATTTCTTCAGATTCATACCTCTGTATATATAAAACTGACATATGTTCCAGATGAGAAACTATGACTTTATAAATGAGGTCCTGGGGAACCAACCTTATCTAAATACATAGTTTCTCTTCATGGAGTGAAGTCTATTTCATTTTATTCATTTCTGTTGAATCAGATCCCTTAAATGGTTAAACAGAAAAAATGGAAATGGTGATAATTACTCACTAACTTGAATTAATGTGACTGCATTATGCCCTAATAACTGCAGTTTACTCATGTCTCCCCTGTAATAATACAAAATTAATTTCACTTTATGCTTGCAAATAATCAGTTTATTTATAAAGGTTACCCATCTTTCTTAGTACAAGTTATTCATTTCTCATTACTTACTGGATTTGTGCTAATGAAGCCAAGGCTGGGGATTCACACAGATCTGTTTCTCCTGCTCTCTTTGGTGTTGAAAGAGCAGCATGGGAAGGAGAGAAATCTGCAGACAACTGAATTTGGGCCTGGAAATTTGATTCCAGCCTTAGATATCTGCCAGGCCTAGAGATGCTTACGTATCTCCTAGCACCTCCATGGAGGGAAACAACACTGCTCCAAGAGAAAAAGTAAGTTCTCTGAACTCAGGCACTGGCTGTGTAAGCTACCCTGTCTTGATTCTAATAATAGCACAGGGTGCTAATTGTATGCTAGCCTGTCTCTAAATGTATTACATTTAATTCTCATGATGATGACAGGAGCTAAGTGCTACCATTATCCTCATTTTATAGATGGAGAAACTGAGTCACAAAAAATTCAGAACCTGGCCCAGTTTCTAACAATTGTTACATGCTGAAGTCATGATTCAAGGCCAGGCTATGGGACTCCAGAGTTGTGATCTGAAACATTATGCTAAGCTGCTTCTTAAAGACAGAGCCAAGAAAATATTCCATAATTTTTAAACATAGTAGCTTCTTAGCTTTTATTATTTAGCAAAAGTGTGTCTTTTCAATGGCCTCTTCTTGCTTTTGGTTTCATTGGATGCCCAATTATAGTATTATAATTTGATTATGCAAATATGTTATTCTATAAGATTATCTTAAGTTTCTTCATGTCCATATGTTCACTATTTCCAAACACAGAAATATTTTATAATTTGGGAGGTTGTTTATCCTTTCTGGGTAAGTATTTATTTTTTTCTTTTACATAAAAGACTGGGATATAATTAAAATCTCTGAGGACTTTTTACTCGGAAATGTAATCCTCCTATAATTCCATAAGAATGGAATTAAAACTTCATATCATTCTTCTTTTTGTAGTTATGCTTTTCAACAAATCAAGTTCATAGTTTTGCACAGAGTCAATTTAAGAAAAGTCTTCATTTCATTGTATTTTGTGATAATATAAATTCTAATCTAATGATTTTTAAAACACTGTTTTTATTATACACTAGAATTAGTCACTAAAATGAAGTGCACAGTAAATTTGAATCATAATTTCCTGACCTGTGAAAACAACCCATCACCGTCTTTGGATAATATCAGCTGGTTCACAAGACCTACTAGACAAAGATTTTGAATAAACTGCTGAAAAGAGGTAGATAATGGGTTGGGGTATACCTCAGTGGTAGATGCTTGCCTAGCATGCATGAGGCTTGGGATTCAATTCCCAACACCACAAAAATAAAATAAAAAAAATAAAACAGAAAGATAGATAACAAAAAGAGTAGCTAAATTCAATAATTCCACATTGTATTCATAAATTTAACCATCAGTGTGTATCACCAAAATTTATACAATTATTAATTGTCAGTTTACAATAAAAATGGGAAAAATGTATAGTTATACTGTGCAATGATCCTTCCTATCTTGTAAGAGACTCATGGAACTACATGCTAGCAGATAGTATGAGTAAAAAGATCTACAAGAAGGGGGAGAGGAAGATGGAGTGTCAGATAGGAATGGCAGGGGACAAGTTACCAATGATCTAATATTTATGTTCTCAGAAGTAAGTTCTGAAAGAAAAGAAAGCAGGAGTATATTGGATCTCACAAACTTTCTCTTTGCAGATAGTTCTTAGTGAGAAGAACTTTAGACCAGCCACATATGAGTGCTTATTCCATAGGTCTGGGAGTTTTTTGGTGTACTCATAAGGGTAAGTGGGTCATATGTAACCTGGATAGGCAGAATTTGGAAGGGAGCTCTCATATTCACAGAGCAGTATGGATCTGGAAACAGACTGTTGGCAGCTCCTCTTCCTTTATTAATCATTGTGAGGATGGCAGATGGTCCCTGGTTATTTTCCAAGTGAAGTGAGAACAGGGTGTGGAGAGAATTTCTTCTCTTCTGTCGTCTTCATTCAGGAATATGTGCTGTTACCTAAAGATTTAGATGGATAAGTGAGAAACTTTTATTCAACCATTAACTTGTTGAAAGTCTGCTATATTTGATGTGTCATTATAGGCAGTGGTGAAAGAACAGTAAGTCAACCCTTGCTGTTGTGGAGTATACATTCCAAATATGTCCAGAAAGAGATGATAGATAAAAGAAATAAAATAAATCATACATTACACCTAGGATCAACAAATTCAACCTGTAGGCCTAATGTGCCCTACCACCTACTTTTATAAGTAAAGTTTTATTGGAACACAGTTGTGTTCTTTTGTTTATCTATTGTCTATGATGGCTTTCGTGCTACAATGGCAGTTTAGAGTAGTTGCAACAGAAGCCATGAAGCCTGCATCTGTCCAGAAAATATCTGCTGAATTCAGGGTTGGATGCTAGCAGACAGTATGAGTAAAAACATATACAAGAAGGGGAAGAGGAACATGGAGTGTCAGATAGGATGGGCAAGGGACAAGTCACCAATGATCTAATATTTATGTAAAGCACAGAAGAGACAAGAGGTCAAGATGTTCAGCTTTTAAAGAAAGACTGTACTAGGAAAAAGGAACCACAAGCTCAAAGCTCTGAGGCAGAAGAATTCTTGGAGGGTTCTGTTAGCAGAAAGGCTAATGTTGCTGGAGAAGGGTGAAGGAAGAAAAGAGGCAGGAGATCAAAGACTGGGGACGGGAGAGGGCAAATCATCACACAGGGCCTTTGTGGCCATCACAAGTTCTCGGACTTTGTGTAAAATGGGTTGTGAAGCCACAGGAGGGTGGAGACCAAGTGGCATGTAACTTAAGTGAACAGGATCTTTCCCACTGCTGAGATGAGAACATTCTGATGGGGAACAAAGCCAGGAGAAGGGAGGGGAGACCTTCTAGTTAATGTTATAAGGAACCAGACACAATATATCAGTGTCTGGGAATATAGGAGTATAGGAGGTGGGGAATTTTGAATTTTGGATAAAATTATCATGTCTAACATCCCTCTTCCCATCAAAGAGAACTGATAGAGAACTGATCTTCAATTAAATACCACTTTCATTTAGTTAAGAGCAATTAATAATCCCATTTTGAAATGCAACGAATATTAGTTCTTTTCTATGGAGGTATATTTATTACGTAAGTTTCCCCCCACATGTATGGGATACATACACACAGGCATACAATCACACGCACACATGCTTAACCAGTAGTTATTTCTAATTAGAATTTAAAAAGAGCTTTTGTTTGTTCATTTGTTTTTCATAAGGAGTATGTGATTTAAATGCTTGATTATGGATACTCAAGCAGCCTGAAAAGTGGGAGAATACCACCCAGATTCCTGTAGATTCTTTCCTTTTCTTTAATTATCACTGAGAAATCCAGCAACTTAAAATAGGATTCTCCATCACTAACATGTATCAGCGAGTTTCCACTATAATAATTTGCCAGTAAAACCCATGAACTTCAGGTTTTACATGGTGAGTTCTGAGATGCACACAAGTGCAAGGCTCAACAGGCAGTCTGTTTAATCTAATGTCAAAGCCATTGTGGCTTTTAAAACTTACCTGCAAGAATAGCTGGAAAATGCAGGATGAGCAATAGAGTCCTAAGTTTCAGAAAGGAAATTTTAAGAGGAAAGATAAGAAGATCTTTTTCCACTGTGAGCTTTGGATAAGTGGGGGAGAAGGACATCTCTACAGTACCTCACCAGGCTGCTGACATAAGGGATCAGCTAGTCAAAACGTGTTTGTGCTGCTGTAAAGAGTGACCATTGATGATCGCCACTTCAATAGAACTCTAGGGAAAATATGTTTAGAAAAATGGAAATTAGGACAGAAGAAAGTGAAAGCCAAATTGCAACGCTTGGTGTTAGAAAGTTGAAGGGAAAAGCAAAGCCTGCCAAATTCAATGCCCTAGAGAATATCCTAAGGGAAAGAGAAATTCATGCAAAATTCTTTAGCTTTGCAAGAAGAAAAGAAGAAAGGCTTTATATAGCAAGGCTTAAAAACACAAAAACATCCCTTCAATTAGATTCTTCAGAAAATTTTGGGTATTGTAGAATTTTTGAAATATTTGAGGTAGAGGTAGGTAGAATATATACTTTGTTGAAGCTATACTGGCTAGAATTAATATATCACAATTGAGAGATAAACAACTGTATCACATATTCCTTTAGAGCTTTATAATGTATAAAATGGTTATACATAAATTCTCTAATGAAACCAAGGAAGTTTGTGTGTTAGGATATAATTTAGGTAACAACAAAATAAAAACTGTGTCAGGAAAATTATAAATGACAATTTTGGGGAAAAAATATTGCAGCCAAATTCTTTGGAGTCCTAACATAAGACACTTCTCGATACTTACGCTCCCTCTGACAGTGAATTCTGTCTTATATTCAAAATCAATACTGTATTTTATAACCACCTAGAAGTTAGAGGGTAAAAATCCCTAAGCACTGCCATTTAGTTTATACTTTCCTGTTTATAAGTCACCCCTGGGCTATCCCACTAGCTCATTCCATTTTACAGAGAAGGAAAATAAACCTGAAGTACTTATACAAGGTCACAGCATGTAAATACATGAGTGAGAACAGAAACCCTAGTCGTCTGATTCCAAAGCCCCTGTTTCTTCCTGACACCATAGAAACTATACATGAAAACCCTGTCTATCCTGGTTTAATTCATGATAATGTGAACCAAATACCAGCAGATCCCAGTGGCACCAACACTAATGAAAATTAAAATAATCTACATTGCACTAAAGGTTTCCTTTAGATTGTGAGTTTCTCATAAAGGAGCTGAAATTTAAGCTATCACTTGTAAATTTTTATTTTGTACAATTAATATGCTGACTTGTTAATATGCGGACAGGCAATAAATGTTAAAATGGACAAAAAAAATAGATGAATGGACATAGAGATATGGGCGGAATTCTGTTTATCTTACTATTGTTTTATTTCCTCCTTTCAGCCTTTCATTATACTCCCTTTCCTAAGCCAAGAACTATTAGATGAAAGTCCTTTCTGTTTCCATAAAGTAAGGTGCATTAGATCATGTGTGCCTGTAAACAAGGAACTAAATCTTGCTAATCACTAGATATGGCACACTGTAGAGAACACATTTTCTAAATGAATGAATAAATGGACAAAATGAATGAAATTAATAGATAAATAAATAAGTAGTACAATGATTTTCTATAGGATCATGTGTTTGCTCCTAGGAGAACTCCTTCTTCATGAAGATTTCCCTGATATTATCTCCCTAAGCAAGGTTACCCCTTGCAATGCCTTAGTACTATGTAGAAGTTTCTATGAACTTGTATCATTTGGTGTATGTATCACCTGGTAGGGGCCTTACTTGTGTATATAATTGGTTGTTTTTCACCAAGTTTTGAAAATGGACACTATTTCTCACTCATTTATTTGATCTAAGTACTTTGAACACAAGCATATCATAATTATCTGACTTTTTTCTTTTTTTTTTTTTTTTTTTTGGCCCTATCCTTAATCTTCACCACCAAGACTTGTAGGGAGACAAAAAAGAATCATATCCTGTGCAGCAGATGTAGCACACCAACACAGAGAATTGTAAAAAGCATTGCTAGGCCACCTAGAGGGGCTGTGGAGTATGGTTGGAAACTAGAATACAATGACATCTGCTTGCTGGAATAACAGGTCATAATTATACACTTGAGCATGAAATTTCTAGCATATTCCAACAAAAGGTGTGTTTTGTGAATTCAGCCATTTCCTAGTAGAATTAATTTCACCTCATTGCCACCCCAATCATCTATTATAACAATGTTTTTTTTTTTCATAGTGGCATAAATATTACCTGTGTCCTCTAAAATGCTTTGAGTATCTTAAAATAAAGTATAATGCAAATCTAAGAGAACATTATTAAATTTAAGACTCTCTTAAGAATGCATAAGTCAAAGCTATGGTTACTGTACCATAAAGATGATTAAGCATAATCAAAACCACAGACTTATTGTCCTTAACACAATCTGGTCTCAGTATCAAACATCTTTTTAAATTAATTCTTCAGCATCTTCCAAATGCCAATGTACATTATAAAGGAGTTTTTATTTTTCTTTTAGAGGTTAAATGGCTATGGAGGCTTCCTCCAGAGTGGAGTTGGCTATTTCTGCTTCATAAATCAACATTTTTTTTTCTCCTAGGACCAAGGGAACCTCTGGATTCATTTATTTCATTTTGAAAGAAAAATAAAATCATTATTAAGTGTCTTCCAAATAACTTCCAGTGGAAAAAAAAATGAAGTTTCTTCAAGGTCTACTAGGAAAAACCAAAGATTATACAAATGTAGTTTGTCAGCAATTGCATATCGATTGAATAAAAGTTGTTTTGCTTTCTAATTGCCATGTTTCCTTACAGGGAGCTTGGCAGGTCAGGGATTTGAGTTTATTGAAGGAAAATGAAACGGGTTGCAGTTTGACCTGACAGACTGCACATAGGGAAATACACAACTGAGTTACATTTTGAACAGGGAATTTGGGCAAGGAAAGTGATTTATAGAACTTCTACATGCCTAAACTTGGTATTCACTGGAGACTATTTAAAGATAAGTGTGGAGGATCCTAAATTCAAACAGCAAAATTCTGAGTCAAGAACAAGGTGAACTCAAAGTCTTACAGAGTAGACCTTGTGCAGTAATAGAATGCTCCCCAACTGTTTGGCTGTTGGTGCCAGTGAACATTGATTGTCAGGACTGCTATTTTGATACTTAAGATTATAATTCTTATCACCTCCTGACTGACCAGTTAATTTATGGTGTTGAGTTAGATAAACTTTCATTTAAATATTTTTTAAAATATTGAATGCCCTATTAGAAATATATACACGATATGACAGGAAATAGAAATATAACAAAATATACTTTTATCCATTTACTAATCTACTCAATATGCATTTGATGGGAGCCTACTGTATTCTAAGAACTGTACTAGATTTGGAAATAGAGAGATTAAATATCATTTTGGCCTGAACTATGAGAACTCACATTTAGGAGAAGAAATTCTAGTGCTCACAGTGGAAAAAATTTATAGTCAGCAAGTCAGCTGCTCGTGTGCTGTGAACTAAGCACATTCATATGAAAGCAGACATCTAGCAGTGCTAACAACCAAGTGTGAACTGCCCTATAAATGCAATCATCTCCACACCACACCACAGAAAACCTGGGGTACTTTTTGTGAAAAAAGTTTTGCTCTACAGATAACAAACTCTCTAGCTAATTTCTTTTTCTGTTAATCCCTTTCTTGATCTTGCTATTGTGTATCTGAGTGTGGGTGGGGGGAAGCCTGTGAATTCAGAGAAGCCAAAAAGCATAACTAGAACTACAGAGAATCAAGGTAGTGTATTCAGTTCACCTTCAGTTTTCTCTACTGAGAGCTATTCATTTTTGCCTCCTTTCAGCTTAATTAATTACCTAGTGTGCTACATAGCTTATGAAAATTTCAAGAAAGAGGCAAAATTTGGTGGAATTCTACTCCATTATACTGGACACAAAATTTTAACACCAACATTTACCTTTGAAGAATTTGGAAGTTTCATGATTATCCTTTAGCATAGCATAGTAACATTAAATTCCTGTATGTCACCATCACTTCATGTGGAATAATTAAGAAGAGTACAGTTATATCTGAGAATTCATCAAGCTTAAAACAGCAAGTGATTTCAGTTGTAGCAAAATTATGAGTAGGATCTGTGAAAATATGTCAACATTCTAAAGACTGATAAAAATTTATGTATATTCCCTATAATTTAATTCAATAAACATTTACTGAGGGCATACTTTTTGCCAAGCTCTGAGATTATATAGATGTATTTTCACCTTTGCCATGAAGACTCACAGTTTATTATTATTGATTAGGAGGTGAAAATACTTCTGAAAGTCAGCATAAAATTTTACCATGATTCATGATTATTGGAAATTGCCTTAAATTGAAGTATACAAATTTATTTTGTTGCAAATTGAAATTTCTGCTATTTTTAGTCATACTCTGCTTCATCCCATTTCTGTTATGTACTCCTTCATCCTTTAGTTACATTACAATAAGTTTTTATTTTTACTTCTTTTTCCCCCCAGATAGCAAATTACTCTTTGTGATTCCTTTGGATTCATTTTATATCAACTCTTTTCCGCATACTTTCTCATTAACTTGACCTATGTGCCTTTTATCTAAATTACTGAAAACCTTTTATTTACCTGCCTCCAATCTTGTTCTTCTCTAATCAAATCTACAAATTACAGAGCTGTAATACTTCTGAAAGTACCTGAACAAACCATCCTCTATTATTAAAAAATCAATCATGGTTGATTTTCCATTAAAGTATAAACTAAATGGGCCACGTATGTAACAAAATGAGTGAGTTGAATAGAATTGAGGTAATAGGGAGTGGTGAAGACTCTGGCATGGAGAGGCTGTTGATAAACCTCCAAAAGGACTTAGTTCTAGCTGACTGCTTTTGTATGGAAATACAGGATTTTTTGGAAAAATTTTTGTAAAGTATATGTTAAATTTCCTAATTTTGGAAATTCTAATTGGGTTGAAAAACTGATTATGGAGACAGGCTGTTAGCCTGTGAATTCTGGTATATAAAGTTTGACCATTTTATATTGCCTGTATTTCAAGGCCCTATAAAATCTAGCTGTTTCATCTGATTACAATATTTTGTCATTATTATTATCTAACATTGACTTTGTGACTGTTTTTATGGACACTACATCTGGTATTTACTCCCTATAACAATTTAATGAAGGAAAAATTATTATACCTATTTAAAACATGTAAAAGAGAAAATTAGACAGTAGCTAAATACTGATTTTTAGTTTTATGATTAATATATAACAATGTTGCATTCCAAAATCTATGCCCTTACACTTTTGAATGCTGTTTCCTGGATACATGTCTAATAAGTATATATGTCTTTCCAAGAACACCATGGAAAAGGGACTGTTTTTAGCTTCGTTTTGCAAGTGTGGTGAAGTGAGTTATATGACTTGTCTAAGGTCACAAAACTGCTAATGGAATAAACCCAGAATACAAATCCACACCATTTAAATCTAGAGTCTTCTATCTTATTAAACATCCCAAATAAGCAGAAAAATGGGTAAAATAAGCTCATTTAAAAATCCTGCTCAAATGCCACTTTACCTATAATGATTCTCCCATTTTCTTTATCAGAATTATTTTTTTTCCTTCACTGAGCTACCATGTTACTTCACCTGTATTTCTCTTATCTACCTTGTGTTAAATTTGCATAAAGACCTTCTTCTTTTACTAAACAACATCAGCACCTTGGTGACCATGCACAGACTGCTGTACATAGTCAGAGCCTGATAAAATTGTGTTGATTGACTTTAATAAAATACATATGAATTAAAGAGTTTTATCTGTTTCCTTATACAAGAAATGTGCTATGTCTAAATGTAATAAAAAAGGGTGTCAGTTCAAAGCTCAGGGGTTAGAGCACTAGTCTTGTAAATGTAGTAAAAATATTAATTAAAAATAAAATGCCAGTTTCTAAAGAAAATTTGCATTTTCTTCCCACCCCTTGCTGATAATGCTTAAAAATCTTGGTTCAATATAATTCATCAAAACCATTTATTAAATTATTCAGCAAATAGGCCCAGGATGTATTTGTAAAATATTAGAAAGGAAAAAGCTCATTTGATCAGGAAATAAACCGGGGCTTGTGCGTGTGGGCGGTAATGTCAACATGCAAACCAATTCCCCTGGTAACACATTGCATAAAAACATTTTGTTCCAACCAGGGTATCCTGCTGTGTTGTGTAGTTTCCTGCCAAAATACTCCTTTGCTGTCATGTAGATAGCCAAAGCGATCTGTTAAGAAAACTCCCTTCTGTACACAAATAGCCTAACTCAGCACTTCTGAAGGCCCATAGGAAACAGGTGCACATATTGAAATTTTCAGGAATGGATGCTTAGGATAAACACAGGAAGCTTCATGTCACATAATCATGGGTACTACCCTCTCCCAAACCTTGAATCAGAAGTGACTTTAAACTGTATTCTTAACTCTCAAGAAAAATCTCAGCCTCCAGTGCTTCTAGTGTTGGACTTTTTTTTTTCCCCTTAGATTCTTCTTCTTCTTTTTTTTTTTTTTTTTTCTTGATACTGGGAAACAAACCCAGAGCCTCACACATGTTAGGCAAGCACTCTACCACTAACCTACATTTGAGCTTTTTTTTAAAATATTATTTTATTTTCAGACAGTGTCTCCCTAAATTACCCAGGCTGACCTTGAACTTGGGAACTTGCTCCAGCCTCCCAAGTATCTGGGATTGCAGGCATGCACCACTGTGCCCAATTTGGGCTTATTTTTAAGTGAACTTTATCTAGAAAATTTTGAAAAATGAGTGTTGGGGTCTTTATAGATAACTATGACACCCAAGATAATAAGCAAGATTTTATTTTTAAAAAATATTGTCTATACCCTACTACCACCCCTACCCCATCCCAAATAATTTTTTTCTTTTTTTGGTGCTAAGGGTTGAACCCAGGGCTTTGTTCATGCTAGGCAAGCATTCTACCACTGTGGATTTAATAAAAGAAAACTCCCATTTCATCTACATATTTAAGTATGTATCTTGTCTTTGTTAAACATAACCATGGTACCTTTAGTGCACCTAAAAATTAAAACTAGTTTTTAGTTGTAAATGGACACAATAATTTTATTTTGTTTTTATGTGGTGCTGAGGATTGAACCCAGTGCTTCACACGTGCTAGGCAAGTGCCCTACCACTGAGCTACAACTCCAGCCCATGGTAATTTCTTAATGAACTTATTTGCCAGTGTTTACATTTCTGTGATTATCTCATAAGTTTTCCTCAGCTTATCTTTTAGAGTCAGGATCTTGTAAGACTCAAACAAACATTACAACTGGGTGGTCCATCTCCAAGTCACGCACCTTAAAATGAGACAAGATACATGAATGGATCCTCTGTATGCCAGTGTCTGTACTGCAGTTGTGTGTAGTCTTGTCATGGGCTCACCCTTCCCCATTTTTAAACTTTCTTTGAAAACACATCTAATGGTTTTATGAATGTTACTGTTCCCTTTTGTAGAGCATGGATATTTCCCATTTTTTTGCTATTATAATAAATATCCTTGTATATAAAAAATATATATTGTTTTAGTTGTAGATGGACACAATACCTTTATTTTATCTTTTATCTGGTGCTGAGAATCGATCCCAGTGCCTTCCACATGCAAGGTGAGTACTCTTCCACTGAGCTACAACCCTAGCCCAGCAAGATTATATTTTTAGCTGCCCTACAGTTTAAAGATTAGAGCATCTGAATGTATGCTGTCTTTTCCATGAAAAGAAGGTGAGAGTGGACAGTGACTAGCTTCATCATGTACTCAAGATTTCCCCCCTGGGAAACATATCCTTGAAAATATGTCAGCAATCTTTTTAACTTTCATAGTCTTCGTGTGTGTGTATGTTGTGTGTGTGTGTGTGTGTGTGTGTGTGTGTGTGTGTATGTATTTGTAGCTCTAAAGAACAAAGGAGATAATCATGTGAGTAGTTAAGACCTCTTGTTGTGTAAGATAGATGTGGCTAATAGCACTCTGTGGTACTTGGTATTAGAAAAGCAATCTGACTTAAACTGCTTTCTATGAGAAGAATTTTGATGAGCTGGGAGGGCAACTTTTCCTTATCTAAAGACAGCTCTAGAGAAGGAGCAGGAGAAACAGGAACAAAGGCCCTGGGTCAAGTAGCAAGAGGCAAATCTGTCTCTATACCTTTTTGCTTTGTGAATGGGTCAGCTTGATCTCTTTCTGCCTCAGTTATTTGTTTATGAATGGTGATAATAAGAGTACCTATGGTAGGATTGTTGTGAAAATTAAGTTGAATGTTAAATATTTAGAATAGACATTCCAAATAAGAAGTACCTGATAAATATTATTACTTTTTAGTAGTTGGTTTTGTTCTTACTACTTAGTTTTGGTTGTATCTGTTGAAGAACTTGGGGGAGGGGGTTGTTTTCTCTGAGTTAGAGAACTCCATTTATTTAGGGTTTGTTTCTTTTCTTACACCTTTTTCTATTTTTTACTTTTTCTGCTTCTTAAGTATGATAATAATTTTTTACTAATTTTTTTGTTATTTATGCCTGCTTATTTAGCACAGTATGACTTTGTATATCACAGTAGAACTTTATGACTATAAATGTAAAATATATCTGTGCAGATATATAAGATTATATAGTTAATTATCAAAATTAATGGAAATTAAACTATCCACTTTGGTTATTATGTCAAAATTAACACAAAAAGCTTCTATATGACTGCCTGCTCTGCAATTAAAATGATGTAAGTTCTTGATTATTAAAAGCAATTTTCACAAAAGTGTAGTGACTTCTAATGTGTTTGAAACATTATATATCATTTTTAACATTGAACCTCTATCTTTCTTGAATTCTGATTGACTCATATTAAGAAAATTTTTAATAGATATTGTCAAAACCCTAGAGACTAAAGTCATTTCTGTCTGCATATGTGAACTCTTATGAATGGCAATTCCTTGGATGCAACATGGCTGTCCACCTTGGTAGACCTGTTCAGGTATGTCTGTCAGAGTACCCAGTTGGGTAAAAGTCTTTTTCATGGTTTGGTGCTGAGGGCCATTGCCAAGTAGGAATGACGCATCGAAATTTCCTTGCCAGCGTACCCCATGTTAAATGGACTTGCCTTGGAAATTTGCTGTGACATTGCATGTGTGTTTGAGAAAGGTGACCCTGCTCAAGGACAAGGGTGGATCCAGGTTTAGGGTGTATCCTGCAGGTTTTAGGAAGTATCCCGGTTTGAGACAATTTGGGTTTAAGGCGTTCCTGGTTTAAGACAATCTGGGTTTAAGGAAGTTCCAGGTTTAAGGTTATTGCTGCTGGGAATAGGGCGTTCCTGCTGCCTGAGTTCCCTTTGAGTTCTCATGGAATTGAGAAAGTATTTTGGGATTGAAAAGCCTGGTGGAGTACGTGAATTTGGCGGGCAGAACTTGGATTTCCCCAGAACGTGATTGTACAGGGCCGGTGAGTTCGGGAATAAAGAATTGCTGTTTGAATCTACAAAGCTGTGAGTGGCTGGTGATTCTGTGCCCAGCCAAGACTGCGGCAGTTTGGGTCAAGGCAAGTTACTATGTGTTCGTGATCTGACCTCCCTCATTCATCTTATCTCTAAACTCTTTGCAATTTTCATCTATTAAGCTCAGCAGGAGCTGTTGGAAACAGCTGGTGAGGAACTTCTTATTCCTTATCAAATCTAAAGCATAGAGTCCTTCCTTGGGCCATTCTTGCTAGTTGAGATTTCACGCAAGGCAAAACAACTCAAGAGTAGTTTTAATATGTGCAAAAGTTCAAGGATAGTCTCCCTGGAAGTGCTAATTGCAGGATCATGATTCCTGTCTTTAGCAGCTTATTCAATACCTGAAAGATCACAAATGAGGTTTGCATCATTAAGGTTGGTTTTGAAATGCCTAATAGTGGCAAAGAAAGTGTGACTTCTTTTTTCCCTTCACCATAAGTAAAATTGCTGTTGATTTGGTAATTTGACCCTATCCTTTAGGAACCATTAAACAGTTTTTGAGGATCAGGAGGCCCTGATTTTCCCTTTGTGGTGTGATTCAAACCCAAGTGGTCTCGAGGGAAGGCCTACTTCATAAAATTCTTCTGTTCTACTCCTTTCCCCTCTGCGGTATTATGTCTTTGTTAAGAGATGGTTTCATCCATAGTTCTCATTAGTTTGATTAATGGTATACTTCTAATAGAGGCCGCCACCTGACATTTGGGAAAAAAATACATGGCAGGTAATTTTTAAAAAATACAGAACCTGTCCCCTTAACCTAGTTTCATTCCCTCTGGTAACAGTGGCAATTGGATGTGACACTCATCAATGAATGTAGTCTGACATCCTCTCTTTTCCTCCCTCCCAAGTTCAATTAAAAGGATAGACTGACTTTCTGGAGAGACCGAAAGAAATGCAGTGAGAAATGTATGTATCCCCAGCACAGTATCACATCACCAATTTTAAACTTTGCATTTCCTGCCAATTAGACACGTTAAGCTTTACCAGAATATTGAATTAATGGAGTGGTTCTGTTTCTAATAGATAATATATCTACTGCCTGGCTTGTCTTTTCACTTAGAAAAACAATGAAGTATGAAAATAGTTCAATTTGAAAATTTTCAAATGCTGAACTAACATATCTGTTCAAAAGTCTTGCTTTGGATTGGCTTCAGGTCTCATTAATGAGACTACCTTCTTCATTCTTGGTCTTTGCAAGGACTACAAGTATTTCATATCCTTGATGGTTATCGACTGTCTCTTGCAATAACATGATGTAACTTAAATTTCAGAATCTATTTTGTTCTGAGATAATTCCCTTCTAACACATAGTACATAGAGGAGATACAGAAGTGGTCTCTGATCACCCTTCTTCACCTGGTAGATTTCCTCAGTCAGTATGAAATGACTGGAAAGCACCTTCTCTGATTGCATTTTAGTGCACAAGGGTCAATATCCTCCACTTCTGCTCTTTTGTTGCCTAGTGGGAAATGGATGTGTTTCAAATTCACTCAAGCAAATCACAAGTTCTTTTAAAAACAATTTTTGCTTTTATCTTCAAATTTTGTATTTCCATATCTAAATCTGTTTCTCTCTAAAGATTAGAGACCCTGTGTTTCTGTGCAATAGTTCAAGCCCTTCTCTGTCCCCATGCCACAAAGAGGATGTTGTTTCAGCCTGGAAACCTATGACAGCAGCTGTCCTTGGGCATGGATGTCCTCTTTAATCAAAGTGAGTTCCCTAATGGGCACTCTAATGACATTCATTTGCCATTCGGATGTACCTGATGTGACACTTGAGGCAATGCCACAATTATTTTCCCTTAAAAATTTGAAATAATTTTACAAAATATAAAAGATAGAAATATTACCCAAAGAAGTTCAGTTTCAAAAATAGCATTATTATCCTGGATCCAGGAATAATCCTTTATCTCACACATAATAATAGAGTAATTTCATATTTAAGTTGGTAACAAAATTCTGTATTTGAGAATAATAGATCTATTGGTTGCAAAAGATCAATATGCAGACTCCATAACATTATTTCTTGAGTTAAGATAATGGTAACTTAATGATAACATTGTTAGGCACATCTGAGAAATAAAATGTTTTACTCTCTAGAATTTTAAATGTGTTTGGCAATGGAAGAAGTCACTCTACACTAGAAGCAATATTTAAAGCTAGATTAATAATTTCAAGTTTTCCCTTTCATGGAATTCCTAATAATACTGTAACTGAGATGCAAGCAGGAAGATTTTCCATGATAATTTGAAAGACACATATAACATGGTTGATGAAAACACATTTTCAGTATATAATAGTATAGTTTTATTACTGATAATAAAATGCTTATAAAATTTTGGAGAAATTTCTTAATATTTCCTCATTTGGTTGGTTATCAAACTTAAGAAAGCTAGAAGAATCTTTAGAGCACAGTTTGTTTTTAGATTCTTGGACCCAAGCCTTAAGTAAGTGCCGCCCATGATAGTCTGTATCTTGTCCAAGCATGATGAATCTAAAAATTAAGCTCCACAGATAGGCGGTGCATTTTTCTCTTCAAAAGAATCACCAGGGACCATCCTTTCCTAACCTTCCCTTTCACTTTTTTTCCACTAACAAACCAGAACAGCTAGACTTCTAACTCCCAGAGTGCGTCAGTGCCAGATCATCAGGCAGCATGAAAATGGAATAAAAGGACAGAATATTGTGATCAATCGCAACTTCCCTTGTGATTTCCAAAGTAGCAAATGCCTATTACCCATCATCTAACAGACAATGACAGTGAGCTCCAAAGCAAAATGCAGGGTTTTGATTTAGATCTGCATTAAATTCTTTGTTCACTGCTAAGCAGTGATGTGTGATCTTCAGAGCTGTGACTGTCAGAGCCTCAGGTTCCTCATCCAAAAAAGGGGGAAATAGTACCTACTTCAAAGTGATTTTGTGAGAATCTTAAAAATTCATACACCATAAACACAGCATAATTGGGATCTGCCGTCAACAGTGACTGACTGATGGCCCAGATAAAAAAAAAAAATTCTGAACCAGGTGATCTATGGATGGAAATTTGTTTTCCAAGGGGACTAAGAATGAGGATTGTACTCCTACAATGTGCTGATTTTTTTTTAAAGAGAGGAGGGAGAGAGAGAGAGAGAGAGAGAGAGAGAGAGAGAGAGAGAGAGAGAGAGAATTTTTTTTATTGGCGGACACAACATCTCTGTTTGTATGTGGTGCTGAGGATCGAACAGGCCGCACGCATGCCAGGCGAGCGCGCTACCGCTTGAGCCACATCCCCAGCCCAATGTGCTATGTTAAGAGCATTGTATGTGTTATTCTCATATTGACCTTATGAGGTAGGTGTTTTGTTTTATTGTTTTTAGTTTACTGAGTTACCTAACCTTTCTAGAGCATGACCTCAGAATGACGACTCATAACCACACATTGTACTATCATGACAGTGTGTGGTCTCTAGGGCAGATAGATGGACATACATGACTGGAACACACAGTAAATAAGAGGGTTTTTGTTTACAGACATAGTATAAGTGCTTCTCTGTTTCAATCTTTCAAACGGGGGATTTAACACCATGGTGTACAATAAACTAGCAAACCAAACCTGTTGGAATAATATTCTTTGAAAAGCTATTTCTTGAGTACTGGATTATAGTCAGTAATCATACCTCCCTACCCATTACTTCTGAAAATAGAATAGATTTATATTTCAGTGGTATTTAAGGTTTACATTATTCTACAGAACTGAGAGAGAGATTCATATTTAATATAATTTTCTTCTCTAAGGATTCCTTACATGAACCTTTGTTCCTTGTTTTGGTTGGACGTCTGATGATTATGCAGATTTTGTTAGTGAAGTTCTTGCCAAGAAACAGAATCAATAGGACTTTCATATATACAGAGAGTTTTTTTTTTTAAAGAACAGGTTCATGTGATTATGGAGGCTGCCAAGTCCAAAATTTGCAGAGTAAGCTATCAGGCTGGAAGCTCAGGAAAGAACTCATGTTGAAGTTCACATCCAAAGACTGCTGAATTTCCCCTTGTTCAAGGTCAATCTTTTGTTCTATCCAAGCTTTTAACTGATTAGATGGGGCCCACCCATATTATGAAGGGCAACCTGCTTTAGTCAAATCCATAAATTAAATAAGGTTATAATTACTATGAATGTCAAAACCTTTAAATAGTATAAGAGATTCACATTTTAAAGTAAATTAAGCTGAGGATCCCAAATCATTTATTTTTAAATGTAACAATAGAGAAGGAATAGTTAAGGCTTTTGTTTTCATATATAAAACACTACAGATAGTTTTGACAACACTGAAAAGGGACTCAGTCCCTTGAATTGACTTTTAGAGTGACTCTACTTAGAAATCATTTCATAATTTTCTAAAATTCTGGATATCAGATAAAATATTACCACAGAATACACAAAAGTACTGATTTTGAATACATACCTAATGACATGGTGATTTTGAACATTATTTGGAGTATTTATGGTAGCAAAACCCTAAACATCTTTTTCAGCAGCTGAACTATATTTTGCCCACTGTGCATAATCCTACAGATGTTGTTGATGTAAATGTTTCCTGATTCAAATAAATCAGGTGTGATAGAGGAGCTCAAACTGAGCACACTTCCATAGTCCTTCTATAAAGCAAGCGCTTCCAGGAATTGTATTTACAGAAAAAGAGAAATCTGCTCTGGAGATAATGCATATAATCACATTGGCTAAAAACGGAAAAGCCTTATTACATTCTTGCTTAGTATCTTTTTTACATCGTCACCTGCAGCTATGTTCTGTTGCCATTATTCTAATACTAGTAAGAAGAAATCGCCACTGAAAACCTCAAAATAGAGGACTTATTTTGTAAAGCTATAATTATGTAACTTGAGTTTCAGCATCTCCTTCAAAGAATAACAACACAAGGGCTCTAAGAGTATTGCAAAAGAAGCACTTTGAAGAATCCTTCGTGAATATGTTTTCTTCAAAAATATACTTAAATCCTTGCAGAAACAAGGGATTTTTTTCATTAAGAGAAGAGTTTAAATGCCCTGGTTAAAAGGAGATCCTCTGGAATATTTGCAAATAATGTGCCCAATTCTACAGATGAAGAAGTAGCCTATTTGATCACAATAAAATTATATCCTTCTATCTAAGCTTTATCTTTTCTCTCTTGATTTTGTTTTCCATACTTTTAATTTTTACTCTTTCTTTAGAAATATTCAGATCCTTTGAAACATTTGCAGAAAATTATCATAACAAACCCGTCCTTTCCCATCCAACTGTATTTTTCCTTTTCAATTCCTCTTCTCCACAGGATTCCTCTCAGGGCCCTTGCTCCTTCTATTGGATGGGAGTCTGAAAGAATAAGTAAAACTGTTCTTAGCATCTTAAGTTTCCCAATGTGGTCATCCAGACAGTGGAATGTTTGTTTGTTTGGGGGTAATGATTACTATAAGGATTTCAATCTCATGGCCATTGTAAAAACAGCTTGCATTTTCTCAAACCATCACAGAATATCAGATTAATTTTATATTAGCTATTGGAAATAACTCTTTTATTGAAACCAATTTTTAATTCTACTTCAACTTTTATTGGATCTATTTTTTAATCAAATACTGGCCTTTATAGTTCAAGATTAAATCTCATTTGATTAATTCTAGATGATTTTTTTTCTAGGCTTTTTGTACTATTATATGATGTCTCATTGCTTGATATCCTCTCTCATCTGAGAATTTAATTACTGTCATTAACAACCAACTGCATAGCATTTATAAAGATGTTTAACAGAGTAGAGTTCAAGACTACTGTGAATGAAACAGAACACTTCACATGCATTGCCAGACTTACCATATGCCTTATATTCCTAGCTTAGCTTACCAGCATCCTACATGTAACCTTCTATTATGACCTAATATTTTTCAACAGAATTTTCAACTAACTTAATACACCAATTATTTTCCTTACTTGAAACTAAGAATTCTTTATTTGACATGAATAATGATTTTTCCTATTGTGGTTTGGTATACATGCATAAATGCATTTTACTATGGAAAGAGTTCATTTATAATTTTATGACTAATTTTCAAAGAGTACTTAGTTCTCAAAATATGCAAAGTTATGTGTTTTCTGTCATGGTTATATTTAAAAAAACAAATTATGCTACATTTTACCTATGTGCCACTACTTTTCCAATGGTGCCTAGCCTATATGTTATTGGTATCATGCAAATAAATTTTCTTGAAAAGTATTTTTTTATCAAAATCACATATTTATAACTGTCCTGATAACTTTTTTTTCCAAAATGCAAATTGTAAATATGTACTATATTTGGCTAAAAAAACATATTAGAACCTAGAAACTGAAAAAAGTATCATATTGTTACCACTGTTTACGGGTGATGAGTTCTTGCTTCCCTGAATGCTGAAGTGTAACACCAGAGAAGCATGCCAAGGCAAGTGTAGAGTGGAATGGAAGGCTTTATTAAAGGATAGCAGAAAAGACTTCCCCCAACGTAGAAGGGGACCCAAAAGGTGGAATCTATGAAAAGGGGAGATCTTCCCTTTTTTATATCTAAGCTCTTCTTTTAGTTCTCCCACATTTCTGTCCTTTGTTTTCCTCTATCCTGCAGTGATAGAATGCAGATGGGAAGGCCAAAAGGTGGGAGGTAGGTGGAAGACTGGGCAGGGAGGAGTAATCTGGGCAGGAAGGGTCAGGGGGGGTTCCATTAGCACCTCTAGCATCTGGATGTTTGCTGGGAGCTACTTCATTGATAGTTCTTTAGGATGGGGGTGGGGAGCAGCTTGGGGACATTAACATTTCAATTTCCCAAGGTGTTGTTCTGGTTTCCCAGGCTCAGATCCCACTCCATCTTCTTTATGGACTCCACTCTGGATATTGTCTCCATTTTCTTTATCTGACTGGATATTAGACCCGATTTACCTAAGTATATTATCTACCTATCTTTAAATTTGGCTTCAATATTATTTCCATTAATGTACCTCAAATAATGTGAACAAATGGGTATTATCTAGGGATTATAAAACTTTTAGAAAAATAAACCCTGTCAGTCTTATTTAATAGTCTTTCCTGACATTAATATTTTTAGAACGTCAAGAAGAGTCAGAAATCATTTTACTTTTAAAAAATGTGCTTCCCATTAATCCAGCAAAAAAAAAAACTGAGGGAAGTAGATGATATACTTTTGTATTTGTTCTAATTAGATGAATGCCCAATTGTGAGTGATTAACAATAACTCAATATTTTTCTCTTGGACTTTGCTTTACCATTTTAAATAGATGTTAATTAAGACTGTGCCAATGGTGGGGAAGCTGCAGTTGTACATGCTCTAATATTGAAGGAAAAGTGCCTGCAGGAAACAAAAGGTTATCTGCTCTTTATTTATATAGGGTAAGTAGAGTGCTGCATTCAACTGGGGGCCCATTATTAAAAGAGAGATGTGGAAAATGTGTAGAGTGTTAACAAGAGGGTGACAAACATGACTGGATGTTCTGGATAAGATAAAAAGAATGAATGTATTGCAAGTGAAAAAAAAAAAAAAAGAAGTCTGAGGAGAAATAGAGTGTCAGTGTTCTCTTCACACTAAGAGAATAAGGCCTGAAATGAAAGGAACCTGGATCCTGTTCCTATGAACTGATTAACAATGATCCTCTGCCATATGCCCAGTAGAAATAATATCTACTTCGCCAGACTATTGTTCAGAATGAAGATGACATAATATGCCTAGAATGGTGTGTGGCATATAAAAAAATCTTTCTATAAATGATAGTTGTTATTTGCTTTACTATTTTTATCAGCTACTTTGCATAAGGAATTCTGAAGCTGAGTCACAGGGCTTTCTTAGGATTGCTAACCAGAGAGTTGCTTTTGAGTATGTTGGCATTGGTGGAGGATGGAAAGCTAGGAGAATACAAGGAATACCAATATAAGAATTGGGAAGAATTCAAACTTTGCAGAAATATGTATGATTTTCTGTTTTTCTTCCTTCTTTCTTTCTTCAAGTGCTCTAACCCTTTCCTTCATTTCTTCCCTTCCTCTCTCCCTTGCTTCCTAGAACTATCACTAAATATAGTCATGTGGCCCTGCCAGACATTTGTTCATCAGGTGTGACATGGCCATGAGCCTTCCTCCAAAGTGTGGTAGAAGGTGATAACATATGGCAGATAAGGAATCAAGTATTGGCTACATGTTGTTCATTGTTCTTTGTTTAATAACAATAAGGGATACCATGTATATAGAAATGTTGGCAAAAATGAAAGTACAATGTTGTTTAGATTAGCGTGAGCTCTTTCAAATATAATTTTTTTTTCCAAAATAAAATTTAAAAATTTTCTTTTCTGAAATTGATATCTACATAGTCCAAATTTTTTTTCCTCAGGTGGTCTTGATAACACTAGAAAAAATAATATTTCATCCTCTTGCATCATCTTCCCTAACCATAACTGCCATTGTATTAACTCTAAATAATTTTACTGAATGTTTTATTTCACTACTCTTAAGTTTTTAAAGTTTCTTATATTATCATTGCATACATACATCACTGCTATTTGTGTATTATTAGTCCTTTTTCTAGTTTTACAGGATAAAGAGTGTTATAGGAAAAATGAATATAGAAAACAGAATTTTATGAACAATAAAACCTAACCAAATAACTTACCCTACAGAATGCAGAAAAATAAACTCTCATTGTATGCTTAGAATTTCCTTCAAAATTTAACATTAGTGAATTTCATCTATTTGGATTTAATGCAAAAGTGGAACATGCTGTATATACTCACAGATTAGGGATTGGGGCAGTCTGAGATAATGAGCCCACTCAGTCACTCAGCACTGGCTTTGCCTTGTCTGCTAATCACCAGAGGCCAGAAATCCTGATTTTATACCTCACTGAAGCAAATTAATTAATTAAATCACACACAACCCCCCCCCCTCTTTCTCTCTCTCTCTCTCTCTCTCTCTCTCTCTCTCTCTCTCTCACTCACTATATACTAGACTCAGATATTAAACAACTCAGGAACTCAATAACTTCATGTTGTAGACAATAAAACTGAGATACAAAGAGATAAACCAACAAGCACAGTTCACATACTTACAACTTGGCAGAATCATAATTCAAAACAAAGCAGTCTAACCTGGAGGAGAGACTGCTCATTTAGCTGGTATGCTATTGTGCCTTCCTTGACTGCAATAGTGAATTGGAAGATTCAGAAACTACAAGATTCAAGAAAATTACAGGAGCCATCCCTAGTGATTACTTCTTGAAGTAGTTAAGTCAGGGGACTGACAGAAGGGACAAACAGAGCCATCTCCTTAATCAACCCCGACCTTCCTTTTCTGTTAGAAAGATGGAATTGCAAACATAAAAAGAATGCAGTAGGAGTGAAGAAAAACCTAACAAGTAAGCAGGGAGGTTTCAGGCTAATAATAGCAATAAAAGCAATTTATTGAATGCTTACGTATGCAGGTTCTATGATAATTTTTATGGTGTGATATATTGCAAAACTGAGTATGTTTTCTCTACTGTTCCCTCTGTCCTTGTCCCTTTTCAGTGTACCTTAGCAGATTCTCCCATTAAGAAGCAGAATCTGTTTCTCAGTCCATTACTACTCGCTGTCCTTGTGACTAACTTTGACCCATAGAATGTAGCAGAAACCACATTATGCCTGTTCTGAGATCTGAAGAGTATTAGAGACATTTATTAGTTCTGGGTCTTAAACCTCTGCCATATTAAAAACAAAGAAGAATGTGGTCTTGTTACCCCCATCACACTGGCTGGCATCCAGCCAAATACCAGACATGAGATTTAGCCAATTACCAGAAAAAGGTCATGAGAAAGTCTAGCTAAAATCAGCCAAGCCTGGTCCAGATCAGTAGAACTGTCCAGGTGTGTCATAAACCTGTGATCTAAAATAAGTAAGTTACTAAGTTTTGGGTGCTTTCTTGTACACACAGATAATTGATATTTATTTGTTATGTGTTATCTCATGTAATCTTATAACAACACTCTTTGATCAGTATCATCATCTCAGGAAAAAACAAAGCAAAATTATTATAATAACATAGTAATGGCATAAACCAGCATTTATTCCCAGATTAAGTGATTTTATACCCAGGGCTTGTCCTGCTCAGAAGGGAGAAGGTTAAACAATTGTCAGTTGAATTAGGGAAGGTTTTCCAGCAAAAAATAACCAATACAATATATATATAGAATTGACTCACACCATGTGAAGCCTGAGAGGTTCCATGATCTGCCATCTGAGACCTAGAAGAACTACTGATATAGTCCAATCTGAACCTGAAGGCAGGGGAACTGATGGTGTAAATCCCAGGAAGAGGGTGGCAGAAGTGACATGACATGTTCCTGCCTAAGCAAGGCAGAAAATAAAAAGGGGATAAAGTCCTCCTTCCTCTGTCTTTTGTTCTTTTCAGACCCTAATGGATTAGATAATGCCCAACTACACTGGCATGAGCGATCTCCTTTACTAAATCTACAGTTCTTTCAATGCTTATCTCATCTGCAGGCACCTTCACAGATTGCCCAGAAATAAGGTTTAATCTGGGCTCTCCAGGGCCCACTCTGTTGGACATATAAAATTAACCTTAACACCAGTAAATGAAGGTCTGGAGGCGAATTTCTCTTTATTTCATATCTGAATCTTTATGAATCAAGCAAATTTTGTGAAACAAATGCCAATATTGGTGAAGGTGGCTTCACATTCTAGCACAAGGCAGTTTATTTGGTTATCATTGTGAAAACGTAGGCCAAAATCCAAGACTAAAGTGAAACTCATTTATTGATTCAACAAATATTCTATCAAGTGTCTGCCATATGCTAGGCCCTGTGCTTGGCACTATTATGTAATTAATTTAAAAATAATCCATGATTTCAAAAACAACTCTAACCTGAATAATTTAGACAGAGTAAGACAAGTTATTCACAAGGAGGCAGACTAATTAGAAACCTAGTTTAAATGCTATGCTCATGCCGCAGTGAGATTGCTATGGGATCTGAAGGGAAATGAACATAAAGATCTTAAAAAAAAAAAAAAGGTCTAAATAATTAAGCACATGAAGAATGGCATTTGGGACCAAATTTCTTAAACCCACTCTGCAGAGAACACAGCATGAATTTGATGCAGCTGGTTTGTAACACCAGATCTAGAACACTCATAACCCCAAGTCAGGATGCTGAAAGCTTGAACCAGCTTTATGTATAACTGGAGACAGCTCAGGGAATCAGGCTAAGCACCAGAATGCTAGAGACCAAGCTCAAAACGGCATTTGCCATTTGTTTTCTATGCAGCTTTGCTTTCTTCTCCATTGCCTCCAGCTCATAAAAAGACTAGTTTCTTCCAGAAAGATTCTCTCTGTTGAGAATTCTAGGCTTGACCAACCATGGAGAAATAAATTTTCTCTTCTCTCATAGTGTATAATTTTCTCTTCCTAACTCCTGAGAAGGGACCATTGGTAGGAGTTAAAGGCATTTGCCTTCAGAAAACAGTAGTGTCTGGCTGAGAATTTTACAAGATCTATTTTATTTTCTTGTTACAAAGAAAAATCCCAACATTTTCTTACTGGCACGTGCAATATGTATTTTTCTTAGTTAAAAATAATAATATTTCTGTTATTTTTAACATTTATAGTACTGCAAGTAAATAAATAGTGAACAATCACAATTCTATTTTGCAATCATCTCAAAAAGTAGTTTCTCATTTTGAAGAAAACAGGTAATTTCTCCTTATTAGTTGAAGAAAGAAAATTTATTGCCTCTGGGTCACATCTCTAGTCTCGTGATGCATTTCTCTCTAGGTATGTCATTACAATTTCAGGATCCAGGAATTGCTTGCTCTTTTTTACATTGATTTTAAAAATATGTTAATAATTACTAAATAATACTATCTGTTCCTACATATTGTAGTCAACACCACTTGGTCAAAGCCCACTATTTAAGCCTATCAAATTCCAGATAGGATGGACTTCTCTCATTGAACTTCTCCAATTTGTCATGGTAGTGCGCTTTACACACAAGTATCAGAACAAGTGGTCCCATTTTGATGAGTTGGGTCTTGGCTTTGTGATTCATTGAATTTATTCCTTCTCCACTCTGTCCTCATGGTGTGCATCATTAAACTGCATTGTAAAGTCTCCACGATCTTGTTAACCCCCCAATCCTCAGACCAGTTCAACAAATCTTCACTGAGGGCCTACCAAGTATTGTTATTTGATGTTTTATTATGGTTTATAGGTGACCTGGATGAAACTTTACAAGGAGAATGTGATATCTATTTGCAGTTCTAAATTGTATAGACATCAGAGCTGACCCTCACTCTATGGGCCTTTAATTCAGTCTGACACATGAGGTCACATCAGCTAGTGCCTTAGAGGGCTTCTTTTTGTAAGAGTTCATCATTTACCCATGTACTCCTGAGCAAGAAAAATCTAGAGACAACTCTCCTTTCAGCTTCATATCTCTGATGATGAGCTTTCAGACATATGGCACAAGTGAGGGGTGTCACTTTGATCATCTGGTTGTCAGTTCGTGGTGCTATGTTGATCCTGTCACTGGTATCACCATTCTTCCAGGCTATCTTTTACTCTTCCTGCTCATTCAAACTCAGTATTCGATCTGTCATTGAGTCCTGTCATTTTCTCTTTGAACTGTCTTTCAGTTTCTGCCCTCCTTTCCTTTCCTACCACACTCAACTAGGCTTGTGATTATTGCCGGTTGCTCAGATGAATCTCTACATTGCTAATGCTTCTTGTGCACTCATGCCAGTCCAGTGTTCCCAAAGTCCTATTTTATTTCTCTCATTCTCTGTTCAACAACCTAAAGTCATTCTCTTTTTACCATCTAATAAAATACATCCTAACTGTACCCCTATACCCTTCAAACCAGGGTTCCCGTTCATCAGAGGCACCTCATGGATACCACAATTCAAGTATCATGTTCATCCCTGCTTATTGCTTTTATTATGTTTTTCTCCCAGCCCCAAATTTCCTCACTTTGCCCTTTCTTATATAAAACCTATGGTGTCCTCATGGACCCATAAAAATACCATTCCTCACAACGTTCCTATAACAACTGTTAGACATCCTCTGTGGTTCCTTGGCACCCACTAATACTCAGAGCACATATCACATTGTGCTATAATTTTCTGCTTAATGACTGTGTCTCACACTCAGAAAGATTCCTCTGATAGCAGAAAACCTTTTCTCTTGCTCAACCTTCTAATCCCATGTGTCCAGAAATGTTTGATTCATAGTAGGTGCTCAATGAAAATTTCTCAAAGTATTTACTAAATTTCTCCCACCTTTAAATGTTTGCCTTTAAAAATACAATAGAAGTTTAACAATATTTTGTGTATATAAAGATGAGGATTATAATATATAACATGCATGATCCTAGATAAAAGGAGCTTTTATTAACTCCAATGACCAGCTTATTTGTAATTGTTTTCTTCTCAAAAATTTTCTAGAGGCAGAGACCATATCTTAATAACCCTTTGATCCTTTGATAGCAACTGGCATAATAATGATAACTGAGTACCTAGTGATCTTCTAGAACATGTGATCCCCCCCCAACTGCACATTAACAATTGACTGCCCTAGAAAAACCACATACTGTTTTTGTTTACATCAAAGTGTGTGGACCTATCCAATCAAAGAAGACATTTTTAATTTTCATTGTTCTGTGTGCACTCATTGTTCTGTGGGCTTATGCTGAAGGCTACACTGAGAAATGTGGAAGTCAGTCTTTAGAAATGTTTCTTAATTTAACAGGTTAAAATGTCCCCAGAATTCCTATTGAATTCCAGATGATACTAATGGCATACAAGGTTTTTCCTCCAACTATATGGTATGATCTTCTTGAAGATGGGAAATTTGGCTTATATAAGTACATTTTACCATAACACAGGTATCGTACAACAATAAATACTGAGTGAATATTTGCTGAACAAATGACTGAATTATATCAATTAAGAGCTAAACTTCCTTTTCACTGAGAGAAGAAAGTATTACTATGGAATAAAATAGAAAAGTATTGTACTAAAACAGTATGCTTAGACCTTCTCATATGTATATTCTTTATATCCCTTTGTGGCTTTATTTTTCTCTTCACATGTAAGATTGAACTGCCTGCTTTACTTATACATCTGGTATAAAAGTTTTAACACAGCAGAGATTTTTGGGTTTTAGTTGCTTTTGGTTTACCACTAGTGTCAAGAACAGGGATCAGCAAAACACCATTTATAGACCAAGTCTGGCCAATAGTCTTGTGTTATTTTTGCTTTTTTAAAATTTTTTATTAGTTGCTTAAGACAATACAATGATCTTGACATATCATACATTTGACTCAAATAGGGTATGAATTCTCATTTTTCCATATGTACAGATTGCAGGATCACATTGGTTGTACAGCCATGTACATACATACAACAATAGTAGTGTCAGTTGTATTCTTTTGATTTGTTTTTTTTATGGAAGTTTCATTAAACATAGCTGCTACCATTAGTGGCTATTTTTGTGCAACAATAGCTAAAATGAGTACTTATGATAGAGAACCTACGGCTTACACAACTGAAAACACTTAATATTATTATTCCTTTCCAGAAAATGTTTAATTCTTGGTCTAGATCAGTGACTCACACCCAGTAGATAGTCATTAAATATTTGCTATATGAATTGATAAAATAATAATTAAATGAATCAGAAAAAATTCAGATAACACTTAACCATGCCTACCCCAGTGGTCTTTTGTGTATCAAAATGTTTGGAGACCTTGTATCACATGCACAATCATATTTCTTTATCTATAGGACTCACAGAGTCCTGTGGAAAATAATTCAACCCACTTCTTGGGATTGATTTGTGTAAACCTCTTTTGATGGACTGGTATCCCTTAAAGAAGATTAGATAGAGGAAAAGATTAATATAATAACTGAAAGAGAATTCCCATTGATTATAGAAACCTAGTAAAGTTAGGCAGACTTGAATGCAACTTCTTAGTGCAAGTAGACATTTTGGCTAACAAAAGGCTGGGTCAGACATGCCTTTGACCCCCAGCCCCACCTTGAGAAGGATATACTGCAATATCAAGGATAGATTGTTGATATTGCTGAAAGAACTTGTTGAAGGGAGCAAAGGATTTTTTTCTTGCTGCTTGAAGAGGGAGGGGAGCTTTGGTTGCTTCTTTTTTTGTGTGGAAATGAGCACCAAATTATGGGCTGGACTGCAGAGGTCAAGAGACCAGAAATGTGTTCAGAACCTTTGAATCCAGACCTGAAGAATTGCAGAGTTGTAGGCAGCAGCTCTGATTACATATCAGAACCCCCTGCCAGAAATAATTGGAGTGTGATATCTCTGAAAAGACTGGCTGTCTGCCTCATCAAGTTGATAGGAGCTTATTGCATTGAGATTTGGAGTATTGCTGGGAATGTAACAGAGTTTTACTTACTGGTTGGCGATGCCAGAGATTTGCTGGATCCAATATCTGTTAAACCTCAAAAGAAATGAAGATTTCAGTTTAATTTCTCATAAAAACTGAAAGAAACTTATGATATGACAAAAAAAATCTTTGGGGATTTAATACTAATTGATTCTAGTTTGATTTCACATAATAGCTAAATCCAGAAAAAACTCCTGTATCATACAAATTCAGGAAACATTTTTTTTTTAAATTATGAAGTGCATCAAAGGCTTATTTTCAACTTAATTGGGATTCAGACTTCAGATAATAGCAATAGACTATGTGATGAAAAAGGAGGTTAAACTACACTGATGTTTCACAACTTCCTTATGTGATTGTTCTCACTTCTACCCCTGAGAAAACCTGCCCTGAAACGCATACACAACTCCTTAACTCTCTGCCCTTAGCCTGCCTCATCACTCAACCGTCAGTGGTATTCATTGTACATTGATTGTGAAGAAAACATAAGCCAAACCTTTTTCCTTGAAGGAGCACAGCTCACACTGCAGGCAATAAATAATGACACAGAATCAGAACAAACAGCAGCTCCTGTGGAGTGAAGGACAGCAGGTGTACTTTGCTAGAAAGTTAGAAACTCGAGAATTTGGTCTCTGATGGCAGTAGGCATAGGTTACTGGAAAAGACAAAGCAACATGCACTTGAATCCCACAGACAAGACCAAGATCCTCAGGAGAGTAAAAAGCCAGTGGAATTGTGGAGCACTGCATATATTATATAGCAAAAAGAAAGGAAGCAAGGAAGAGAGAGAGAGGAAGAAAGAGTGGGTGGAGGAAGAGTAGGAGGGAGGGAGACATGGAGAGGGAAAGGGAGAAAGAGAAAGGAAAGAAAATCTATCTTTCTCAATGGAAGGGAAAGAAATGTTCAACCAACTATGTAAGAGCAACTATGTGTTTTTAGTTATTCCTTTGGGAAACCAAAATGCAGGTGCTATCTTCTGTTTATTTTTATATTTTCCGTTGTTTGCTATTATTATTTTTATTTTCCGTATGAAGGAGTGAAAAATAGAACTATTTCAGGGTTAAAGAAAATGGTAAGCATTTATGAGAACTAACAAGGAGCAGAAATAAACTAAGCACTTTGTGCATGAGGAAAAACATTCTTGCTCTGAAATTCACAGCTTCCTTGAAGAATAAGCAAAGTTAAGGATCGAAATACAGAGTAAGAGCAATCAATTATTCTATCCCCATTAATCCAAAATATTCAGTACATATCATAGCCTTTACTATAACATCTTATATGCTATAATTCCATAATTCAAATATCACTCTAGCTTTTAAAGAAAATGCTGCCCTTTACCTGTTTCTGAGATTTTATATGTGTTAGGAAAAATTTATTGAATTCTTACAGAAGCTGATAGAAATGAAATATTTATTTTCTGAACTATTCACTTGACCTTACATTTGGTTCCACAAGTTTTTTTCCCCCTTCTTTTTTACATCTGTGTGGTTGATATGGAATTTTTATTTTTATCTGGGCCAATTGGAATAAAGAGCAAATCTTTTAAATGCCTGTTTATCTCTCGACATAGTTACATAAACTCCTAACCATGGAGGGAGTAAGACTTTGGAAAAACAGACAAGGAAAAAAATATGATGTTTCGTGTTTTTGTCTTCAGACAGTTAATTTTGGAAGCAAATGTTTCAGAGAATAAAACGATGTTGTTTTATTTTCAATTTCTGGATTTCTGAGTTATAAATTATAACTGCAAAAAAATGTGCATAAAAGACAGTTGAAAGAGATTCAGTAAGCACCAGTGCTAGCCTGCTCTCCATTGGCATTTACCATGAAAACACAGAGTCACAAACTGTAAGGAAAAATCTGTGGCATCAGAAATTGAAGAATGATTATCTACAGAGAGTCGTTCAGCCTCTTCATTGATTGAACAGGGTTGCATGACAAAATAACTGTTGGTAAGTGATGTGGACCCTTCAATTTACTTGGAAAATGGAAAGCTAGTCATTCTTGGGAGATTTTCAACAGCCTATCAAATGTTACCCATCAATGGCAAAGTTGGGATTGTTTCTATTGCTCAGTAGTAAAAAGCTTTATGTATTTTTCAAGGAATGATGTTTCCTTTTCTCTCTGCTCCATTTCTCTATAAAATAGAATACAATAGAACACAAAAATAAAGGCTTCCTTGTTTTCCTATGTAATCATTGACCATTTACTGGGTAGCCATACCAAACTGGATGTCACCATGCATCTCATCTTTTAGGAAAGCCCTGTCAGAGACAGAGCCAATATTGGCACCTGCTCTATAGCAGTGGCATGCTATAGACCCTATTAGTTAAAGCCAGTTGTTTTCCCCTTCTTCAGTATAGGGAAGCTGACTCTCATCAGTCATACAATATTATTTGTAGACAAACATGCTATTAGTTTTATGGGTGTTCTCTTTATCCTTCTCATTATCCCTGGGTCTTACTAATGCATAAAAAGTATTCCATAAGGAGAGCTAGTACATTTTGACACCAGATAAATGTAGTTCTGCATGTAACTAGTTAAGCCTTCCCTTGTCAGCAAGTTCAGCCTGTGTACAGATAGCAGATGAGTATCTTTTGAGGTTCAAACCACAACACCACTAACACACTCCTTTTGTAGAGAAAAGGGGAAATCATCTTTCCTCCTCACTCCTTCAGACTCATATGTGATGTTAAGTAAATGAAAATTTACTTGCACTTCTTTTTAGACAATATACATCATAGTTTTATAAGTTTTTTAGCTAAAGGAAGGAAGACCCTTCCTTTCACGTAGGAAGGTACAGCTGGTTGTTAAATAAAATAAACCAACAAAACATAAGAAAGCCAGAATGAACCTCAAATGAGAGATATTTTTGTGAAGGAGGAGGAGGAGGAGGAGGAGGAGGAGGAGGAGGAGGAGGAGGAGGAGGAGGAGGAGGAGGAGATGGTTTAATGAAAGTCATGATTAGCAGGTAGATCCATGATTGTTGTGGTAGGAGAAGAAACATTTACTGTGCTACAAAGTAACATCATGGAAGTTCTAGTGTAGTGTAATAAATGGATGGAAAACCCACAGAGATAGTCTAGAATCCAGACAGTGGGAACAGGCAATAAAAGATCAGACCATAAAATGGAAACAGGAAACATAATCCAGTGGTTCATTTGTGAATCAGAATTATTTTTCAAAGAGGCCTTATGCTGGATCTTCCAAATTAAAAGGTGAGACCTTAGTGTAATTTTTAAAAGCTACATAGGTAAGTTATAAATGCCACAGGCAAACAAAGGAGAAGAATATAATCAAACTACTTTCTGAAGAAGATTAAAGAACATCTGAATTCCATTCCACTAAGAAACTTAGTCTCATGAGTTATCTAGAAAATTCATATTAAAACCATAATAAGATATAATCTCATACCCTTAGAATGCCTAAAATCCAAACAATGACAATACTAAATGTCGGCACAGATGTGGATCAACTAGAACTCCTCGTGGGAATACCAAATGGTTCCATTATTTTGGAGAACTATTTGTGAGTTTCTTATAATATCAACCAATTTTATGACCTGCAAATTCCACACAAGATATTTACCTAAAAAAGTGAAAACATACCTACAAAAGACTTATAGATAAATATTCATAGCAACTTACCAACTCATAAAAAAATTAAAAAAACAACTCAAATATTCAAAAAAGTAAAACATAATCAAATTATTGTGTATTCTGATGTTGGACTGTTATTCAATAATAGAAATAAACAAATGATGAATACATTATTGATAAAACTTACAGAGATTATGATGAGCAAATGAAGCTAGATGATTCCATATGAAACACAAGAATAGACAAAACTAAACTATAGTAGCAGAAAGTTATTACTTTTGGGTGTGTGGAGAACAGGGATTAATTGGAAAAATAAACACGATATAACTTTCTGGAGTGATGGATATGTTCTGCATCTTATTTTAAATGACAGATACACAATTGTATACAGTTGTCAAAATTCACTGAACACTTAATATCTGTGCATTTAAATTATTCTTCAATTAAAAAAATTGTGGTGGGCTAGGGTTATAGCTCAGTGGTAGAGAGCCTTCCCTAGCATGTGTGAGGCACTGGGTTCGATCCTTAGTAGCATATAAAAATAAATAAAATAAAGGCATTCTATCCATCTACAACTACAAAAACAAACTAAAAAACAAAAATAATGTGGTTTCTAGCATCACTCCATTTATCTATTTACAAAAGAGAAGAAGACTGATGATCAAGGAGTGTAGGTAAGATGATATGGCACTTGGGTTATAGATTTTTATCGGAATCTAGATCTCCTGATTTTTTTAGTCTCATACTTTTTTTTTCCAATTGCTTTTATATAATCATTTCTCCTTCACAATGCATCCATATGATTAGCAAAACAAACAGACTAAAACCTTTTTTCCCCCCAATAAGAGTGCTAAAGCAGGAAAATTGCAAAAACTACAGCATCAAAATTAGCTTGCTTTGATGCTTTCCAGTAGACATCCATCATCAGCTCTGAAATCCTCTTCATATAGATTATTTTTTGGTTCAGTGTCTTACAGTAGCCTTGCATGCCACACATGGGTACCAAAATCTATACTTCTAGAAACAACCAGGGAAGATGACTTGGCACCTTTCTCAGGATTGCATTTTATATTTAAGGAGTACCTCCCACACTGGTAAACGTAATGAATAGAGTACATTTTGTTTCATCAAACAGCTTCTGTAGGCATTTGCAGAAGATCAGCTTCTGTGCACTTCAGTCAGATACACAGTTATGAAAGTGCCATAAAACCTGTGTGATCACCACCTGCAATGTAAAAAATGCCAGCAATAACTTACCAAAATATTTCCAGTGAAAATATGACTTTGACCCAGATGGCAAAATAGGCTGCGTTGGCCATAAATCTGCAGGCAGTGAATGGGCAGGTGGTGAGTCTGCTATCATTGCTTCTGTTTTCTCAACACTTTATCTGTACAGACTTTTCGTAAGGAAATAAAAATTCTGAAAATATGGAAGAAGAGACAAAACACTGACTGAAAATTCTAGTACGAGGTTGTAAGTTTCTTGAAATTTAAGTAACCTGTCCTTAGTTTATAGGCTCAGGTCTGAGATGCTAGGAGGTAGAGTAACAGAACACTGAGAACAGATGATAAAATATATGAAGGATGTCAAGTTAATTTCTTGTCAGTTTGGGCAGGAAGAATTAATGTTGTAATGCAAAGTTTGTTTTCTTCTTTATTTAGGAAATATATATATTTCCTAAATACCTAAAGTTTATATACCTTCCAACCTCCATTTCCTATTACTTTGCCTCTATACAGAATGAGAGCAGAGATATAAAGAAGTTCATCATGTATAGATTGCAATAAACCATAGTTGATTTAAGAATAATTTGTGATCATATTTTGATTTTAAGGGAAGATCCTAATGAGTAAATTTTGTGTGTGTGTGTGTGTGTGTGTGTGTGTGTGTGTGTTTCCTAAAAGGAAATGGATGAACTCACTATCCATTATCCTGTGAAGAATTATTTACTCCTCAAACAAGAAATGGTGCAGAAGTTAGGACTCTGGAGAAAGTACGTCCTCTAAAGTATATGTAAAACCTATATACCTGAGCCCAATTCTGTGGCATGCATTCCAGTGGTTAAGGGGAGCTGCCCTGTCTACATGGAGTTAGATTAGGAAGACTACCCTAGATTCTAAGACCTATATGTATTCTACTTATCAAGGATCCAGTGCCATGTAATGGTCTTTGCTTCAATGCATATTTTGAGTCTTGGAGAATGGAACCCTTTTCCAAATATTATCTATAACATGCCAATTGAGCTATGCTTTTCATAGTCTGTTCCAACACACTGTAAAGTCAGTAGTGTGGATAAAGTATGTGATAAAAAACAGTGGATCCTGTTGTCCTGGGTGCATTTATACATCTCCCTTGCAATGGAATTTGCTAGTGGCCAAATACATTGTGAACCTTTGAATTATAGAGCTGAATCAGGCCCTAATATCAGTAAAGGAAAACCCATATGCAGAATGTATGTCTATCCCCTTGAACACAAACCACTGCCCTGTCCAGAATGCAAGGGAAACAAAGTAGTCAACTTACAATTAAGTATCTAGTCTCCTCAAGCAATGGTGCCATAATGAGAGCTTAGTATTAGTTTGTTATAGAGAGTTGGAAACTCCGCAGCAAAGGTTATTTGGATATTTCCTTGGATACTTGGGAGCTGATGCTGTTGGAGCTGTCTGAAACATTCATATATATATGCCATTGCAAACACAATGTGTCCATTGTGTCACTCAGCCAATGATAATAGCTAGGTGGCTATGACTAGCTGGATCATTTTATCTCCTGAGTTCTTGAGTACCTCTTCCCTTGTCTGTGTTCTCTAGTGGATATTTACAAACATCTTATCATTCTGTGCATGCCTTTCAGTCCATCTCTGTGCCTCTACTTCATTCTTTCTTTTTTACAACATTCTAATTTTTTACTTCTAGGTCATATGCATAGGCCATCTAGTAGACCGTTTTTGAGCCATTTCTCTTACTATACAAAGTAGAAGACCAGTTGCTGAAGCCTGAAGCTCCTACTCATTGAGAAAATGTTCCTTACCACTAACTTTTAAGGGTACACTATAAAATGCTTCCACTATCCATGTTTGGCTATCACACCACCCTTCTGGAAGCCAAACTGGAACTGTTTCCTCCTCTATCATTTGTATCCTATAGTTGGTGCTCTGTCCAAACCAGGACCCAATAGCACAACAGAAAGTTTTCGAAGGGCATGTAGATCTCCCATTGAATGTGACATGACATCTTCTCAGAATTCTAGGGGTCTGTGTTTTGATTCTCCTCTCAGGATTGTCACAAATTTCATGTGGTATATTTTTTTTCCCATCATGGATAGTTCCAACACCAGAAGTTGTAACCCAGGTGGCAGGACTGTTACATTTTAGCAAAATCACTTGCAGAGCTGTTTTTTCTTTGGGTTTCACTCAGATTTGTATCCACCAATAAATTTCTGTTAACAAATGTGTTTTTTGTCAACTGGTACATCTCTAGTTTTGAGTGAATATATTCCCTTTTAGTTAGAAAGACCCAGCAGGACAATGTTTCCTTTTTGTACAAGGAGATACAGAATGTAATCATTTATCCTTTTACTTAGGACTCTTCAAATTGTTATAAACAGGCTGACTTCTTAATCTTCACAGGATTTATCTCCCACCCTGTGAAGTGCATGTGTTCTACCAAGGCCTCCAGAATGTTAGCTACCTCTTACTCATCTGGTGTGATCAATGTAGAATCATTGATGTAATGGATTAATGTGAAGTATTGTGAGTTGTCCAGATGGTTCAGATCTCCTCAGACTATATATGACAGAGGGCAGAAGAGTTAACATAGCCCTGGGGCAAAACTGTAAATTAATATTGTGGTTGAATCCATGTAAATGTGAGCTGTTTCTGATTGTCTTTTCTGATTGAGATAGAAAAGAACACATTTTCCAGAATAATGGCTTCATACCAAGTTCCTGAGGCTATATTAGTCTGCTCTAGCAAATATACTACATCTGGCATGGCAGCTGCCAAGGGACTGTTACTGAGTTAATCTTGCAGTTATCTTCCAGGATCCATCTTGTTTCTCTAGAGTTCAGACTAGTGAATAAAATTATAATATTATGAGAACAAATATCTTGTGTCCTTTAGATCCATAAGGGTGAAACTCACCTCCAACCCCATATCTCACTCCTAGGATTAAATAGTATCTTTGATTTTTTTTAAAAAAATTTCATCTTGGTTGAGGGGTACAGCACACTGGTTCAATAACTTTTTTTTTTTTTGGCCTCCTCTGCATGATAGCTCTTCCCCAAGTCACTAAAGATCCAGTAGAGATATTTTACTGACTTTCAAGTGTTATTCTTGGTGTTTCATTCAAGGACAAGAAAAATGACCATTAGTGAATATGCTATAATTGACAGGATATATTTGACATTAATGATCATTCCATTTATTCATTTATGACTGGATACCAATATGCCCTCACACACACCATGAGAATTGTCTTTGGAAGTCAGTGTCAACTTAGATCCTGTGTACAATGGTCATCAAAATTCTCAAAGCAAATAGCCACAGTCAATTTGAGGAAGAGCTAGAGGAATGATTCCCATGTACTCAGAAAATAAAATTGTGGGAGCCTTGCTCCTAGAGACTGGAACGTATCTTCATTAAAAACTGGATCAGGTCTGGAAACTAGGCAAGGGATGATGAATTTTTATTGATGTGACTGTCCTCATCTTCCTGGTCATCTAAAATTGAGTTGCTGGTACAAGCTGAGAAGTACCCTGTTGACAGTTTGGATATTTTCCCCCTGTGGACGCTGTGCTCTGCTTGCCTCTCCATGACTCTCTATGGGTCCAGCTTCCTTGAATTTTATTCTGATATAGCATTAATTCAACCACCTTGGGTTCTGACAGTTAAGCACTGTCATTCAGTTCTATTTTGGAGGGGGCTCTATCATTCACACTGATATAAGTAGGTCAAAATCTATAATGGCCTCTTTTTCTGCAAGTTCTGGTCCAGAGAGCTACCATCCAATACTGATGTTGGTAATATCCCCTTTGCACATACTTCATGGCCTCAATAAATGCTATGTCCACTGGCTTTCATGTCAAACACGATCATCTACTAGGTCTGTCAGATGCACATTGAATACCTACTCCAGCATTGCCTTGCCCTTCTACCTCCTTCCTATGAGCTTTCCATGACAATTCTGGAATATTACTTTTACTTATTGTGCATCATAACTTCTTCCATATTTCTAGGAGCCATTATAATATGGGATTCATACCACCACTTGGGGTAGACACTTTCAAGTTAAATTCTGTACTTTGGGAAGACATACTCACATTGATAAATACTTAAATCCAATTTAAGACTCCAACCCCTTGAATAAATACTCTCAGAATCCAGTTCCACATGCACTCACCCAACCCCAGCTAGTATAGTTCATTTGGATTTATTAGGTCCTTAGGGGCAAAGACCATCTCATCTCACCTGGCTGATGCTGTGAGTGTATCAAACTTTCAAGACTAGGGTCAGGAGGAGAAGGTAGGGCAGATTCTGAGGCAGATATCTGTACCTTAGAAGATAGAGGACTTTGTACTGACTTTCAACAAGGATGGCAGCAAGTGATAAGTGTTAATCAGGAGGGTAAACCATATCATAAGCTCAGAAAACTCAGAGCTAAGAAGGCAAAAGTTTTGGGGGGAATGTGCCCAGAGGTATATATCTTGACCTTGGCTTTAATTTTCACACTACTTTCATGTTTGGCTAATCTATTAAATCCAGAACTGAGGCCTCTGCTTTCTTCAACCTCTCACTAGAACCAATGCTAACTTTTTTGGAAAAAAAAAAATAAAGAGGCCCACTGTCTTCTATATCTATCTTTCAACTCCCTGTTAACTAATCTTTAGTATGCCCCCCCCATAGGGCAATACTGTACCATAGAAATATAATGTTAGGTTCATATGTACTTTCAAATATTTCTAGTAGCCACATTTTATAAAGCAAAACAGAACAAAAATTCAATTAATTTAATATGTATTTTGTTTAATTCAATATATCCCAAACTGTTTGACATGCAATTAGCTTAAAAAATTAATGAGACATTTTACCTTTCTTGAACTGAGAAAATCTGGTGTGGGTTAATCAATTCTGTGTATCTTAGTTTAGACTAACCACATCTCCAGGATATAAAAGCTAATTTAGTAGTGGAGCCATTACATTGGGCAGCATGGCTACAAAGCACCAGAAAAGCTTAGCAATAACTATTCCTCATATTCTTAATATACGATTTTCTTCATATTTCTTAAGAACAGTAGTGACATCAGCTGCTAGTGTATGCCCCTCTATCAATACATCCTTATGATCAACCAAAGTTCCCAAAGGGGAAGATTTTAATTGGATGTCACTTTGAGCCTGGTTCTGTCTATGTTTCCTATTACTAGTGATGGGTTGTCATTGCTTGCCAGATGGCATGTGATCTAGATCTAAAAAGCACACTTGTCTTTAAGCCTGCTTTCTCAAACCTCTCCTGGTACTGCCACAGATTGGATTCTTGGGAAGCAGACCATGAGTTTGGGTATAAGATATTTATTAGAAAATAGCATTTCTGAAAGGAAGAAAGAAGGAAGCAGGGTTGGTCAGAAAAAGATGTCACATTTTAATGAGCATCTGACAAAGGTTTGGTCAGTCTGGTGAGGGAATGGCCTAGAAATACAATAGCCATGAGATTTAGCCCCTGCCCCTGAAATGGCTGGGACTTCTAATCCCCTTGCTCGGTCTTTGATGTGGGCTGTTTGAGCCAAGCAACTGATCTAGCTGTGAAATCTTCACAGCAAATTTTTTTCTTGAAGAAAAAATGGGCAGCACTTCTCTATATCCATTCAGAGGCCACTGGTAACCATCAGGTATAGCAACTCTGCTGTTGTAGGGAAACTTAAGACTGAGTGAGGGGAGGGGCTTTAGGAGAGGGTGGTTCCATGGCAAGTTGGTTTACTATGAAGTTAAATTTAAACACGGGGGATCAATGAAGGGAGGCTAAATTGAAGACCTGATTGTTTTTTCTTCATTTCTAAGGTAAGAATATAAGAACAGTATTGATTAAAATAGCATATAATTTCAGGAGGAAAGTTTTTGAGAGGCCAGAGGGAGGTGATGAAAGCACAATTTGAAGGCCTAGACTTTAATAGGCCAAAAATATTATATTCACTGTAACAGTGAAGAAGGCAGAAAATATGGGTACAGACCAGATTAATTGGTAAGATTTTAGGGTGGGAGGAGGAAAGATTTCCTAGTTGAATGTATGAAAAAAAAAGTTATCCACTAAGAAGGTGAATGGATATATAGAGGAAAGGAAGAGAGAAGGAAGAGACTCCTATGGGAGGTCTGAAGACAAAGAAGGTATAAAAGTAATAAGTGTAAAAAGTCTGGCATTATAAGAATTATTTAAAAATTAAATTACAATTTCACATATTATTGAGTTCTCATTTCAGTTTTGTGGTCATGAATTTGAATTCAGACCACATAGTAAGTAGGTAAACAAATGCTTGTATTTAATTGTTTTTTTTTTTTTTTTTAGTTTCCCAGATGAGTGTGACAAAGGAAAATTGGCCTGAGGGAATTAAAGTCTTGGAAGGAAATGATTTATTTATGCATTTTGAAAACCAGTATGAGTAAAAGCAAATTAAGGACACAGTGTGGGATGCTAAGTGATAGTGGAAAAAGCAGTTCAGTTCCATGAAGGAGTAATATATTAAATCTTTTACCATTTCAAATATCTAATTATCCGTTCTCACTGGCTAACTTAAGTAGAAAGGGAAACTTATCACTAGAAAAAGAGGAAGAAGAAGATGTTCATGACATATTTTACCAATAGCACATTGAACTGGAGAAGTTTTTTTATATATAAGCAGGGAACGGAGTCATCTATGGATTGGAATCTTTAGATTTTGAGTATCTGCAAGACCCTGTGATAACAAAGAACATTAGATATTGAGGCAAAGCATACCTGGCTTTGAATCCAGCCTCCATTATTTTTTCACTCATTCATTCCTTCTTTCTTTTTTCATCAAACATTAATTAAACAGCTACTCAGTGCCAGGCAATTTTCAAAAGGTTTAGAAATAAACTGAAAAGTTCTTCCTTCACAGGCTTACATTCTGGTGGCATTCTAATTCTAGAGAAGAAAGATCATACAAGAGTAAATAGGTAGGTAAGTAAGGCACGGATATAGATGGTGTAATTTCAAATTATGGTGTTACAGAGTAAATAAAGTAGAATTATGATGGGCCAAGGATGCATAGCTACTGTTAAATAAGGTAGTTAGAGAAGACCCCTCTAAGGAGGTGACACTGGTCCCCAGATCTGTATGACAAGAAAGAATCCACCTAGACCAAAGGAGTATTCCAATCAGGGGAGAAAGCAGCTAGCTCTGCCATCTCAGATTAGGAACTAGAATTTTCTGAGCCTTGGTTTCTTCCTTAATAAGTGGTGATAATACCCTTTGTTGCTGTAAAAAGTAAAAATGGCATGTGGCCCAGTGACCAGAAAAGTGTGAATAGTCATTGTTTTAGTCAGCTTTGTTGCTCCTAGATTAAAGGACCCAACCAACACAATTACAGAGGAGGAAAAGTTTATTTGAGGGCTGATGATTTCATAAGTCTTAGTCTATGACAGGCTGGCTCCATTCCTTGGGACTCAAGGTGAGGCAGAACATCATGGCAGACAAGTGTGGCAGATGAAAGCAGCTCAAATGAAGATCAGAAAGAGAGAGAGAGAGAGAGAGAGAGAGAGGCAGGCAGAGGCGCAGAGAGAAACAGAGACACTTGCCAGATAGAAATATATACCCCAAAGCTGCACCCTACCTGCCTTCAGTTACCACTCAACTAATCCCTATCAGGGGATTAATTCACTGTTTGGGTTAAGGCTCTCATAACCCTATTATTTCTCCTCTGAACCTTGCATTGTCTCACACATGAGGTTTTGTGGGACACCTCATTTCCAAACCACAACAATCATGAAATAGGATTTGCCCTCAGTATTTCTTCACAGAGCAGGCAAAGTTCCTAGAAGATTTAAGTTAGATCTGATCTCCCTGTGTTCTGGCTCCTCCAATTCACATCTGAGGAAGCTCTTGCACAGAGAGATAGCAGAAGTGTTGGCCATTTGCATCTATCTGTTGCTTAAATACCTCCAGAATGTCAATGAAAGTTTTTTTGTTTTGTTTTGTTTTGTTTTTGCCATCTAGGCCTCTAGGAATGCCCTCTAGAAAAAATGTATTTGAGTAATATCTACATTTAATAAACAAGTGTTCACAAACATTGCAAACCTTATTCAATATCACTATTTCAATAAATCTATTAAAAAGCTTTTAATGTGTTTCAATCTTTATTTTAACATGGTACCACAGTATTAATGCAGTATCAATTCTATCCATGATGGTATTAAGATCACCTAACTAAAAATTGCTGAATTTACTCTAAGGTCAGTGGCTCAAAGGAATATTGGAGATTGTGGAAGTGAAGTACACCATGCTGACAATTCCATTCTCTGAGTAGAAGGAACACTGTGATTTTAAGAATGTCATTACAATATAATTGGACAGGATTTTTTAAAAGTTAAGGTGAATCAGACAACAGCCACTCAGTCCTAGAACACAAAAGAAAACTTATTATAAGTACAGGAACCTCTTCCTTCCCCCAAAGTTGCCCTTGCCAGTTCAGCTGGAGTTTTATAACTATTAATAGTGCATATCACTAGCTTGAATAAATGAGTATATTATTTCCTGTAACCTAAAGCAACTCATGGCTCATAATGAACCTCTTTGAGATCAGCCATCCCAGTTTACTGACAATAAAACTCTTTCAACAATCCTTTAAAACACAATAACACTTTGTACCAGATAGTTTTAGTTTTCATCCATGCAAAACTTTTATGTTTTCCTAAACTTGCTCAAAGAAATCTCTTTAGGATCACAAGAAGTTTTAAGACTAAAACATCATTGACTACATTCTTAATTTGTAACCAAGTTTCAGTGAATCTCTTTAAAGTGTTCAGCATTTACACACACACACACACACACACACACACAAATACACAAATTCATACAACTTGTCAGTGTCAAATTGGACATAGGAGCTTTCTCTTGGTAGTTATATGTCATATATAATAATGGCATTACCATGAACTCAGAGAAGTTAATGGAGACCTTTGTTTTCTTATTGTTATCTATTACTGTTATATCTATGCCTTTGATATGCAAAATAACTTTCAGAGTTTAGGTTGTACTTTCCCATCATCTCAATGCATTAAATTGCAAGGAACTGGAGGCATTTTAAATTTATCTTTACAACCCCCCATGCCTAGTACAAAGCCTGAGAAATAGACGATGCACAAGAACTGTTCTGTGAATGAATGAATGAATGAATGAATGATTATAGCCACCGAGCTTATGTTGTTTCACCATGTGGGTGGCCCTTAAATCACTCTTTGGAAAGTGAGATAAATGAGATAGCAAGCTGAATTTCCATGGCAGTAAATTTCTAGAGACGAGACCAAGGCCTATTATATCTGTTTACTTAACTGCCTGGTGTAATGATGATGAGAGAAGTGTGATGATACAGGTTAATCAAAACCTCAGAGAAGCACGACTTTCCACCAGAGCCCACACGCTTCTGCAACACCAATAAATTGGAAACAAACAAGGAATGGAGGCAGAGGCATTTTTCTTCCCTGTGCAGCCATCACTTATCTTGTCAGTCCCCCTGCTGCTGTAGCTCTCGCACATGGAGATGTGTGTTTAATAAGCAGTAGGTGCGAATCGTCCTCGGTGCGCTCCTCAATCACATTGCCGTTAAGGATCTAATCATGTAAATGGAGAGAAACACATACATACACTCTTATTAGGTTTTGCGAGCCAGTGACGAATTGGCATGTATAGAAAGCAGGCGACAGATAGACAGGTATTGTCATTGCCATTTTTATTTGCTTTGAGCTAATTTGGTGTGCATGGCCTAAAAAGCTTTAGAGAGTTTAAGGGGGGAAAATCACATATTCGTTTTGGATGTCTCCTACTCTGAAAAACAATCTCTCATTTCCTCTATTGTTCTCCTCTTTTTTTCTGAAATAACGATATGTAATAAGGAGGGGGAAGTAATTATGCAAAAGATCCTACTCTTTTTTTCACTTTAATGCTTTTTGAAGTTCAGAACTAATATTACCTTGGATTGCACAACAGATGAGGTACATTCTCTTGTTTATTCAGAAATCATTCAACTATAGTAGAAAGTATAATAAAAACTCTTTTGATCTATATGTGTAGAATAGACCTGCAGGCCTGTGCCATCTGTGTGACTGATAGCTCCCTAAACTCTCTTCTCAGGCTGAGTTTCTTCATCTATAAAATAGGGAGAAATTCTACCTGGCACCATGATCATAGGAAATAAGCAATCTATTTATATCACTCAATGGCTGCCAAAATATTTTTTTTTTCATCTGCAACAAACCTCACTGATAACAGCAGGACAAGTGCCTCCCTACTCTTAAGTCCTTCAAAACAGAATCTGAAATACCCAGATAGCAGCATCAAGAATTTGAGGTGAATTTCCTGAAGTTTGAAACATCATCACACATATATTTCTTCTGGTTCGATTGGATTCAAGTCCCGATTTTCAGACTGTCGCAGAGTGCTTTTCCATTTTAGAGTTTTAACATTTTGGTCTGGGGTAGTTGTGTTTCTGGGGAAGGAATTGATGTGTTTTATTTTCCTTTGTGGAAAGTCATATGTTGTCATGTGTAAAAAAGTGTATATTTGTGTAAGAATTGAGTAGATAATTTCAGGTAGAGTGGAAAAATTAGTGAGATAATTTCCTTTTGTTGGTACATTTCTAAATTTATGAAATGAGAAAAAAAAATCTCCTGGGAAATCTGGGTGCTTTCTTGTTAGTACTCATTATTTTCCTTGCAGATGGACTTTTGTAGTGTGAAAGTGATGTCGATGGGAAGTAGGAGCAAATCTTAGTAAGAGACACTCTGCTACCTGCTTTGTCCCTGCTAAATATTAGAACTGCATTTCCAATCTTCAGTTTGGTCTCCTGGGTTGAAGTATTGATTTAAAACCTTTGAAACAGTTTGTTACCTTAGTCTTTGTAAATGCAAGGAAAAGTATAAACTGAGACTAATCTACACCATATAATAAGAATCAGAGCATGGTAGGCAATTGAATTAAACATGAACATTTCCTATTAACTTTGGTTTCCCTTCAAAAGAATTCATTAAAACATTGGATTTGAAAAGTAGTATCATTATCCTCTACATTTTCATTCATAAGGTCTTTCGTATTCACTCCTCATCAGTCTTTTTTTTAGGAAACTTTATTGTATTGCTGATTATTTGATTGATTTATATTTTCTTATCTATTATTTGAAAATGTTTAAATTTTTTTCATAAATGTTTGAATTTTGTTGTTTGTTTGTTTTTGTTCAGGGGGGTACCGGAGATTGAACTCAGGGGCACTTGACCACTGAGCCACATTTCCAGCTCTATTTCATATTTTATTTAGAGACAGGGTCTCTCTTTCGTTGAGGCTGGCTTTGAACTCACGTTTCTCTTGCCTTAGCCTCCTAAGCCAATATGATTACAGGTGTAGCCACTGATACTGGCCCAAAGTTTTTGTTGTTGTTGTTTTGTTTTTTAAATTGAAAGTCTTTTAAAGCCATATTTTGGTACCTAATTTCATAGAATGAATAAGTTTTCTAGTAACTCTTAAAAGTATCTTATATAGCATTTATCTCAAAAATATAAGGGCTGGGGTTGTGGCTCAGTGGTATAGCTCTTGCATAGCATGCATGAGGCACTGGGTTTGATACTCAGCACCACATAAAAATAAAATAGAGGTATTTGGAGGTGTTGTGTCCACCTACAAATATATATATATATATATATATATATATATATATATATATATATATATATATAATATATATATATATAAATGATATCTATGATAGCTGGGCATGGTGGTGGTGCCCATCTGTAATTTCAGTGAAGGGGAAAGCTGAGGCAGAAAGATCACAAGTTTGAGGCCAGCCTTGGCAACTTAGCAAGACTTTCTCGGAATGATGATGATTGTGATAATAATGATAATAGGACTAAGTATATAGTTCAGTGGTAGAGCACCCCTGGGCTTAATCTACAGCACTGAAACAAACAAACAAAAAGACTGATATGTTAAAATAGTACTTAAGTTTGTGTGGTATACTGGCATTATAGAATAGTGATTAAGAATAATGATTTAGTGCCCCAAAACATCTAAATCTAAGTTCACCTTTATCATTTATTTGTCTCATAACCTAAACAGATTACTTAAGTACTAATTTTTTTCTTAAAAATCCACTAAATGGGGATCATAAGAGTAACATTTTCCACCATTAGCATTAAATGAAACAATGTATACAAGTTGCCTACCAGAATTCTGGGAAAACAAGAAGTTCTCTGTAAGTGCGAACTGGTGTTTGTACTATACTACACTATAGCAATTTTCTAAACTGATTTATGGCTCTGGTATAGAAATTTGTAGGTTATTTAAGAAAAATACTTGGTAGGTTATTTTTTGTTTTTGTTCTTTCTCTCTCTTCTCCTCTCTCTCTCTCTCTCTCTCTCCAAGGGTGAGTTGTGGCTATTTCCAAAAGAAGTTTGAGTCAAAACTATTTCTTACATTGCATAAATCTACACATTCTTTTGAAAGTTTTATATTACAGTATAGAAATCTTTATTAACATAGGTATATACAGTTTAACCCACTTGAGGGAGGGAGGGAAGGAGAAGGAGAGAGAGAGAGAGAGAATAAACAAAAACAAAAATTCCCAAATAATGGCGATTCCAATTGCAGTAGGAAATCGAGAAATTTAATTTTAAAATTCAAATGGTCCTCGGCGTTAGGAATTAAATGTTTTAATATTTTATAATATATTAAAAAATTTAGTATCACCTTTTTGGCCAAATATAATCAACAATTGATTAAAATGTATGGACCAGGGGGTAACCTATTATCATAGAGAGCAAGGACTTTGTTTATTGTGACATGATATTTCATGATACATCTGTAATTATTTATCATCCATTCCAGTATTAAGATTCTTGAGTTACACCTTGCTTAATTTTCAAAATAATAATGGAAAATTCATGATAAATGTGAGGCAGATGTTTTGCACGCAGAGTTATTGTGGGAAAAAAAGCAATAGATTGAAATCCTTACACCATTTTGAGAATATTCTCAATCACTTTTATTTGGATAATGAGAAGTTGAGAGGTCGGCAAAAGCAATTATTCTATAGTCATTATTTTTTCATTAACCACTTAATTTCTGTTTGCTTTTCCAATGCCTATTACTGAGAACATGAATAAAATTTGCCATTTAAATAAACCAGGTGCACACATATTTCAATTCTGTGCCTATTATATATTACAGCAGGCAAGTAGTTAAGCATTTTACAAAAGAAACATGAGAAATTATAAATATTGTTTGTAAACTGTGATGAGTTTGCAATGAAATCTCTAGCTAAATACAACATTCCAATTATCTCTAAAATTGTGTTAGTGTTTTGTTTTCTTTGAAAGTGATATTCAAAGAGTGTACTGCCATCTCTATGATTCCACATGTGAACCTAAATTGGATGGTATCTAAATATGCAGTATGTCCACACATTGTACCAAGAGACCAGACACTGGACGGTGGCCAGCAGATCTCTTAGAATTGCATTATATGCTTGACATCTGTTCTTACTAATTAATTCACCTTGCAACATTCACAGTGGTTGGGAATATTGGCAACAGGACCTGTGTTGGCAGTTTATTATCAAGTTTATAACACATGAATAAACAAACATTGCCTAAGATTAAGTATAATACTCCTATTATTTCCAAATATTACACAGAAAATTTGTTAAATATAAATATGCAAAATGAAAAAAAAACATATTTTAGACTCCTGATTCCTCTTCCTGATATCATCAAGCACTTTTTCACTTAACTGATACCTGATTCATTATTTCAGTTTAATATACTCATGTAATAAACTATAAGAAATTTAATAAAACATTACATGTTATATTTTTAATAGAGTCACCATGAATACGGATATGAAGACTACTATTCTTGACTATCAGAGATGAAAATATAAATACATTTTCAATTAACAAATGTTTATCGAACATCTGTTATATAATAGAAACTGTCCTAGGCACAGGGGTGAAGAGTGACCAAGACTGATAAAAATTCAAGAAATTTTTATTTTAGTGAGAGTAGGAAAAAAGCAACACACTTAGGTAATTTATATAATATGTTTGAAGTTGATAATTTCTACAAAGGAATTTTTATCAGGGACCATGGAAAGGTAACATTTGTAAGTAAAATGATTAGAGAAGTCATTTTGACAAGATGACATTTAGGCAAAGTAAGGAACCCAACAGCAGCGGATGACACTGTAAAGGAATAGGGAGGGGAAGGCTACTGTCAGCCATTGAAAGGATGTTATCTTTCTTCTGAGTACAATTATTTATTATTCTACAGGGGCTATCATAGCAAAAGACCACAAACTGGGTGACTTAAACAATCGACATTCATTTTCTCACAGTTCTGGAGAAAGGAACTCTAAGGTCGAGGTGCTGCTTGGAAGGTTCCTGGCAACAGCTCTCTTATTGAAATCTCCTCCTATGACCATTCCTTAGTGTACAAGGGGTCGGGGAGAGAGGGTATGGGAAAGCCCTATTGTCTCCTCCTTTTCTTTTAAGGCCACTGATCATATCATATTAGGGCTTCACCCTTATGACCTCATTTAGCTTAATTACTACCTTAAAGAAACTATTTTTAAAAACACCCACATTCTGCTGGATTAGGACTTCAGTATATAAAGTAGGGGGTTACAATTCAGTCTATACAATTCAGTACATAATATGCTTTCCTCTGACTCCCGCAAATTATATCTTTCTTAGTTCTGAAGTGCATTCACCCATTCCATGGCACCAAAAGTGTTAACCATTCTCCCATCAAATCCAAGTTCAAAATCTCATCTATATAGTACTTAAATCTGATATGGGTAAGGCTGTAGATATGACTTATCATTAGGCAAACTTCCTTACCAGCTGTGAGCCTGTAAAACATTATAAGTGATGTGTTTGCCAAATATAATAGTGGGACAGGAATAGTATAGATATTCCCATTCCCAAAGGGAAAAATTGCAAAGAAGAAGCCAAGTGTCCCAAATGATTCCAAAATCTAGCAAGAAAAATTACATTAGATCTTAAAGCTCAAAAAAATTCTTCTTTGGCTGGATGCTCTGCCTTTTAGGCACCATGAGGCAACATCTTGACACTGGAATCTAGAAGGCGACCCTACTCTCTGAAACTGGGGAGAAGGCACCCTTGTTTTTCTAGGTATGTACTGGGGACTGTGGTGACAAGGCAGCACAGATTATCTGAATTCAGAGATTCAGGTAATCTCTGAATCACCTATAATGTCATTCTTCCCATTTTTGAAGAATAAAGCATGTTCCCCGCTTTGTAGCATACCTCCATGCCCTGTCTTGGTTTATTGTCAGACAAATGATTAAATCTATTGGTAATCTCTTTATGGAGTGATTATCCAGCAACATCCTTGTGGTTTCCAGAACATAATTTGTCCCTTTTTTGCAATATGAGCAGACAGAGATTTTTCTAAATCATTAAGTTCTGGTATGTTTTTATTTAATAATTTATTTTTCAGTTTGTATCTTCCCTCTGTCATGTTACCATGAACAGGATAGAACCCAAGCAGCACCTTCAACATACTGCTTAGAAACCTCTTTGGCTAAATATCTAGTTTTACTGCTCACAACCTCTATTTTCTACAAAATTTCAGAACATGATTCGACCATGTTCTTTGTTGCTTTATAACAAAGATCTCCTTTCTTCCACTTCCCAATAAAATATTCCTTGGTTCCCTCTGAGAAATAACCACAAGCACCTTGACTGTTCATGCCAGCATTCTGTTCTTGGTGATATATTTATTCTCCAAAGCATTAATTTTCTCTGTTGCTCTCCTCTTCCAGAGCCCTCACTAGAATCATATTTACACTTTTTTTCTACCAACAACACAATTCAGAACATAACAGATGGAAAACCATTAGAATATTTTGATTAGAAGAGCAATATAAATCTAATTTATTTAATCAAAATTACTATTATTTCTGTGTTGAGAATTGATTGCAGAGAGTGTGGATGCCAAGCAGGAAGAACCATTTGGATGTTCTGAAGATATTAAAATAGATTTGCTGGTGTTGGAACTGGAAAGTGCCTCTAATTGCCCAAACCCAGTGGAGCAAATTAGAAGCACCAGTTACCATAAATTGAGATATGGATGGCTGATCATATAATAAGTTAGAGTGGGAATAACACTAGTTCTTATAAGCCACGTTAAGGATGAAGTATATATTAGACACTTAAAAGGAGATACTTAGCAGGCAGTTGTATAGCTATACTTATAATTCAGAGGAAAGAGCTGGAAGAACTGTCTACAGTTCAGGGGAGAATAGTCTGCCTTAGGCTTGGTATGGAAAAACATGAAATTTTCAAGGATCACTAAAGGACTGATATAGATAAGGAGGAGATCCCCAAATCCATTCCTTAGATCCCCTAATGTCAGAAGATCAGTAAGATAGAATAAACCTTCAGAACTGACTGTGCAGGAGAAGCCAGGGAAGTTATTAAAAAACTAGGAGAGTATGATGTCCCAAAATCAAAGTAGACAGAATGTTTCAAGGAGAACAAGGTGAACAACTGTTGCAAATATTGTGTAATAGAAAAAAATAAAATGAGAAGTGAGAACTAGCCTCTGGGTTAAGTAATATGTATGTCATTAGGGACTAGCAGGAGAGAAGGTAATTGCAGAGGAGTAGCAGTGGTGAAAGTCTAGTTAGAGTGAAATCCGGGGAGGATTTCATGAAATCAATGGGAATCCTAAGTATAGACACTATATTGAGGCATTCTACTACAAAATTAGTATTTGAAGGTAGATGAAGACTGGAGATGTTGTTTTTCTCTGTGTTTTGTTGTTTTCTTCAACAATTAGAGAAAAACAATACATTATAGGAACAATTCAATCAAGATTAAACACAGGATGATGCAGGAGACAATGGAAGAGCTACTGCAATGAAGACTTTCAGGAGTTTAGGGAAATGGGTTTAGTGAGCAAGTAGAAGGATGGGTCTGCATAAGAACAAAGCATCCCTGTTGATAGGGAAAAAGGCAAAACCTGAGGGCACAGAGGCTTACATGGAGAATGAAAGCAAATAATTTTGATTGAACATGGACTATGAGGATAAGAATAGTATGATATAGGGATAAGGAAAAGGGATGTGGAGAGGAAAATACCGAGAGTTTTGAGTACCTATAATATACAGATATTCTCTTAATGATTGAGAACACACAGACCAATACAAAGTCTTTTCTCTTTAACTTCCGGAGGCTCTGTTAGCAAGGAGAGCAAGTGGGATATAGTCTATTTGTACAGGTTGGTTTCTTATAATACTAGCTGCAGCTACATACCCTAAAGTGTGTATCCATCCCATCAATGAGTGCATTCACACTCATAATATAGGGGCGTGGAACTCAGCTCTGTGAGCTGCTGATTTCTTTACACAATTTGCTCCTTTTAAGATTTGTTTTAATGCATCTCTCTTATTTATCTTTCTACCTTTTTATCCATGAAGGGAAAAAATAGGCTTTAGAGTCAGAGGACTTCAGTTTGAATTCTACATCTTATGTCCCTGGTCAAATGATCTGAGCAAGTTCATGCATTTGCCTCAGTCTCCCAATTATCAAAATGGGAAAATAGTGCCTCACACAATTATTGTGAACATGGAATTCTTTTTTTATTAATATTTAGTTGTAGATGAGCACAGGACCTTTATGTGGTGCTGAGGATCAAGCCCAGTGCCCCATACATGTAAGGCAAGCTCTCTACCACTGAGCCACATCCCAGCCCATGAAGGTGGAATTCTTTAATATGCATAAGTACTTAGAAGAGTACCTGGCAGATTGTAAATTTATCATCAATATTGTTATAATTAATCCATTTCTTTCAATATACATTATTTTATTTTATATTTTCCATCTCTTAGTTTTATCACCTTCCTTTTTCATCTTTTCTTACTCATTTTTAAACCTTTCCATCTGCATCTTCTATTTCTCATTTAAGATGACAATTTATCATGGATTTTCCCTTTAATATTAACTATTCCTGTTATTCCTATGATTTTTATTTATGTTTTATGTTTTTTGTTGTTGTTGTTGTTTTGTTTTGTTTTGCTGTTTATGTTTGAGCTAATGAAGGAACTTTATGCACCATCAAGTCTGATTCAGACTTGTGAATGGGCTGGGGTCAATGGCAATGTCAGAAAGCCAAACACAGCTTCAGGAGGTTGGCTTCTCAACAGTTCCAACCTGGATGTGCTCTGTTTGTCTATGAAGTAGACTACCCAGTCTGCAAAGGGGAGAATATCTGACTCATTGTGTCCTTTAACATTGGCCATTGATCGAAAGACTCATATATTTTTTTTATTATGACAAGAAATGACACCTAATGAAAAAAAGCCGAGATTTTATGCTTGAGCACCTTCTACATCTAGATACTACAGTGAACTGGGTTAAACAAAATAAGCCCAGTTTGTTTTTCCTAAAGATATTCAATAAAAATGATCAGTGCAAATAGAAATTTTATGATTAAATTTATGGCACAGTCTATATAACCAGAGGAGATCTGCCCAAGAGTGTTGTTTAGAAGAAAATAAAGACAACTAAATAAATTAAGAGAAATGTATACATTATTCAGAACCATTCTGAAAAAAAAAATCAGAAAAGATTGCTGAAGCTATTCAGTGCAAGAATATTTCAATACGAGTTCCATAAAGGTATCATTTATCAAGTACATAATTTATGTCAGGTAATGTTCTATTTCTGTACATGTATTATCTTACATATTCTCACAAAAAGGGCTATGATGTTTATTCTGTAATCATCCACATTTTACAGAAGCAAATCAAGAATCATAAAATTTAAGTTATTTATTCAATGTCAAACAAACAGGAGGCACCAAACTCATTTTATCTATTTATTTATTTATTTTTTGCAGTACTGGAGATTGAACCCAGGGGCATTCTTAATCACTGAGCTATCTTCCTTCCCTGCTCCATTTTTTTTTTCTATTTTTATGTTTGAAACAGGATCTTGCTAAGTTATCCAGGGTGGCCTAAAGCTTGCAATCCTCCTGCCTCAGCTTCTCAAATCGCCAAGATTGCAAGTGTGCACCACCAGGCCAGGCTGCACCAACATGTCGAGGAAGCTAAGTCTTTTATGTCCATACTTTTATGTGCATATGGTACATTTTCATCGCTAATCTCATTACCAGGATTCAGTGGCTTAAATCCTCATGAAAAGTCAGCACATTTTGGTCTACTAAGCACAGGCTTTAGTAAAAAACAGTCTTGGAGTGAGACCCAGTTTTGCCACATAATATCTGTATGGTCTCAGAATTTTCTTTTCTTAGAATTAGTTTAATAGTTTCTGATTCATATCCTGTCTGAGGTACTGTGACTCATATTATTAAATGAGATAATAGATAAAAGTACCTAGCATAGTGCTTCCCTGTGAAGTATTCAAGAAATTCTTTCTTGTTTGCTTCAGTATTCCCATCTATCTGGAAACTACTGGCTTGTGTAAAGCCCCTTCTTTTCTTCTTTAATGATACAAATACTTCTTTTCACCACCTGACAAATATTTAATGAGCTCCAGTTATATAAGTGCCTCCTGTAAAAATAACTAATGCATAGGCTTTACCCTTAAGCCCCTAATAATCTTTATCTATAGTCTCTAAGAAATTTTTCTTTAGCGCCCCAAGCAAAAGTGCTTCTCTCAAGTCACCCAGAACTTAACTTTTACTCCCTCTTTTCTTAACACTAAGCAATGTATTTGCTTTCTTTGTGATGTCACCTTACAAATGCACAGTCTTTAGCTCTGCAAGGGGATTATGAGGAAATGCCACCTTCCTTATTTAAGAGACTCTATCACCTTCTGCATGGTGGGTATCTACCAATTTTCTGATGAATAAATTTAACAAAATATTTTATTCTGGAATTGATTTTGAAAACTTCTTCCACCTAGTTAAATGCCACCTTATTACAACAATAACAACAAAATTGTATTTGGCCACATGTTATGTTGCATTTAAATCCCTTGAACCTTTATTCTGGCATGTCATCTCACCTATTTTTTAAATTATTTGAAGATGATGAAAATACACAAAATGAAAACCTGTTCCTGGATGATTTTCTTTTCTTCAAAAAAGAGCAATAATCAATATTGGGGGGTGTGGGATAAGTGAAGGAACTTTGGATGGGGCAAAGGGGAGTGGGGAAGGGATCAAAAGAGTAGGAAAGACAGTGGAATGAGATGGACATCATCACCCTACTTACATGTATGATTGCACGAATGATGTAACTTTACTAGAGATGTAACGCTACCAGAGAGGTGAAACATTCTGCTTCATTTGTGTACAATGAATCAAAGAGCTTTCTACTGTCATGTATAACTGATTAGAACTAATACATTTAAAAAAAATAAAGGGCAATAACTTTGTCTATAATCACCTCCAAAATTAAAAACTGTAACAACCTAGCTGATAATAGTGCTGTGCATTGATAGGGCTTTCTTTTCTCAAAAATATAACTTCCCAAGGAGATGTGTAAATAATAAGACTCGTTTAGCACTAGACTGAAATATGGCCCCAACTCTGCAATGCCTCCTGAGATGGAGCAAAGAATACACAGGGAAGGCCTCTACATGTGAGCAATTGCTAACAGGTGGTGGGTGAGGTGGGGGAGGAGGAAGGAGATTGGATTGGAATTCAGGTGAACCAAATGGAACTATAACATGGAACTATATTAATATGCAATCTGGAAAGCAAGACTGGCACCAGCACTGTTACAAATGCTAGATTTTGATGACCACAAGTTGGCTTCTCTGTAACCTACAAGCACACTTAGAAACGTACTGTTTTCTCTAGGACTGACAGGGATTTGAAATTATCCCCAAAGTTCATCATAGCAGAAACTGTAGATGTTCTTTATTTCATAGTATATCATTAAAAAAAAAAAGCTTCACTCCTTCCTGAAAGGATGTGAACTTCAAAAATTTTGCAAAACATCTTTGTAATACTTTCTTTGCCTTATTCTATTTGTCTGCTGTTTAGTGATACACAACATAAAACTTAACCAGTAAAAATTTAATGGATATTGTTTTTTTCATTTTGTTATAGTTTTTCCTTATATTTGTTTTTTCTTTTGTTATTGTTTTGGTTTTAAACAAATTTATGAAAACATTAATCCTCCCATTGAGTCATCTGGATTTAATGTTTGATATCTAAAATTTATTTGCTAAAATTATGTGATAATTTTTTAGTTTAATTGATACATATCACAGCTATGGTAGAGATGAAAGAAACAAGAAAAATGTTAAAGTCAGAAAACAGAAAATGAAAAACTATAAGGAAGTAATTTTAAAAATAAAGAAGAAAAAAGGAAGGAAGGAAAAGATGAGAAGGAAAGCAGAGAAGAATAAATTGAAAACAAAGATGGAAAAGCATGAGGAAGGAATCATTAGAGAGGACTTGTTAGAAGGCTGGAAATCAAATGATTTTGGTTAATTTCATATTAATTTCATTTCTATTAATATAACAGCTGATATTTGCAATTTCTGTTTAGTTTCTATTATAACAATTTTCATTAATAATGACAGTTAGTATCTATTTAGCACTCGCTTTGCAAAGCTGCTTCTTCATCCAAGCATCAAATTATCCCATTTACAGATTCATAACAACCTCATGAAATAAGGATCTTTGAATCTAGGCTTTTATTAAACTTTAAACATTTTATGAAATTTGAAAAACACAGGTAACTATTAAAATAATATTGACACCAATGTTCCAATACACAGATTTAACCATTTGATAAAATTAATACATTTTACTTTGTAAAATAGAAACAGTATATAAATCAAGCTAAATACTCATGCTCTCTAATTCCCTTTAGTGATCCCTCTGTTAGCATATAGCTTTTATATTTATGTTTTTGCACTTTATCACATATGTGTGTGCCATAATAATTTAAAGGATAGTTTTATATGTATTCAGTGTTTTCATAGTATAATTTTATTACTTATTATTTTCCATTATTTTTTCAGTATCATAAATTAATTCTATTAAAATATTTTAAATTGTCACTTTTTTATTTGGACTTTTAATTCATGACAAATTAATTCTGAATATGATGTGAGATGAGAAATTCACTTTTTATTTTTTTTCTAAGAGTAGCCAATTTTCTACTGCCACTGACTGAATCCTTCCCTGGCTTGCAATAAATCCCACTTTCACATTTCATACCTATGAGTGTGCATGTTCTGTGACTGTTATGTATTTTTTGTGTGTATCGGCTTTATTTATTCTGTAGTTTTTTCCTAGGGTTTTAGTCTTAATTTTGAGACTATCATAAGATAAGTTCTTTCCTTTAAAACTATTTGCCATGGCTCATCTTGCTCCTTTTTCTTGAATATCAATTAGGTAATCTTATTGAATTCTGTGAATAAAATGAAATGTTTACTGTAATTGCATCAAAGTTATAGGTTTATTTGGGGAGAAATTAACATATTTTCTGTAATTTAACTGAACTCTCTTATCAACTCTAATAGTATGTAGCTTCTTTTGAATATTTTACAATTATATGGTCTTTCAGCAATGCCTTGCTGGCAACTTTGTTTCCAGTACTTGCCTTTCCAACTTATTTTTAAACCTTAAGGAACCAGCTGAGAACTCCAGTACAATGTAAATACAAGCAGTAAAAGTGGGCTTACTATCATGTTTCAGGTTTAATGAAACATGTCTAACATTTTATAACTAAAGAAGGTGAATACTATGGCTTTTTATTATATGCTTAAATCACATAATGAAATTTTTTCTGGTTTGCCACATTTTATTATAAACTATAGTATTCTTTTATAAGGCTTCTCCACATATATTGGCATGATTGTAAACATATATAGATATATTTCTCCTCCATTTATTTCTACAAAGTCTGAGTATTACTAAATTGTTAAATAATGTTTTCATCTCTGGAATAAGGAATATATTACTTAGAACTGATTTTTATAAAGAGTACTGGATTCAGCTGATGCATTCAATATTATAATTTAAATTTTTCTTTATTCATAGATGAAATTACTGTTCTTGTATAGTCCCTGTCCCTATTTAATATCACATAGCATCAGTGTCATAAAAATGAATTCATAATGTTTTCCTTGTTTTATTTTGGGAAATAGGTTAATAGTATAAAAATTATTACCCTAGAGTTTGATTCTTGAATCTTCCTTTAAGTGAGTTATGTAATGTAGAAATTATTTCTTTAAATATTGGTTGATCTCTTCTATAAAACTGTGTGGGCCTAGTGTATATTTCTTGCTAACAGAATATTCAAATCAATAGTTCCTTATATAGAAAGACTGCATTCTCTAGAGTTCTCTGTTCAGTTCTCTTCTTTTTTGCATTTCTGTCATCTAAACATATGATTTCCAATTTCCAAGGGGTTGAGCATCAATCTGTAGGAAATACCATGGAGGATCACCCATGGGAGACTTTTTTTGGGCCAAATCTGAAAGTAGCACAGATCACTTCTGCTCATATTGCATTGTTTAAAACTCAGTCATAAGTAACTGCAAGGGATTTGTGGAAACTGAATCTAGTTGTGTGCAAAGAAGAAGAAATGAACTAGGTGAACAATTAGCAATCTTACAACATCAAGAAAAAAAAGATGTATTATATTTCTCTACCACAAAAGAAAAGTTTATGCTTCCACCTACAAATTTTGTCTAATCCTCTTTTTAAAAAAATGCCACTCAGAAACAAGCATACAACTTGGCCACTTAAATTACTACTTAAGTGTCAGATACCCCCAGCTTGATTCAAACAGTTTGATAATACAGTCACAGCACAATTCTGCTGAGTCCTTACCAAAAGCACAATATTATGTACATAATAAATCTTCTCATCACCTGGCAACTTGCTCTCATTTTTTATATATTTTCTTTAATAAAGTAACTGTCAAAAATCAACGGTAGTCACTGCTGTTTTTGCAATATGCTTGAAAGGCAGGTGGTCATCCCATCTCTGGAAATTTAAAATAATTCAGTGATAAATGGGGAATAAAAGAGAAACTGGGACAGAGAGTGTGTGGGTTTAGTTGTTTGGTGAAATAGGATGAGAAGGGCTCTTATGTTACTCATCAGCTGAGAAACATATTTCCATCTGTTTATACTAACATGTCAATCTGGATTCATACACTGTGAATGCTATAATGTGCCCAAACTCACAAAAATGTGCTTAGGTATAAACACTGGACATAATGCTCATATAATGGGGAAAAGGCAAATCTAAAACTAGCCAATGGAATTTTCAAATACCAGAAAATAATCTTTTCTCTCCATAAAGATATTAATCAAACTTTCTTTCCATTCCAAGAATTTATAAAGAACTGATTTGTGCATGTTAAGTTTTAAGCCCTCAGAGAGAACACAGTGAATAACCATTTATGGCATGTTTGCTTTTGCATTTGCTTGTTTATTTTAGCAAGATTTAATTCAAGGTCCTCTATAATTTATTCCCATCCTGCCATTTTAATCTTGTTTCCAACTAAGTTTCTTTATGGCTAAACTGACTGATCTACAAACATGGCCTAAGTGTTTACATAACTGTTTATTTCCAGACACTGATCTCACAATTCTCATCCTCTCAAGCACAAAGTTATTTATTATCCAAAGCTGAGCTGAGATTTCATCTCTTCAACCAAGCCTTTTCTGATTCTTCTCCACCTGTCTGCCCTTCCTCTGCCTACCCTCAGTTATAGCTAATCATTCTCTGTCCTAAAATTCCATAATAATCCTTAGGATATTTACTTTATTATTGATGTTCTCATTTTCTCTCTTAATTAGGCCCTAGACTTTTGGAAGCCAATACCATGCCTTTGATTCCTTTTTATAATCTCTATTCCTGATAAGACATAGTTGGAACACTATAGAATATTCCATTAGTATTAAATATTTTAATATCTATTAAGTGAACAACTTTTACCATATATATATTCTTTTTTGAGTTTTTATTTATTTTATTTTCAAATTTTTAATTTTTTATTTGTTTTAATTATTTATACATGACAGTAGAATGCATGTATGCACTCATGTTTTCTTTACACATGTATAGCTAAAGATTGTAGATCGCTGATAAATATTTAATAACAATTTCACCAAATAAAAACCATTATTTGTATCATTTGCCAATTTCCATGCTAGAAACACACCTACAGTGGCCAATTTCAGGTCACCACCATGATATCACTATCATGAAAGGAGATTTCAGTAGCATACCAGTACTTCTACCTCCTAGGTATAATATAAGCCAATAACTCCAAGAGAATTGACAATAGGAAAATGTAATAAAATATCTAAGAAATGATACACTCTTGAGTTTTTATAAATTTTTCAAAATTACAAATTATGTAACTTTAATGTTATATTATTTAAATTTAGTAATGGCTATACTTAAAGTGCAACTTAAGAAATTTTTGAAAATCTAACAATTAGCTTTCACATGCTAGAACAAATTAGCTCTAGTACATTGCTGGGTTTCTTTTCTTCCTTTCCCTTCTTCTTTCCCTCTCTCCCTCCCTCCTTCCCTCCCTTCCTCTCTTCTTTCCTTTCTTGGTACAGGGGATTGAACCGAGGAGAGCTTTATCACTGAGTAAATTTAAGTTCCTCTTATTTTGAGACAGGCTTTTGCTAATTTGCTGAGGCTGTCCTTGAACTTGTAATCCTCCTGCCTCATCCTCTCAAGTCACTGGGCTTACTGGCATGGGCCACCACTCCTGGTCAATGCATCCTATTTATATATGTTTTTGCTTAAAATAATTGTAAAAAGGGGAAATTCCAGATTTAGTATTTTTAGATGAAATAGAATACATTCCATTTCCCTCCTGTCATGGGTATACTCATCTTCCCTTTGTTTTCTTGTTATCCCTCTTGTTTTCTCACCCTCTTCTCCAAATATCTACCAGTCTTATTGTTGTTTCTGAACTCATGTTCTATGCTCATCATTTTAGTTCCTCATTTTCAGTTTCTAATAATTCTGGCCCTTTAATGTTTTCATGGTGTATGATTCCAATTTACTTCTTTACATATATATTCACAATATAGCAAAAAATAAAAAAATTGAAAAATTCTAACAGCATATTGGATTCAAGCACCCACTCAATACAGTAATCCCTTCTCAATGCAGTAATCTTCTGTATTCTCATAAAACCTTTTGATGACAGTGAGTTTATATTCTCTTAAAATATCTCTTTTATGGGGAGGAAACTTCTTTAATACAACCTGAAATCTGCCATTATTTTGTCCAGTAGGTCAAAGTAGAGTAAATCCACAATTCAATCATTTTCCTCCTTAGATTTCATGTCATTATATAAACCTACCTAGTTCCTTCATCATTGTCTTCATGTGGTATTTTATCAGAGCAAACTAAATATCAGTTTGTCACTCTTGTGTTGATTATACCTGAAAGCATGACCTCTGGTAGGTGCATCAGTAAATATGTCTCCAAGAGATGCACACAGGTTATATTTAAAAATTGAGTGAAGAAATTTGAAAATCCAGACCCTAATGGTACTTCTCTAAGATTTCCCTTCATTTTGGCATGAACCCACCACCAATACTACTTGCAGTACCTTAACTAGTTAGGGTTCCATCTGGCTTTGTGAATACCTAGTTCATACATTTGGAATTTCATTAACTACTTTCAAATGGCTCCTGAAATATACATGTCATCAATATATTCGTAGAACTTCCTTCACCTGCTAAGCTAGTTAGTCTACCCATCAGGTATGTTGGGTTATTTTGACATAGCCTATTTATTTATTTATTCAAGCCAAAAATTTAGATATAGTTTTCATTCTTCTATTTTTACTTAACAGTGAGAGCTGTGAAAAAAAAGATAGTGATTATGACCATGAGTTGTAGGTGAAAATACAAAATAGAAGAGCCAACATTTATTGGATACTTTGAGCTTTTGAACTTCCGGCAAGAAAAAAAAGGGTTTGGCTTGTTTTTGGAAGATTTATCAAGATGATGAGACTGGAGTACTCCAAAGAAGAAAGTTCAGCAGGTTGCAAGGGCAGTTGCAGAATCCAGGTGCCCATGGGGATATGCTTTTCCCTCTTCACTGCATTTTTAAGTTCTTAAAAATAGAATATGGTACTATCTAGAAAGCCAAAATAAAAAATTATGATACTTTTAACCTGGGATACAAAAGATATGTTATATACCTAGTCTTTTGGAGAAGCTAAAGCAAACCAGTGTTTTTACTCAGTAGTCAAGGTAGTCATTTTCTCTCAATGCATTTTAATTCAAAAGGCAGTAATTGTGAAGCATTTCTGCTCCTCAGAATATAATAATTAATATGAGAGAGTGACTTCTTAATGAGTGTGTTGAAGATTCAATCTCCAAATAAGAAACATTTAGAACTGTTAAAAATATTCTCAATTTGTGTCTTCCAAGTAGTTACTTATATTATTTATGATCCTGTAAAATACTCAGGGACATATATATATATATATATATATATATATATATATATATATATATACACTAGTTTCTGTATTCATCTGTTTTCTCCAGAAGTATTTAGAGAAAAGAGTGTTTCTTAATGAATAGAAAGGGGTCACAGGAATAATTTTAGATGTGACCAGCTGGGTAGTTCAGTCAACCTACAGCCATAAACATAAGACTATAGGGTCTACAGATGGCTCCTGATCTTACCCAACTCTGCACCTTCACAACTGTACCACTCTACCTGAAATGCACATCTCCCTTGAGAGAGTTCCAGCATATTATTCCAGTAATTATCTTTGTATCCTTCCGTCTCCATTTGGTTTGGTTGAATTTCCTCTAGCATAAACATAATATTTTATGCATATGTCTCCCATAAAACTTGATGTAATGATATTTTTAATCTATTTCAATGTTTGTTTTCTAATATAATACACAACCTACGAGAAAACAGAAACTCTATTTTATTAAATTTTAAATCACTAACACCTACTGTGATCCTTTGTGCATAGAAAGTGATAAATGAAACTTTTCAAACCAAATGAAATTACATAAATCTGTAAGAGAAAGACTTTTGAGGCTATACTTCCTATAATTATACCTTTCTGTTTATTACAATATTTGAGTATTAACAAAGACACATAATGATGTTATAAGACACACAGGCACAAACCATATTCAATGATATATACCCAACTATGTAAGTAATATACATATAAGTATAAATGTAGATAAGTACTTATATATGAAATTCACTAATTATATATTTATAGGTATATAACTATATTTTGGTTATATTATTTCTATATTTAATTAATAATACTAAATATGAGTCACCAAATTTCTTTTTTTTTAAGAGAGAGAGAAGGGAGAGAAAGAGAGAGAGAAAGAGAGAGAGAGAGAGAGAGAGAGAGAGAGAGAGAGAGAGAACTTATTTTTTTAATATTTATTTTTCAATTTTCGGTGGACACAACATCTTTATTTTATTTTTATGTGGTGCTGAGGATCGAACCCAACCCCATGCATGCCAGGCGAGTGCGTTACCGCTTGAGCCACATCCCAGCCCCAACCAAATTTCAATATTTTTATCAGGGTCTTCCATAACATTTTAGCATATTTTCTAAGGATTACCTAAGAATACTTTCCCTACTAATGAAAATGCTTATTATAATTTCACCTAGATATGACAATATATAATATCTAATGCACTTGAGAAAACCAAGCAGATAAAGAGATAAAACTTTTCATATACAAGGCCAAGATAATTTTAAGTATCTGAAATTATAAGTATCTGAAATTTTCAGTTTTGTGATTCATATTTAAATGTAAATCCCAGAAGCTAGCCCCAGTATAAAACAATTTCTGTCAAGAGACTGCCTTTTTTTATTCAATGAATAATTTAAAACTCAACTTTTTTTCATGTGAACTGTCTTATATCTTGGCAGTAGGCATAGTATTTCAATAATTTATATAATTTTGAATATAATATACTTAATGCCATAAAAGCAATTTCTTTGATATTGAATTATAAGAGAATGCACTTAGGCCACTGTGACTAATGATCTAGGGGCCAGCAGCATGGCAAATTACCTTTTAACCCAATTTCAGGCTGAATATGTATGTGTAACCATAGAACTGTACCATCTTCTGGGACATAAACTGCATGATAACATTGGGTTGTAATATTTAAAAATATATATATAAATAAATCATCTCTTTGAGAAAAGTAAATAGAGTGACATGATCATTAAAAAAGTGTAGATGATAATTGCATTTTTGGAAGCAGAGAATTAACATGAATCATGGTCTTTTATAATTTAAGTTTCTGGGTTAAACCTATCAGAATTCTTCCTAAGACAGGGCTCCAGTCACTCTGGAGATTGAGTCCATGACCAGTGAGCAACCACATATTACTGTAATGATGCCTTCCTTTTAGAAGAAATCCAGCAGTGTAACATGAAAATGGGTCTTCCACAGCAAAAGCAAGCCGAGGGCTTGCCAGGATTTAAGACAGAGATGGCAAGATCATGACTCCCTGGCTGAATCTGGACCATGCAGGGCTTGCAGCATATGGTGAAGATTTTGTACACACATAAATCTACAGGCAATGTTTACTTTCATAGACCATGTAGATTTCTGTATTATGAAAAATTTCCAGCGTGTGGTGATGAAGTATCTTTGATAAGAGCCAGTTTTCTCTAATTCCCATAAAAATGCCATTTGGGTTGACGACAGGCTAAGTTCACAGAAGAGGTTGTATGGTACAAAAAAATTAAAAATTTAAGTGTAAGAGCTAGTAAAGTTAGACTTCCATTTTCTAGTTGGAAATTAATTGTGAAACCTGCTCTCTTTAGACTGATGTTCTCCTCCAACCTCTGTCACTTACAATGTAAATATGCACAATTTGTCTTGATCCACATTACATTTTATATTATATGTTCTTATCCATAGCTTTAAATATTTTAGTTTTTAATATAAGTAATCAGGGTTTTTTTGAACAAGGGAGGTTTTCCCCATTTATTTCTGGAGTGTGTATTTTGTTCCATTGTCTATCTGGATGCCAACACTACTCTGTCTCCACTGTAGCTTTATAAATTGTGAAGTCAAGTAGTATAAGTCCTCCAATTTTTATTATTCTTTATAACATCATGCCCAAACTTCATGGCTTTAAACAACGACCATTATTTATTTTACTCACAAGATTATACTTTGGGCAATTTGGACATGATATGTAGGGCCTCCCTGGGATGACTTGAGCAATTAGAACCTAGTTGAGCTGGAGTGCTTCCCAGGCTCCCTCTCTGTTTCTGTTGTCTCAGAATTCCTCTATGCAGCATCCACATGTGGTATCTTCATGTGTTCTCACCAGCATGGTGGCCTCAGGGTGGTCAGACTAATTGTACAGTGGCTCAGGCCTCCAAGAGTGAGCATTCTCAGAGAATGAGGCAGGAGATCAATGGTATTCTCTATGACCCAGTTTGGAAGTTACACAGCATTACTTCTTCCCCCACACTCTTTTGTGACATGCCTATGAGCCTACTCAAGTGCAATGCCAGGCATTGTGAAGGAGGGAAGTTGCCTCTTCTTAGTGGGAGGAGTTTCAAAGGGTTTTTGGTCATGTTGTAAATTACCACACAAGCCAACTACTCCAAAAGCAGATGGGTGAGTAGACAGTGGAGTTGTAGACTGGATATGTAGAACTATGCTAGATGGCCGATGCCACCTTTGCCAACAAAAGTGTCAGTAAGCCTTAAGTCTATTACACTTGTCAATGCTCAGCAAATATTAACCCTTGCTATAGATATTTTTGGATATCTACATATTTCCAATAAGAAAATCAGAGACCCCACCAAGCTACCTTCTAGATCATTTTTTTAGAGTATGTACTTCATTAGGGTACACTTTATTTTCAGCCAAAGCTTCAGCACTAATGTCCTGGTGAACAAGCTGGTTGGACTCCATGGAAATCTCCATGTAAAAATTCATGCCTAAAATTACTGAAGTGAAATATATTAAACTATTAATTGCGATGCTCACTTAATTGTGGCATTGCATTAAATGGAATCACAAGAAAGTGCCAATATCCATTTGTTTTTAACCTACAAAGGACCATTTTAGATGGTACAATCTAATGTATTTTTCCTTCTTCTTCTTTATGTACTTTTTGGCATTCTTTTCAGTAATGCACATTATCTACATAATTAGGATAATAAATATTATTTACAAAGAACAAAGAAACCAGAACACTTCAAAGAAGGCATTGTTTTTCTAATGGTGCTGGGATGACACATCTACTTTGCTAGTACATAAAATACTATAGCAGCTTTTAGATATAAAAAAATCTGCTAAAGCACATTTATGGAATCCTGAGCCTAACAAGGAACACTCACACTGAACCTAAACAGGCCTACTTCATGAAATCCAGAGACAGGTGTTACATTATAACGCTAGGACACCCAGAGTAGACATTGGACTCTCTGGTGTTTTAAAAAACCCTGAAGCAAGCTTTTAGCTAGGGGAAATGTTTGCAGAGAAGGCAGCTGGGATCTCGTTTGACACAGCTGGGCTGTTTCCTCTGGTTTATGTGGAAAATAATTCACTGCCAAGGATGAGGCAAGAAAAGTTCACTCAGGCCATTCCAAAGGGTATTTTTTTGACAGGTTTCCAAACGGAAGAGTGGAGCCGGCCACCAGGTTTATGGGAATAGTGACTACACTGAAAGAAGGTACCTCCTTTCCTTATGATAAATTCCTGGAAGGGGAATCATTGGATCCATAGGTTCAAAAAATTTTAAAGTTCTTAAAACACATTGCCAAATTGTTTCCAGGAAAAGGCTCATTATGAATTCTTAATAAAATATTGCCATCACAGCAGTTTTTGAAGTTACAAGAGTTGATTCCTTGAGAGTTCAATCTGGCAAGGAATGGACACCTATAGTATTCTTCTCAAAGGTGTTTGAGCGATGGTGTTCTTCCTGTGGCTTTTGTTGCCATTGTTTACTGAGGAGGAGGGTGAACTGCACAGGCATTGTTGAGTCCCTGAGTCCCTGTGAGATACAGCATTGCTATAAGTGGGCTCCAGCCTTCCTCCTGCTGCTGCTGCCACCACTGTCGCTGCCTGAGGGGGTAGCTTCTATTATGGTCCTGATTTTAAGCAGTATTTTGTATCTTTGAACCATCCAAGTAAGTGAAGCTGCAGCTAGCCTGAGGAACAGCAGGGATTTGAACTCTGGTGTATAAACATTCACCAGATCCTCTAGCCAAAACAGAGCAAAAATAACAATCTTCACAGTGCAAAGTGTTAAAAAACTCTTGTGTAACAATGTTGTATTTTTGCCTTCAAAATGTTTGTGCAGCAAGTAAAAATTTTGCCTTCAACCAAAAATTTAAAAATAATATATTACTGTTATGCTACCCAAAACTATCCTTTCTAAAATCCGTAGCCTGTTTTTTTAATTCTGGTGGCACACTTAATATTTAAGTATACCAAACCTTATCTATGTATATCTGTATATGTGTGCATGTGGATGTGCCTGAGTGTTTTCAATTGCCAGAGAAAATCTACTGAGCAAAGTTATAGCTTTTTGAATGAGAAAATCTGTCTTAAAATTTACGGATTCTTGCTTTCTCTTATTGCACTGATACATAATTCATGTTTTTTATAATCAAGAGATAATGGAAAGAAAGGGAAGAGAGAAATGATTTTCCTATTAATTTTTCCATAATTCCATTTTCTGTGGGTGTTTATCCTTCTCAAATGTTTTCTTTCTTCCCTCCATTGCTGATTGTTTTACTCACCTCTATTGACTCTGAATTTTCCCATGGGGGAAAAAAATTTGCCATGGTATCTTTCTGCCTCTAGATGGTACCCATCTGTGCTCATCATTCTGTTCTCCCCAAATCTGAAAATAAATACAAACTATTAAGGCATTCTGTCTTCTAGGGAGAGTTACAAAGGAAGACCTCTCTATTTAGAGTGCAGATTTTGAATAAATAGCAGAGAGTATTTTAGGGAGGCTTCCTTTTGGAATCCTGCAAATCAGTGTTTCCAAAATCTGTAGATTTTGGAACTCACTACATACCTACTGGTCAAAGAGCTCCTAAGTTAGTCTCCTTCCCACCCTAGGATTGTGAATAACTCATCAGATTATCCCTGATGATTTTCTAGATATAGGGAATTACTGTTTTTAAACTCTCACATTCTGCCCAAATTCCATCTGCCTCAAAAAGGCATCCCTTCCAATTCCGACCCCATAGAAAGAGTTAGATTTGTAACTCTCTATTTCCAAAATATCTTGGAACCTCTTTGTAACTCTTTGTTTCCAAATCACTTTGGGTACCACTTTTTAGGACTTCTTACTCTATATTGTAATCAGTAATATCATGTCTTTCAAATTCTTTGGACATGGACTCCTTTAGGTTAGCCTCCCTGATAAACCTGATGCTCGATAAATGTCTGTTGAAAAGATGGATGGATAAATAAATTAAAACAAATCACTACCAATTTGCTAACTTCCTGAAGGACACAACAGGTTGAGAAAAACTTGTTCATAGGTTTCTAAATATGGAAAAACACTAAGCTCAGCAACATGATTCAAAGTTGGAATGGAAGTCTAAAAGATATATTTTTTCTCAAACATGTTCTTTACCCCCTAAGTTTTTCTGGCATGTTCCATCTGTAGGCAATTCACGAATCTGGCAAGTTTGCATTTGCAAATCATGCTTGAGTATTTTTCCTCCGATCGCTATCACTGAGTGATGGGATGAGGGGAAAAGGCATAGAAATCTCTGAAATGCCATAAACCATAAAAAGTCATTTATAGTCAATCAGCTGGAGAAAACAAGGTTGCTGGTTAGACACGGGCCATGAAACCATCAAGCACCCCCAAGTAAACCAATTTAGAAAACAAAATCGTGAAACAAATGTCTTCTCTCAGTTTGTGAACAGCACCTTTTCCAGGAGGTTTGCTATGTAAGGGAGATCTGCTTTCACCTTCTGGGGGCTGGCCAAGACGAAAAAGTAAGTGCCAGCCCAGCGAAAGAAGGAATGTTCTTTTGATATTGCCAGCCATCACAAGATATGGGAGCGCGAAAAAATAAAAAATAAAAATAAAGCCAATTCTCCAAAGATTTATAGTTATGTCTAGCTTGTTGACTCAAGCAGTTTGGAAAAGCTTCAGAAATATAGTTTATCTGAGCGAAGTCAGTTTCCAACCGAGTGGACTCAAAAACAAAAGTGGAAATAATACGTACATAGTTTTAGAGTCAATCCTTTTGACTCTAAATTTGCATAGCTTCTAAAGTAAAAAATACTCTACCCAATACCCATAGTGCTACTTAGGATGTGATAGCCCATTCTATTGAAAATAAATTTGTATGATTATTGTCCAATTATTTCTGTGGGTTTGCATGTCAAAAACAATGGTAGACAATGGAACAGGAAAAGGTTGTGCTTTGAAATGAGTTAAAAGGAATATTAACTCCCCAAACTCAGAGAAACCATAGAACTATAACACCATTTTTTTTCATATTATAGGATTTATATTTTGTCATTCTTAAAAGGTATGAAATTTGGGGAAAGCCTTCACTGAGAAATTGAAGAAGTATTAGCCCAGCAGATGAAAGAACAATAAATCATTTTCATTGACTATTTCTAGGTGCCCAGTCCTTTTCTCTTCACTGGTGATAGACAGCTAAATGAAGTCAACAGGGTCTCTGCAATAGATCTCGACTAACCTATTCTCTGTAGAGACAACAGACAGTAAATAAGCAAGTGAATACCAACAAGCAATAGGTAGCAATGGATTATTATAGCAAAAGAAATACAAGAAGAAAAGGGATATAGAGTTGAGGGCACAAATGGTCATTTCAATAAGATACACACTGCCTTTGTCTGTTCAGGTTTCTGTAACAAAACACCATGAACTTGGTGGGTGATAAACAGCATGGATTTATTTCTCACAGTGCTAGAGGTTGGCATGTTCACGCTTAAGGTGTTGGTAGATTGGTACCGGTGAGGGCCCACCCTCACAGATGGAGCCTTCTCACTATTTTCTCACATGGCAGAAGGGACTAGCTAGGTCTCTGAGATCTCTTTTATAGAGGGACCAACCACATAGGTAATCTAACCACTTCCCCAAATCTCACCTCCTAGTGCCATTGCCTTGGGGGTCTGTTTTGACTTGGGAATTCTGGAGGGATGAAAACATTCAGGTAATGGGACATATTCTGGAAAATCTTGTGTTGCTTTAAGATGATTGATGTCATCAGTGACATGATGCATTAGGATCAAATTGTGCGCTTTAACTGCTCACTCAGAAAGTTTTGTTTCACTGGTTTTTTTTTTTTCCTTTGTGGTAAATTTTTGGGTGAGAGAAACGATGGTAGGGTGAGGTGAGTCAAGTAGGATTTCAGAGTGATAGAATCATTCACATTTTGTTTGTTTGTTCGAATGCCCGTGTTTGGAGACAGGTTCCCATCAGATCTACTGTTGTGTGCATAATTCAGATAGAATTGTGACAACCTCCAGGGGCTTCAGTAATGAGCCTGTACCTCCAGAGGACACTGTGCTTGCCTATAAAACACTGCTCTGGTTTTACTCTGTGACTGAAGGAGCAGGTAGGATTGGTGTCTAGAATACTGTGTTTACATAAAATGCTAAATTTTTAATTTTTTATTTATCTGATAGTGCTTGGGGATTAGATTAAATAAACATGTCATCTACCTTTTAGTCCTGAAACCCTAAAGAATACCTCTAAATGAATTTGTATTCATCTCTGTGATTTTTTTCATGGATTTGTACAACTTATGAGCATGATGGGACATTTAATTAATTTCTGTAAAACAGTGCAATTGCCCAGATCCAAATAGTTTGTGTCTTGTATTTACAATAGAAATAACCATCAAGTGCATCCTACAAGGATCTTCAATATATATGTGACCCAACCTCATAATTGGTGTAGGTACAAACTCTTTAATTTACTACTTCTAAACAAAATCTGTACAGACTTTTAACATAATAAAACAACCTGTGCTTATATGATTTGGGGGATATGCAAATCAGTTTGCCATATGTTGGCTTCTTATATTGTTAATGGTTATGTTCCAAGTTACATGATGAGTTCATGTAAAAAATTAAAGTTAAATCTGTGAAAACTGCTTATTAAACAAACAAAAAAATATATTTCTGTAGATCAGAAAATATAGGCTGGGTTGCAGCACAGTTGTGGAGCACATGCTTAGCACATACAAGGTCCAGCAACAATAAAGAAAATAAATATCATTAAAAGACAAAAAAAAGAAAAAGGATGGGAATACAGCTCAGTGGTAGAGGATTCACCCAGCATGTGGAAGGTCTCTGTTCAATCTCCAATATAAACAAACAAACAAATTATACCCCCTCACATATTCAGTTGCTCATTTTACTCCAATTAATGTGTGTATGGAGAATCCCAGATGATGGTAATCATTAGTACCTGTTTGGGGTGTATATTCCAGAATTTTTCCTTTCTGATACTGCTTTGATTAAATTGAAACCAATAAGATGTTTAAATTCTCCTCCGAAAGTCAAAATCTATAGATACATCTAAATATGTCTCATTGTCTCATTTCGGATTCAAGTGAATAAGAGTTGACAACTGGGTACTAAGTAGCAATTGAGTTTGTGGCCAGAGAACAATTATAGGCCAAACAGATTTAATTTGAGGATCCAAGAATGATTCATTTAAATGGATATGAAACTTCTGAAGAAAATTTCACCTAGCCGGGTTTGATGGTGCATGTCTGTAATCCCAGCAACTTGGAAGGCTGAGGCAGGAAGATCACAAGTTTGAGATCAGCTGGACAAATTTGCAAGATCCTGTTTCAAAATAAAAAGAGCTAAGGATGTGGTTTAGTGGTAGAGCATTTATCTGGCAATTTCAAAGCCTAGATTTAATATGAAATCTAGAACTTTTACATGTCCTTGTTTTTATTTATGTTATGATGATGTCAATTATGAGAATGATGTTACGATAACTACTTTCCATAATAAAATATTCACATTTATGTGAATATTCTATTTCTTCATTAGTTGGCCCTAGGTTATAATACAAAATATTACATACAGCAATCCAAAATACTTAGTAAAATCTGTAGTTAGTGCTTTAAAAATTATCAAACATATCTGCTTCCTTTTATACAAATTGTTTTTTAAGTATTTAGAAAAGTATACAAGGGAGTTTGAAGTAAGAGATATAGAAAAGAAACCTACATCTAGAATAGTGAGTTATTTTAAAAATCTTTCTTAAATTTTCTATATTTCTGTTTAAGTGGAATATCTGCATATTGTGAGACAAACATTTTATAAGTTTGAGAATCCTACCTAGTTATGTGCAATCATCATTTAAATATACATTGTAACACAAGAACAGCTACCAGACCTAATAGTCTTCAGAAGCCTGAGATGTCACATTTCCCCCCCATCCTGCATCTAGGATAGAAGCATCTCTACTCTCTTCATTTCGCTTCAGCCTGATGAGTCTTGGACCATTCCAAACCTTTCCCCAGTAAGGTGGTCTGGGGACAGCTGGCGATTGTGAGCATAATCCGGTTAACCAATCCTCTGAACCTTCATTTTGGGTGTTCTACATTGAGTTATTAATGATTTTTCTCTATTACATATAGCTCTGCACTCATGTGCAGACTATACTATGTGATTCACTGTCAAAGAAATCAGCCTTAAACAAGTATTACCTGTTTTGAACCCCAAAGTATATCTATTGGATATGTATTACTCATATAAAATAGAAAGGGAAAATGTGGAAAATATTCGTCTTCTCTTAATTGGTTACACATCTCTTTCTCTCTTTTGATTCCATGTTTCTTGAGGGTGAGGATTATGCTTTTAAATATTTGCAGTTCCTTTGGGCCCAGAATTATTCCTTCCATAGTACTCAGTAAAAATTGGAAGTCTTGATCACTGAATATGCAATTACTTTGAATATTCAGCAAACCAACATTTGTTTTGCTTCCACAAGTCATAGTGAATAAGAAGTGCAAGAGAAGGATTTTACTGTCCCTCTCTGCACAGCATCTGCTACCAACAGGTGATGCATTCTGGGGAGAAGAGCCTTGCCAGAGGATTCTCTCTTACCAATGCTCTCTTTCCAGATGTTTCTTCCCTGTGGCATATCCTGAATTATGAGGCCCTGGGAGGTGATTGCAACTACTGTGATGACATATCACACCTGGAACTCACCACTCTTTCCCTACCACATAATTTCTCATAGTGAAATGTCAAATCGGAGTTTATTGCTAAGGGACTTGGTTGTTTATCTAGTAAAATACTATTGCTTAATATTAACTTATCATAATGTTTAGCACCTTAAATATGGGTATATGCATAAAGATGCCACCAAACTATTTTATTGTCATATAGAATTTTTAAAATACTGTCATTTAGAGGACAGAATGAATGTTATGAGGGCATACCATCAATGCTCTTAAATACACATACTTCTGTTAAACCTTGAATTACATAGTTGAAATATGTAGATGAAGTTGTCAGACTGGACTAAAAGCTCTATGAACTATCTTCTAAAAAAGAGAGGAAGAACTACATAACTTTTTTCTTCTCTGAAATAGTGAACATTGGTATGTGTGTAAGTATGAGTATATTGTGTGTGTATATAGGTATGAGTGTGTGTACATGCATTTATATATTCACATGTAGTTTGCAGTCATCCATAGCAAACTTCTCTCTACATCCAAATATTCAAATGATATTTTTGTTTAGTGTTATAAGGTTATTAGTTAAGTAAAGTTTTAGTTCATTAGTTTTTTTATTATTAGCTATTAGTTCTACTTATTAGTAAATCTTGCAAATTTTTCGTTATGTTTTTTCTAGGATGTTGGAATGTCTTTAGTGCAGTTCAGTTTCAGTTAAGCTGAAAAAGACTTCCTTGGGATTTCTTTGTTTTTTAAATTATTTTCCTGAGAAGAGCTCAATAAAGAGTTTGACAACAATGTGTTTTAAATGCCAATTAAAGTATGTCATTTAGAAACAGTTACAATCATATGTCACTTAGAAACAAGTCTTTCTCCATCATATCAACAGTTACAATCAAATGCTTTATATAAGTAATCATATAATCCTTGATTTATTTTTATCCTTGATTTTATTCCACAAAAATTAAAAGATACCATTAGAAGTATGGATATTTAATTTATACTCACAATGCATTTTGATAACTGGCTTTAAAAACAGCCGTGAAAACATAGTTCTTGCCTAAAGAAAGAGAATGGGATAATTTAAATGGTTCTGGTAAAAAAAAAAAAATCATATTTTTCTAATAATTATCAAGGAGTATAATTGGCATTTACTTAGATTTGACCTGAAACATGCTGTAACTTTTATAAAGTAGGCCAAGCAACTCCTGGCACAAGTCAGTCATATGCACCACCAAAGTGTTGAAGATAGAGAAGAATCCTAAGGTTTGGGAAAGGGCAGTACTGAAATTAAATCCAAGCACCATATGTGTGCTTTACAATATTTAATCCTAACAACTAACACTGACTCCAGACACTTTTTGAAGTCCTTCAACACATACTAACTTATTTAGTCCCCAATGAAGCTAGCTATACAGACTTTGTACTATTGTTTCCAGTTTTTAGATGAAGACACTTAGACTGAGATAGATGAAGTAATTTGCCTCAGGTAACATAGCTAGCCACCAGAGAACCAGGCTCTACACCCATGTAGGTTAAAAATTGAATGAGACCATTTAGTTGGCCACAGAATATGAAAATATAATCCTAGCAGTTTTTAGAGTTTTTTTCTGTGCAACACTAAATTTTATCCCAAGATCAAATTCTGGGACACAAGTTTCAATAGTTCACTACATCAGAGAATGAATACTATAGAATTTCCCTCATTATTCTTATAGTTTTGCAATGCATAGGGTGTAAAGAAGGTTCTAAGAAGTCTCCTAAAGAGAAGAGATCTGACATGAAGACTCATTGAACTCACCTTTTACCGCCCTTTAGGATGTGTTCCTTAGAAAATAAATTCTGAGAAATTTTAGCCCTACTGTCTTGCAGAGAGAAAATAGAAGCTGAAAATGGCTCATGACCCTAAAATCTTGCCCCACCCTATGTCCTACCTCATGCAGCTTTTAAATCAGCATGTAGGCCAAATAGTTTTGCTATTTTAAGTTTCTTAAAATTTCCACTTTTTTATTTAACTGTTTCAATAGGAAAACTATCACTGAAGTGAAGATAACTGAATAGAATAGGCTAGTTATATTCTCATTTAGCAGAACTTATTCACAATAAATATTTACTTTAAACAGTATTTTAAAAGTGTTTACTACTAAATATTTCATTAATTCCAAAGCATTTAAAATGTCTAAAAATAAAGCCAGCTGATAAACAAAGAACTCTTATAGTCTTGTGGTTCTAGAGCAGTCACTTTTAGATGAGGACCAGAGGCTTTACAGGCACTCTGTCACCATTTTATTTTTTTGGGGGGGTATGGGGTACCAGGGATTGAACTCAGGGGCATTTGCCCACTGAGCCACATCCCCAGCCCAATTTTGTATTTTATTTAGAGACAGGGTCTCAATGAGTTGCTTAGCGCCTCGAGTTTGCTGAGGCTGGCTTCGAACTCACAATCCTTCTGTTTCAGCCTCGGAAGCCACTGGGATTACAGATGTGTGCCACTGTACCCAGCTGTCATTATTTCTTTTTTGCAAGGTATCATGAAGTCAGTGACATGTAGTTCAACACACTACTGTTTTCTTATGACAACTGCATGTTTTGCCATTTCAGTTCCTCCGAAGATATATGATATCTCAAGCGATATGACCATCAATGAAGGAACCAATGTCACCCTCACTTGCTTGGCCACTGGGAAGCCAGAGCCCTCCATTTCTTGGCGGCACATCTCCCCATCAGGTATAGTAGGAGTGAATGCACCACTGTTGCTTGTGCTGTTTGTCATTCTTCTATGACTCCACTTGTATAGTACTTGATTCACTCATGGAATTTCTTGTATCTTCTTTTTCTGAGGCAGGCAGAATCCATATTTTTATACATGTACTTTATACTTAAAGGCACTGCAATTCACAAAAGTCAAATGAACACTGCCTATCAGAGCCCTGAATTACCCTATCTCTTGATTCCTAGTCAAGGTTATTTTCATTTTAGTATACTAGATAATCACAAATCAATAGACAAAAGGCTCAAATGGAAATATCACAAGAGAAAAATCCTCATTTAAATGTGTGAGGATTTATTCAGTCGGCATTCACATGTTAATAGGCCAGCATGCACTGCTGAAGTAATCAGGGGAGAAGGAAATTATACAATTGTGAGGTTGCTGGGTCTAATTTCAAACTGCTGTTCAGAATCAAGGATTTTGGAGTTAGAATTAAATTTTAACTGATGAGGGTTTTAAAAACCCCAGAGTTTAAGTAACTTGTGCACATAAATCACATAGGTAGGAGAAAGGAAGGACTGAACATGGTTATGGGTTTCCGGTGCTTCTGCCTCAGTGCACACCCTCCCAAAGAGACTAAGTCAATTTTAGGAAGTTAGTGATAATCACCATCAAAACAAGTCTGTTTTCATAGCCTCGATTTTAACAATTGGGTAAAATTTAAAAGTTCAAACTACATAGCTTTGAGCATCCCCTGTATGTGAGAGTGGTATTTTTTTAATAAATAGGATCTCACCTCATTTCAGATCAATAAAATTTTATTTAATTTTAATTTTATTTTATTTTGATGGAAATAACTCTCACAAAGCTGTGCAGTGAAATTGCTTTTAACAATATCAGAAAGGAACATTTTATGTGGGTTAGAAAGAACACAATTGGAACATCTATTTTATCTGCTAATGCTTTCTTTAATATCACTTATCCTTAAGTGTCTTTTAGTTTCCTCATTTATGCAGTGAATCTAATGAGACTTACCCACATCACATGCTTAGTATTACTATTAATGTGAGAGAAAATCAATATAACAGCAGTACACCCTTATATAATATGCATTATGGCCCTTATAATATTTCTGAAGTTTGAATGTGCTCTTGGCTGCCCATGCTTCACATTAGAGTTGCTGCAAAATCACTGGTATGTGAGCATTGAATTCATGGCAGCACTCTCTGTGGGATAGAATTGAAATGAACTCAGAGATAGCAGTTAGACACATGGCACTTTTAAGCTGATACTCTTATACATCAATTCAGCCAGTTCTTGTGCACATCTCAGCCTCAGTGACCTTAGCTCGTTTCCTGTTTTCCAAACACTGCATGATAATGATTTGTGACTTTTTTCCCCCAGTTGACAAACTAATATGCACTTTATGAGTACCACTGTATAGTTTGAAGTACATATACATTATAGAATGGTAAAATCTAGCTAATAATTAAAAAATGCATTACCTCATGAAGTTATTTTTATGGTGAGAATAGTTAATATCCACACTTTTCTATCTTTCAGGTATTCAATATATCATCATTAGCTATAGTCACCATACTATACAGTAGATCTCTTGAACTTGTTCTTCCTATTTGACTGTAATTATTTAGCTTTTGACCAACTATGTATCCTGGCTATTGGGTGACTCAAATAATATAATATAATAGGCACAAATGTATTTTTAAAGTTATAATATGATATGCAAATGTACAGCTGATTCTTAATCATCTTTCTAGGGATTTAAATCTGATATGGCAATATAATTTTTATGAGAACGAAGCACATAATCTTCCATCTTCATATATTTTAAGATTACTATTTCGGACCTAATTCTCCTGCTTTTCGTGCTTGTTAGTATGCATATTCTTCTTTTTAAAGGCTTGGATACATTTTTAGTTTAATTAAATAGCAGGAATGTTAGTAAAATTATTAGAATAATAATAATGGATAACATCATAAAGCTGAAAGAAGACAGATTGGGTTTATAAATTAAACTGTGCATAGATTTGTTTTTCTGATCCTGCCATCCTAAGCAAATGAGTCAAATTAGCATAAATATTAACTATTATCCAGTGAATAGATTGACTTGGAGGATATTTTTATAAATGCCTCCAATAATTTCAAATCATAATTTGTTAACATTAAAAATCCACAGCATGGTGGATTTTCAACTTTAAGTAACACATAATAATAATTCTATTAGCTTTTTATCAGCTGTTATGACCATATTTGAAAGTAAAATTGGTAACTTCATTGATTTATTTATATTTCACCTGAGAAATATCAATGTTTTACATGTTGTTTCCTTTGTTTTATCCTGGAAAAAAAATTTGTCTCAAAAGGGCTCTTAATATGTAAACAAGGTTTAGTGTTAAAAACAGGTGTAGTTGTTCTCCATGTCAGTACTAAAAGCAAGAGCTAGTATTGTGCATGTGTACTTTGTGTATATTTTACCAGTAATTTTGATATATCTGGTTACATGTTTAGGGTCAACTCTAGTTTTATAATTTAATAATAAATTACTGTTCATGGATGATAGCTATAGAAATTCTAGTCCACAGAAAAATGAGGCCATGTGTTCAGTCACATCACAAACATCATTGGAGACAGTTGAAATTGTCATTCTATTTATTATTTCAAACAACTTCCTGTACTTTCACCAAAAACATTTTTCCTAGAAGCATCTGGATATATAAGCTTCCTAATAGTTCACTTATTCCAATGATTTCTTTGTATTTTTTCTATTCAGTATTTGGCAATTAACTTCAACTTTATGCTAAAAAGTTTGCAGAGATAATATGAACACCCTGTATTCTTTCTTTAATTTAATCAACATTTTGTTTCATCATTTGCTTTGGGTGTTGAGTATGTAGCATGAGAGAGAGAGGAGAGAGAGAGAGAGAGAGAGAGAGAGAGAGAGAGAGAGAGAGAGAGAGAGAGAGAGAAACTCCTTGACTTTATAAGGGGTTAAATTTTTTTTTAAAAAAAAAAGTTTTTTAGTTGTAGATGGACACAATACCTTTATTTTATTTATTTTTACGTGGTGTCGAGGATCAAACCCAGTGTGAAGCAAGCACTCTACCACTGAGCCTCAATCCCAGTCCAAGGGGTTACCTCTTGAATAACCCATCATAAGTTGAAAATATCCTAAATCAAAAATCTTGCAATACACCTAATTTGACAGAACATCATAGCTTAGCACCACAGAACACTGGATAGCATTACTGTGTGGCTGACTGGTACTTTTAGCTTGCTGTCACTGAGAGCTTGGTGAGAGGATATCATACTATATACTAGCTTGGTGAAAGATCAAAATTCAGAATACAGTTTCTACTGAATTCATGTTATTTTTGCACCATCATAAAGTTGAAAAATCCTGAGTCAAAGCATCATTAAATTGGGGCTGTATAAAATTAAACTATTTCATTGATTCATTTGAGAGCAGATATTCAAGGCCTGAGACTTGGCCAGTTTAATCTCTGGATATTCCAGTGCGTATTCCTAAAGAATAATGACACACTCTTTTCATAACCACAGCAGTTTTTCACTCCTGAAAATCCAGCATTGGTATCATGTTTTTACCCAGTTAATCCATAATTCAGTTTGCCTACAGGACCATATATTATATCCAGTAGCCACACCACCTTAGTATCCTTTAGTCTAGGGACTAATTCCTCAGTCTTTCTTTGTCATTACTGAGCATTGACAGTTTTCAACAATGTCTGTACCCTTTTTAAAAATAGAATGTTTGTTTCTCATTTGGGGTTTTGCCTCATGTTGCCTCATGATTACATTCTAGTTATGGCCATCTGGAACTAAATAAGTGAAGTTGTATCCTTCTCAGAGAATCATATTCCGTGGCACATGATATCCATCTGTCCCTCATTTGTGATGTTAATTTCAATTACCCAATCAAGGTGTTGTCTGATTTCTACACTGTATGGTTTCTTCATTTTATTCTCCCCATGCTACCAATAAGCTGTCTGTAGGGAGAGATTTTAAGAACATGACATGCAACTATGTGCTATTTGTCAATCCTTCTTTTTTGACATGATTTTGGTTCTTTCATGAACTAATATTTACTATGATGATCAAACTGGTGATTTTTTTCCCCTAGCTTCAGCAATCCTGCTTTTACCTATTAATTCTTGTTATTCTACAGAAATAAGAAACTCACTTTATCTTACATGTTATTTATTTATTTGCTTATATATCTATTTTTATGACATGAATTTGTAGGTTCCAACTTTTGAAATTTGTTTATAACTGTTTATAATTCATTAGTGTCTAATTACTTTGATGTTCAAATTGACCCATATCTGGCCGGTCTCTGTCACTTCAGTCTCACTCCTGTGTCCTATGGCATACTCCCATGATTTTCTTGAGTACTTCCATACTTTGTGGCATCACAGAATATCAGGATCATCTTGTGTCTTTCCTGGTCCATTTCTGGAGTCAACCATTTCATTTAATTTCCAATGAATGCATGCACCTGGGGGTTTGAACCATTGCTTGTTTGTTTACAAATTTAGCACTATTGATCTGTCTTATACTAAAATTATCAGGGACTGGAGTATCTAGGTTATTTCCTATGATATTCTACTAATTCATAAGAACTTAAATAACTTTCTAACAATGGAAAAAAAGTATTTTATTTGTCTTATCTAAAAATATCCTGGAAAAAATTCCTGGGACCTATGAGTATATCAATGATGCTTTTGGAATTAATAGTGGAGCACATTTATGTCAAGGAAAACACAAGGAAGCACTTGTTGAACCAGAGGTATGTTCATGATTGTTTATTTACATGCAGTCATACTGCACCTACCAACCTGTGATGAGCTCCTTGTCCTTGTAAAAATTCTCAAGGTTTTCTGAAAATAACTAATATGTGATTCTTTTCCCCCTACTGGTAATATAGGCATCTTATAGTGCCAATGTAGCATAGTGTTTGAGGCCATGAACTTTGATATTAGTCAAATTGGGTGTGATTTCTAGCTCTTCTTGTTACCATTAGTAAGATCTGAGGAAAAAAAAATATTAATTTTTTTAAACATCAAATACAAATGGTGGCTCCGTGGTAGAGCATTTGCCTAGCATGTGTAAGGCACTGGGTTCGATTCTTGGCATCACATATAAGTAAATTTCAAAAACAAAAAATACAAATGGTGGTAACAATCACACTTATTTCCCAGAACTGCTGAGTGTTCAGTGAAATAGTATGGAGTGCTGAACTAAGTTCATGACTTGTAGATAACATCCTGTTATAAACAGTAATATACTACTGAAATGTGTTTGAAATTTTGACCATCCTGTTACTTTCCCTGGAATCGAGGGGCCTATTTGACTCTTGAATGTAATCCACACAGCTGCTCGGAAATGACTTGATCATAAAGCTAAAAATCAGTTCAAACTTCTAAAGAACACTGACAGATTTACACAAAGATGTGATTTTGAATATAGAGAAAAAATAAAATTCTTATTCACTCACCATTATGTTAATAACCCTAGATGTAGTCAGAAAAAGACATAGGAAAAATTTAAAATAACAGATGAGATAAAACAGATTTGAAGACATTTCGAAAGCCTTTTTCAAATATTCACTTACTCATTGCTCTTTTTCTTGATCTCTATTTCCCTAGTTCATTCTTTTGTTATCTGAACTCTGCAGAGATATTCACACTTGCCTGTCTGATGGTGTTTATTAGCTGACAAAGGTATTCTTAGGACTCAGAAACCAAACTGTGACAATTAATCCTGGGCTATATGGCTCAGCCTCTTTTTTTTTTTTTTCCAACCAACTTCCATATGCCTAGTGCTTTTAACAACGTGTCCTTGATTGTCCATGAGAATCAATGCTCTTACCTAATTCAAGGTAAAGACTACACTGGGCTCCTTTTCTTCCTACTGTTCAAGATCTAATTTCAATAAATATCAATTCTCTGTATCTTTCACTTCTTATTTTGTATTCACACCATCCTGCCCACATTTACCTAAGTTCTAATTCTCTTTAATTCAATCCCTGACATCCATCACTTTGATTTTATAAACAGATATTGAGAACTCAGAGAGGAGACCTCAAACAGTGCTGAAAAGATTTAGGGAAAGAATCAAAAGGATGTGATTTCAAGAAACCAACAGAGGAAGAGGTTTCTAGAGCAGTGAGTAGTGAACACTATCAGGTCAAAAAAGGTACAGACTAACCCAAATACTTACATGTGTGAGGCCTGTCTGGTGGTCATTATAGCAATACAGACATAATGGGTTAGAAACTCAGCTATGGAGGATGAGAGTAATGGGAAGTAAAAGGTTCAGATATAGAGGTATTGCTGTAAGTACTGTCAAGATGGAAATTCATTTCCTCTAATTTTAAACAAGGTGTTCACTAAAAGGGTACTTTGTTCCTTTATTCACTTGACCAACTCCTACTCATCCTTCAATTTTTCATAAAACACTTCATAAGCATTTTAGGAAAAACTGAGCCTTCCTTCTTTTATAGTTGAATAGAAGTTTGTGCCACCACATGCGTGGAGTTTGCCCCTGAATGGTAGTTATTGTCTTTACTTTCTGTGGTCTCACAGGATAGGGGACTCCTTGGGCCCAGAGACATCTGATGGTTCATGGCTGAGCATAGGGTCTGGTACAAAGTATAGACTCTTTAAATGTTGCTGGACCAATGAATGCCCATGTCTGGGCATGGCTTCTCCTTAACCATTGCTCCTTTTGCTCTACTAAAGTAGAGTTGAACAAAAAGATCTATATAACCAATAACACCTAGGCTATTTGCCTAGGATTTTAAAGAAAAAGTTTGCTGACTCCTGCATCAGATATTTTAGAAGAGGTTTGGATTCTAAATGTTGTTTCCCAGATAAGAGACATATAAGTTTAGCCCACTAAAACTTTCATAATTATATTAAATACAATTTTAAGACAGAAAATGCTAATTGCTAATTATCAGAAAGAGTAGAAAAAAATGTAAAAAAAATGAAAATTATTAGTTAAGAATTATGCGAACTGCTGCAAACTATTGTTTAATATAATTCTGAAAATAGTTAAGTCATCACAGGTACAAACTGGAAAGTGTTAGTTCCTACTAGGGTTCTTAATTCGATTGCCATTCCTATTTTGTGAAATAGTTTTCTTTGAAATGCCCGAGTGCTAGGTGGCTGATATGGAGAAACTCTGTGTGTGTGTGTATGTGTGTTTCTTCTAAGTTAGCAGCCTGTCACCCAAACACTGTAGTTCTTTAAGATTCATGTTTTAGGTTTGCAGTCCTGACACTGCACTTTGCTCTTTGATGTTAGAAAAAAGAAATTCAGTAAAACCAGCAATTTATGCTGATGACATTTCAATAATACTAGATCTTCAGATTATAAGCTGTGGTTCCAGTTCCATTGTAGAGCAGCACTCTGTGGAAGCTTTGTGAATTTCCATAATGGCTTTACATAATGGATAATTATATAATGAATCTACATAACGATGGCAAGTTAAACTTTTACTATAAGAGCACACACCAGTAATTTATATATGCAGTTCAAATTGCCTCTTTGTTCTGAATTTTCTTTATACTTTTTAACTTTCATTTGTCTGTCGCCAAGGTCCCCTCTACTTCTCTCCAGTTACTGGTGGGCCAGATTAAATTGTTTGAATACAAACAGTTTTATTATTTGAATATAGAAACAAGAACATTTTTAGTATTTTAGCACATATGTAAGAGTAAATTATGGGCCTGATGACATGATAAATCAATACAAAAAATAGTTCACTTTTCTCAGAGCAAAGTGCTAACCCATATAAAACAAACAAACACAACCCACTTAGAATTTCGTAAGCTTTTTTTTTTCTTTTTCCTCCTTATGGAACTTGATTTTCTGAAGGACTGGGACACTAGAAAACAAGAATACTGTAGATTGTCTTCCCCTTAGTGGATTGAATTGGAGGGGAAGATAATCATTAACATTAGACTACTTACATTTGAGATTTTTCTGAAGTCTTTTCCCCCAGGATTTTAATGTCATGTTTCATGTATTAGGGAAAGGTATTATAGAAATGGTCATGTCTAAACAAGTTAGAGGCTTGGTTAAAGTCATCATCTGAAAAAATCCAGCTTTTATTTTGCTGTAAATTTCATGTTAATTTAGGTTGAGGTGGGACTCTATGAATAAAAATTCAGTTCATAATATTAGAAGAGTTCTATAAGGATTCAGAAAGAGCACTAGTAAGCACAGTAGATGTATAAAATGGGTCCATTAAATATTTATATGAAGTATCAGTTACTGAGCATTAGTATGTTCTAGGCACTGTTCTAATACATGTTAAGCTAACATATGTTAGCTGGTTTTCATGAGACATATTTCAAGAGAAAATAGTTTAATAATGATTTTTTTTGAATCAAGGCCCAAAGTTTTCATGACAATTGTAGACAAGAAAACATGATAGCTACTCCATGTATGTATAATAGATCAAAATATGCTCTACTGTCATGTATATCTAAAAAGAACAAATAAAGAAAACAAATGGTTGGCTTGCAGGATATTATTTGAGGAGCTTAGTGTGAACAATTACTATGTCTTTTTTTTCCACTCAAAATGAATATATTGCTATTGTATTCTAATTTTTCTCCAGCTTATTCTAAAATTATATTTTAGACCATAATTAGGAATAATCAACACTAGTGGAAAATTAGGATGATTCTAACAATCTTTTATCACTAAAGCACTAAACACTTTTTCTGTGTTATCTTTTTAGATTCAGAAAAGTATGGCTACATGTTTCATGAAATTATAGCTACATGTTAGGTACTCGATAGATGTTTGGTTATTGAGCTTGTTAAATGATGTATTTTGAACACTATATAGTCTTTATATCATTAATCTGTATTAACTAATTGATATTCTTTGAATTAATATTACTAGGAATTATATTTACATCTATCACCTACATGACAAGATCATTTCTCAAAGAGATTATAGAAAAAGTTTACAATTTTTTTGGTAATTATTAAACTTCTATTTTAAAAGGCAATAACCTAATGTTTTAAAGGACATAGTGAGTACTTGAACTATCTCATTTCAAATCCCTCCTCTGACACTCACTGCGTGTGTTAGGCTGGGCAAATTTCTTAAATATCTCTGCCTTATTTCTTTATCTGCAAAAGGGAGATGATTATAGTAATATCACTGGGCTGTTAAGTAAAAAGTTTAAAAGAAAACACATCCAAAATTAAGAGCTCTCAAATTTAGCTATTATTACTAAATTTCCTTTTACATTTTATTTTTATACAGTTGCTTGAGGGCATATAATAAAATATGGTTATAAATACTGTGTTCTTAGGTGATAAAATTAGGGAAATGTAGTATAACAATTGCATTTCTGAACTGGTGAGGTGGTATTAAATATATATATATATATATATATATATATATATATATATACATATATATATATTTTCTACGTACAAAATAAGGGAAAGAATGTTTACTGAAAAAGAACCAGAATAAATCCCAGAAAGAAAATTCTGAATTATTTATCAGATTCCAATAAGCTGGGAATAAAGAGAGGAAAGGAAAAGAAGTACAATGTATTCAAGAGGGATAAAGTATTTTAAAAAAGGATACTTTCTCTAGTTTCATTCTGTTTTGTAGAAAAAGAATTATAAAAATAAAGAACAAAAGAAGAATGTCCTTCACATAGCAATAGTATATTCTTAAGGGGTTAACATCAGAGTAAAGAAGCCTGTGTCTCTGAGACTTCCATATAATTACTAACAGCATAGCCCAGGTAAAAGGATGTGGTTGTGGCTCAGTGGTAGAGTGCTTTCCTTGCATGCGTGAGGCACTGGGTTTGATCCTCAGCACCACATGAAAATAAATAAATAAAATAAAGATATTGTGTCCATCTACCACTAAAAAAAAAAAAATGTTTTAAAGAAAAGGATACTGTGATCAGAAGACTAAGAATAATGGTACCAGGTTTTTGGTTTGTTATTGTCATCATCATCATTTATAAGTAGTCTAATCTTAGTTAAATGTGTGACCCAATTTCTGCTTATTAGAGCTTTCAAAAATTTTAAGCAGAGTATTTTTTTTTAATCAGAAGACAGCACTTTTTTCAATCATCAGTACCACAAAAAAATAAAAATAAAAAGACATCACTTTTATCCTCCGTGAAAATGTTACAAAGGAAATTTTGTTAAAAGGAACAATATTCATGAAAATGGCTCCTAGCCTATGGAAATGTCTCATGCAGAATGTCTCATGCAAGACTGACCAAAGAGCTTAAAAATGCAACACTTATTGCACAAAAACTTTTTTCTGAGATATTACAACTTGGAAAACTCAATTTCTTGTATTTTCTTTTTTTTTTTTTTCCAACTAAGGCTCTCTCGGAAACTTATACAGAACATTATTGCACAAATTTACAAATTAAAAACATCATACAAAGATCTTGAAAACTTGTCTTTAAAGTACACAAGATTATGGAATTCATTAAATTCAGAGTTCTTTGTGTGTGTGTGTGTGTGTGTGTGTGTGTGTGTGTTCATTTTCCTTGTTAGCCAAATAATTTTTTTAGTGCTTCTTTTTGCATTCCGTTTGAATGCAATCCAGTTCCAGCTGTATTGTTTCTGGACAGTACTGAAGCTTTGAAGATGTATTCCTCCCATGCATCATCACAGCATTGTCATTCTGACGATATATTAGTGTAATACATCTTCAGAGCTCAAATGAGAAGCTGTCTGGGAGGAATGGGGGGAAGAGTGGATTCAATTCAATTACAGGACAAAAGAACCTGCTGAAGAGGAGCGAACTCTCCCAGTAAGCTTCTCTGTGAAGTTGATTATAACCAGGTATTTCATGGAGGTGTATTCTACGTTTTTCCTTTTGTGACATGACAAGGAATAATTGTGGATTTTGCACACATCTAAAGGATTAAATGGCTTCTCAACCTTCTGCTTCTATTTCAGTAGAGGTCTAATATGTTTTGGAGTCATTCAATTGATTTGGGGAGAAAAGTCTACAAGAAATACTATTTATTTAATATATAAACCTTTAATATACAGTTACCGTCTGGATCCATTTATTAAAATGTGATAAGCAAAAAAGAATGCTCATTTTTCAAATCAAGTCTTAGATGAAGAATTTTAAAACATTCAGACCTAAGTAAAGGGGAACAATAGCTAGGGAAAAAAAAGAAAAAGAAAAAAGAGTTGTCAGCAGGAAACAAATGAGAGAATCAACTCTTTCTAGCTATTTCTTGACTCCTTGACATTAAGCCAAATCAGAGCTGTTCAGAGTGATCAATAAATCTTATTGCTACTGTAAATTTTTGTTGGATATCCCTTGTGTATTGAAAAGCAGAAAGCCTCTTAACTTCATCATAGTAAAAATATATCCACAGCTCCCATCTTTCTATCTGGTTTACAAGTTTTGCAAAAAAATATATTCCTTAAGTTAAAACCAAACAAACAACAACAACAACACACACACACAAAAAAAAACATTAAGTCACTATAAAAGAATTACATTATAAATATTTATTTTATATCTATTTTCTTCAAAAATCTTCTTTTGGCATGTATTTTGTCAGACATCATGCTAGATGTTGAATATACAGTGGTGAGATGAAAAAAAATTACAGCTAATACTTTAAATGAGTTTGCAATCATCTAAGAGATATCCATGAAGAAATAAACAATTATATATGAACAATTATTTTTTGACTATGTGTATGGAATCCTTGAGGAGTTATCCTTAAAACTGGGCCTTACAGTTTAAGAACAGGAAGTTGTTGTATGAAGCAATGTCATACATATAATTGATGGGTTTAGCATTTGTAAATGCTTGAAGGCAAGAAAAAATTGATATGTTCTAAGACAGAAAGTCAGTGGATCTGGAACAAAGAGAAAAAGAACGGAGTGCCTTTAGGTGAGGTTAGAGGTTTTTGGTACATAGGTAAGAGGAGTGCAGGTTGTAAGTCATGGTGAGAACTTTTGTTTTGTTTTTCTTCCTCAAGACAAAAGAAAGAGTGTTGTGCATGGTAGTGGCATGACCTTATTTTAATAAGATGTTTTTGGTGGTATGTAGTGAATGAGTTGCATGGAAATGCTGAAACAGAAACAGGAAGACCATTTAGGAAACTTTTCTAGTAGTTGAAATGTTGACTTTAGCAAGGCTCCAGAGGTAAAGAGAATTGAGTAATCCTCATAATATTTCATAGGAAAACACCCAGAACAATGATAGATTAAAATAAGGAGTGCCACTTAGCTTCATGGCTTTATGAACTTGCAGAAAGGATCGATACATCATTAATGAACATGAGATAAACTAGAGGAGAAATATGTTTTAAGGAAACATCAAAATTTCTGCATGTTAGATTAGAAGGCATTTTGACATTTCAGAGAAAAATAGGAGGCCTGAACTCAAGGAAGTGGCCAGGATGGAAAATAAGGCTTGGAATCATGAGTATAAGTCTGTCCTTATAAGGCAGAGGAGAAGACAGAGGAGGGCCCAGAATCAGTGTCTGAAGACTTAGGAAACATAACAAGAGTCTGTAAAGGAGTGACTGGTGAGATGGATGAAGACCAAGGAGAGTGAAACTCAGAAAGGAGAAGTTTTTAATAACTGGAAAGCAACCTAAGGAGTTGATGTAATGAGAAATATCATAAGACACATGTAGAAGAGTGCCAATTGTGTTTGGTAATAAGGAGTTGTGTTTTTGTTTGTTTGGTTTTTTTGTTTGTTTGTTTGTTTGTTTGAGTTGATGAAAGCTGTTTCAGAGAAACTGGGAACTGGACCCAGACTCAGTGGGTTAAATAGCCAGAACAGGTAGTGAGGTGGTCAGTAAGGGAACAAAGGTTTTCAGGAAATTTTGTGGTAAGTTGAAGAGAAATAGGTTGTTTCCTGGATTGTTGTATAGGATTCTAGAGAGAAATGGATGCTTTTTTTTTTTTTTTTTTTAAAAAAAAAAGAAAGGTAAACATAATAAACCCAGCATAAGTACCATTGATTTTCAACAGTTATCAATATATAGCTAATCTTGACCATCTAAAGTGCCTCTTTCAACCTAGGAGGGAGTTTTTATCTATCTATCTATCTATCTATCTATCTATCTATCTATCTATCTATCTATCTATTTTTCACAGAAAAGGTTTATGTTGAAAGGACCATAACAAAAATAATTGCAGAACATTTAAACTCAACTTATCATAAATAAATAGGAATACATGGTAGCAATTATAAAACAATCTCTCTTTCTCATTTGTGTCTTGTTATCCTATGAAGTGGACATTTCTGTTTGGCTAATACAGGACACACAAGGAGCCTGGATCCCCAGTACTATACTGTGTGCTGTTCACAAGCTTTTTCCTCTGGAATATTTCAACTCTGTCCCTGGAATACTTCTTGTCACTTCTGAGTACCTTCGTCCCAGCTCTTTCAGGAAAGCCTCTAGTCTCCTCTTTTTGATAATGTGCTCTGTCTCTTAGTTCTGTTCCATTGCTCTGCCTTGAAATTGTGTGCTTTATGCCCAATTCATCACCCCAGGTGTCTGCTGCTGCTGACTGGGACTGTCACCTGGCAGTTTATTGCTCAAAGGAATCACCATCCTTTCCCTTTCCTTGTGGTCTGTAACAGGAGGTGCAGTCTTCGAAAAAGTCAGCCTTTCTCTTCCCAGGTGTTCTGCTCTGCAGCCCGTCACAGATTGCCTACTGCTCCCATCACCATTCTGAAATGTTACTGAGCATATGTTGGATCCACAAAGTTAATCAGGAAGAAGGAGGAAAGCTACTTGATGTAGTTTCCAGATAGTCAGGGGGAAAAAATGCTTCTGTCTGAGCACCTGTTGAATATGATTTTGTACCGTAACAAATATACTTGCTCACCCGAATAAGAAAAGTACTCAGTCAATCAAATACAATTTTAGCCTACAACTTTAAAAAAAAAAACACAACTTTTCTGCATTGTGTTCTGGATGAATGTATTAAAATTTTAAGTGTGTTTCAAATGCTGTTTCTGTGATACACTGAGTCTGTGTATAGTCTAAGATAGTAACCTAAAAATATTAAGGTGGAATTATTATTTCTGACATAGGTAGTTTATAAATAGAATTGTGTATTAACCTTTATTTGGCTTCCCTTTACAAATTTGTCCTATGCAGGATTTCTTCCTATAGATAGAGTGGTAATCAGATGTGAGGGATTTGAATAGAATATGATTTTTACAAACCCTACTAGATTGAAGGACACATGTTAAGCTTGTTAAGACCCTGACATAATCATCTTTAATCATGATGTCTAGACTAAACATCAAACATGCCTAGATTAAGATGCAATTCAAATTGACTTTCAACTCCAGTTTCCTTGTACACTGCTTTTTAATTCCATTATTTGAAAATGGCTCCTCTCATTTATACTCTGAAACATTCAGTAATTTGAAGTCTACCCATGCAGGGCAATATAGACCAACTAAAGGTAAAGTAACAGTCCATCTTCAAAAAGCAAAGAAGTATATACAGTTACTAGAAAGTCAGAGGGAAAATGTTGTTAACAGTGCACAAGCAGGAGACAGTCTTGGCAGTTATTCCCTATAACTAATTATGGAAAAGGCCATATTTAGATCTAAAATTACTAATGGGAATGGATATTATCATTCTGGAACACTTGTCCAGATATAAGCAAAAACCTCTTATCCACATACTGTCACTTTTTAGGATTCATGTGGGTGTAGATAATGTTATCTTCTATCTCTGCTAGAGTGTAAGATCCCTGAGAGTTGAAACTACTTCTATCCTGATCCTCACTGTGCTTCACTGACAAATTATGTGTCTAGTGCATAGTTTTGAATGAATGATAAAACCTCAAATACATCATTGGTGACTTTGTGTAGTGATTTATCTCTTCTTTCATTACCACTGACAAAAATATTATACCAACAGCATCCTCTTATGAGCACAGATTTTCTGCTAGGCAATTTATATTAATTTCTTAATAATACTTCAAATGTAGTACATACATTATACATAATACTGCTTTTACTTTTGAGCTACTAAATAATTTTGGATCTTTTAGCATTTAGTAATTTTTCCAAGGACTATGATAGGTATCTTTCTGACTCAGAATTCACACTCAATATCAATTGAGTCCAAAGCTTGAGCTATTAAACATAACTAAAAGGAGGATATAGAATGTGAATTACTGGCTACATGAAACTGCTAATAAGCAAAATTAGAATATCCAGCTCATAGACTTACTATTATAGAATGATGTTCACATTAAAATAGCCAAAATTTCTGGAAGATTTTCCAACAAAGAGAGCTATTCTAAAATAGAATTGGGCCCCTGTTAAGTAGTCAACACCATATTACTGTAAATATTAGCAAAGATCCCATAATCTCCTATCTGGAGGGCTGCCTAAGTCAACACAGACACTTAGGAATGTGAGAGGGTATACTAATGAGTGAGTCAATAGTAATTGATTTATACATCAAGGAAAAGCATGTTTAATATTGAAGATGTCATTATTTTAGCAATTAAAGAAATATATATAAAAGTTTGATGTCTGCTCAGACCATTATTTCATAAACCGAATGTATTAATGTAAAAAATAAGATAGTATACATTTAGAATAAAATAGTTCTGTGCAACAATGCGTAGTTGATAATTTTGCATCAGATTTTCATTTTATCTATTTGATCTAGCTAGCCAGGAAAGGCAGAATTGTATATTTTTTTGTAAGTCAGGAATCAAAAATGCACAAAATAGGACAAATAGCTTTCACTCTTCATTTTTGTCGATAACATGTTTTTGGAACACAGCCATACCCATTTACTTCTGTATTGCCTGTGGCTTCTTCCAAAATACAGCAGAGTTGAGTAGTGCAACAGAGAACCTATGACCTGCACATAGGAAAATACTTACTATCTGGCCTTTGACAAAAGAAGTTTGTTCATCCCTGATGCCGATAATTAGAGGATCCCACTTAAAATGTGTATATTTCATTCTTGGAATCTCTCAGAACTTGGACTCCTGCTGTATCTTAGAAGGTCAATATTTGATTTTATTGTTAATACTCCCAATGTCTTACATATTTCCATTCCAACAGAGAACTCTTTCTCCCTTTTTCTTCAATTAATCTATCAATTAAATTGATCGATTTTGTTTTTTATTTTGCTAAATTCATGTTTTATTTTGCTAAATTCAGATGACCACTAAATTTCTTCAAAGTCTGTGAGTTTAAAATTTCATATTCTCATACTATTTCAAATATTTCTTTCACATGATTTTCTCCACATCTGTGTCTAGAATATTTTTTTTATTATTACAGAATTCTGAAGGGATAAATCCTTGACTGCATGTTTCTATTGATAGAGAAAATGTGTCTCTGGACTTCTTTCTAGGAAGGATGCTGTCTGAGCCAATTTATGCAGCCACTTATGAGTGAGGCAGGATTTTTTTTTCTTTCTTGGAAAGGGAGCTGGAAGCTGGCACATTTGCCCAGGAGCCCTGTCAGCCTCCATTGAATGACAGTCACAGGAGCAGCTCTGGGCTGAATAGCTCCTGTGAAGTAAGATAAAAGTCACTATTTGATCAACATCCAATGGTAGAGAAAGTGCAAGAAACAAACAGTGGGGGGAAAAAAAAACTTGTCAAATAAAATCAATAAGGTCTCTGTCTGGGATTTGGGAAGTCAAACAATGGGAAAATGTGTGATTTAATAGTATTGATCTTCAGAGACATCCTCAGCAGAGCCTCTTATACCCTTAGTAGAAATTCATTGTGTTAAATGTTGATCATTCACTGTTCCAGGAGTCAAATCTTTTTCTTGATGTGTTCAAATTATACTGCAATCTAAACTATAATAAGCACTATCTCTATGCTTTAGAGGTGAAATAAGTAAACTGTATAAATAAATTTGAAATGGCAGATTAAAATAACAGCTCTTGGGTTGCTCATTACTGACCTTAGCTAAGAGTTTGGCTCTGATTGAAGAGGTTATAAAAACTGAAACCGCTAAATTTCTCAGTGCTACTCTATATTCAAGAATTCAGGCTTAAAGAAAGAACAAAAACAACAAAAAGAAAAATGACAGCTATACTCCAAATATTTTACTATATTCTCACCCCTAAAATAGAAGAAATAAAATAATCTCTAAGGCACTTTGTGATCAAATGTTCTTTACTATTGTGACTCTAAGTCATAAACTAAAAATCCCATGGACAGAATACACAGCATTGCATTTCCTTACATTGTCTTGAAATACAGATACACAAATTTTTACATGTGTGTAAATATTAATGTACAGTCGTAACATGAACATTAAACAAAACTTTGAGGTGCGATCAAAATAGAATCCTTGATAATTTGAAAGACAAAAAAATAAAGTAATACTATACTTCCTGGGACAATCAATAGCAGATCAGTAAAAACTAAAATCCAATCTTGCTGGCCCATGGGATGATGAGAGTAACACAATGGCTGACTGTCCAAAAGAAAGGAGCAAACAATTTTATCAGGAAAGACAATGAGACTTGAGAGGGATTTTCATATGTATAAACAGTTGAAAGGGTTCTAATGACTCTTTCTATTAGACTAATTTTAAAAATGAACCATTAGTTGGAAAGGGTAGAATAATGCAGTCCACATGTACTACTTTACAGTGCTCTGACTTAGTAAATAAGTGCAACTCTGAAATGCTGGAGGAGCTGGGCGCAGTGGTGCACTCCTGTAATCCCAGTCACTAGGGAGATGGAGGCAGGAGGATCCCAAGTTTGAGGCTAGCAGCAGCAGTTTACTAAGTCCCTCTGCAACCTAGTGAAACCTGTCTTAAAGAAAAGGACTAGGGTACAGCTCAGTGGTTAAACGTGCCCCTAGGTTTAATCCCCAGTACCAAAAAAGAAAAATAAAAAGTGCTTCAGGAGAAGATGACCAATATAACCAGAAGCCTCTTCTAAATACTGATTAGGAACTAATTTTGAAATATTTGAAATACGAGCTTGCAACTGTTTTTTTTTTCATATGTATAAATTTAGCGTTTATTCTTGAAGCAAAATTCACAATCTGTATCTTCACAGGATAACTATAATTATGTGAGTCTGCCTGTAATGGGTTTACATAGACAAACTATTTGATCAGATTCTATGAAATAGAGCAAGAGTTGGAAGTTTCTACCAAAGGTGAGGGTAGCTGCTGCAGGATGGAGAGAGTCCACATACAGGGAAGGGAAATATGAATGCAATTCAGGAGCTTCAAGTGGCAGGCAAAGATAGAGTGTCAGAGACAAGTGCTCAAAAATAACTGTGAAAAACTGCCCTCTCATCATTATGTATATCATGACAGAATCTGTAAATGCTATATTACATGTTGTGGTAACAAAGATGTGTTATTATTATCATTTCGTTTTACTCACAATGAATCTGAGGCTTAAATAAATAAAGGGAAACTATGAAATTAAGAAACAGGGTTGCTGTATAGTTTGCTGCTACAAATTTTGAATATTTTTTCCATTGAGATAATATTCCATCCATTGTTATAGCCAGGATAAAATTAACCAAATGGTGATTCAGTGAACACTTGTGTACCCCAGTAATAGTGAATTCAGGGGATAGATCTTTCTTTAATTAAATATTACCCCATGTTGCATCAGAGTATTCCATTCTAGATGTTTGATTATAAGCAAACATTTTTTGTTAGATTTTGGTCATATAAGCCTGCACTTTGATAGAGCATATTGAAAACATCTTTCTTATTTTAAATGGAAAAGAAAAAAAAAAGAAACCTCTCATTGGTTCTTGAGAAACAAGAGTTCTATGATCTTCTTATAATATTTACAAAGAGTTCTTTTCCTAGTTTGACTCCATTCTCCTTATGCCACATTTTGATTCTGTTTTCTTTAGATAATTTTCTTTGATCAGTCTCTAAATGGCTTTTGTTTTTCTCCTCCTGTGTGAATCATAAGAAGCATATTACGGTCCTGTACAGAACTCAGTCCCTCTGTGTATTAGAGCTTCAGACACACTCTCCATTTTTCATTCCAAAGTGAAATTGTATTTGATTTCATTTGTTTTAAATTATTCCATTAAGTAAGCAGCAGATAGTCCCATAGACTTTTTTTTTCTGGAAATGGTAATAAATGTTTTTAAAGCAGAAATTTTATTTATTATAACCCACTAAAAATTAATCAGCCTACTGAAAAAGCAAACATACAGAACCAAAGGGCAGAGCCTCTGAACTTTCAGCTATTTTTTTTTCAGAATACAGATAAATCATTGATAAGGTCTCAATATATCATCACATTTCCGTCTTTGGAGACTGATATTTGTTTAAAACATATCAAAAAAATAGCAATCTATCTTTTAATTTTTAAAAAAAAGATTTTTTTCAATGAATTAATGCAGGCCTATATGTATCTTTTCTCAGGAATGAACTTCAAATTCACCCCTAGGGAACTACATTGTAAACCCACATAATCTTTGTAACACTGATGTTGAAGAGGGACTCTACTTAAAAGGCAATTATACAAAGATAAATTGTCAGGCATTCTGTAAGGTAAGGTAGGAGAAATGAGCACTGGTCAGGTTGGGAATCAATGGTGCTGTTTTCCCTCAAAGCTCTTGTATTGTGCTTTTGTGCACTGAACAAGATGTTTAATCTCTTTGGGATTTAATCTTCCATATCTGAATGGAGAAAGTTACACTTGCCCAACTGGACTGTTTTGATGACAAAATGAAATAATCATCAAAAGAGAATTTAAAATCAGAAGTCTTAAACAAACTTAAAAAAGATACTGGTAGACTAATTGTGTCTCATAAAATTAGATTTGAAAGGACTTGAATGATAGTAAATATTTTTAAATTGCTCTATCTCTTCTCCTAAAACTTTATAACCCATATTTCTCTAATCAAACATAAAAACAGAGAGTGAAGGCGGGGGTACAATGGGAAAGAAGGGAAGATCATATTGTGAAATGAGAAGTCAACCCATCCATGTCTTCTGTTATATTGTTTCTATTATTCTATAAAGATGATGTAAGCCATTTTACCAGGTCACCATTTTCACTCAGAAGAGACATGAAATGATTTCTACATTTATTGTTGTCTTAATATTGATCCCATGCTATACACTGAGATGGCTTTAATGGAGGAAGATTGACTGATCTGTGTATCTATGATATCTGATCCCTTTTATAAGTATCTATAGAGGAAGTACTTTATTCTTTTGTTGGTGTTGTTGTTGCTAATGAGATTTATATGCCTGACTTCAGAACAGCTCTCTTCCAGTGTGTCTATTTGTCACTAAGTCAGTTGTCCCATTTTTGTGTTAAAAAGCTGATATATTTTACTATTCACTAAAGGAAACCATCTTAAGGAAGACAGTCCCCTCTTATACTAATTCAATAGTCATTTAAAAACCAGTAATGCAAATAAATCATTTACACTAGCTATTTCCTTTTTCTCCGGAAGAGGGTTGAAAACTCTAGTGACCCTTTGAATCAGATAAGCTCTTTATATAATTGAGGCAACCAATATTCTATTTTTAATAGCTAATATTCAAACTGCCTGAAAGGTAGTTGAGAGATGGAATTTGTTTTGCAATTAAAAGGGGATGGAACGGAACTGCAGAAAATACCTCTGAATTTCATTTTGGAGAATTTAGAAGTGTGTGTGTGTGTGTGTGTGTGTGTGTGAGTGTGTGTGTGAGTGTGTGTGTGTGTGTGTGTGTGTGTGTATTCACTTCAGGTCAAGTGACATCATATGCGTATTGACAGAAGTGGCAGAACAGAGAACATATGTTGAGGAAAATTCATTTATTCAATGTAGGAAGTTAAATATCTGGGATAATTAACAGGAAAAAGAAAGGATTCCAAATGTTATTCACTAGGACTTAGATAAGGAACAGTGAACTTTGGGGTATTTTATATCTTTCAGTTATAACCAGATAACATTATACTAAGAAGTAGTTCAGAGTTACTGAAACAGCTTATCCAAGTTTGCTGTACCGTGTTAGCAATTCAACGAGTTCTTTCAGACAATCTTTAACTCTTCACTTTTGTATCCTTAATTAGCAAATTTAGCTATTTATTTATCAAGCAAATATTTATATAAAACCCAACACAAAACTATGCTTAGTCAGAGGCAAGAACATGAAATATATCACATTGTGAGCAGAAGTTTGTTTCTGTATTTTTGTTGTCATTGATTCAAATTTCAAAATTAGAATCAAAAGCAACTCTTCGCACTCTCATTTTATTTATTTCCCCATATCCATTTTCTCTCAATTATTGCAAACCTTGAATGAAAGGAATAAAGAACATCTTCATTGTTCTTTATTTTTCAGTCCTATTTGGTCAACTCAAAATGTTCTTCTGTCTTCTCACCCATGAGTATTTTATTGTCTGCTCCATAACCTACCTTGCCTCTAAAGTCATCCACGCTTTGAGATCAAGGACCACAACTTCCTTTTATTCAAGTTTGGAATATATCACAATATATACTGATGGTACTTGATCAGCAGGATTTATTTTCAAATCATTGAGATTAGGCTCCTAGATGATTGCCCATTATAAAATCAAAATTTATTACAAGTAGTTTCCTTTTTTTATTTCCCAAGTATTTTATATTAAGTTTTGAATGGAATGTCTTTCTGATATAAAATGTCCATCTAGAGTTCTAAATAAATATCTTTCTTACTGGTTAAGACATTTAACACTTTCTTTTTTCTTTTTTTGTTTTGTTGGCAAGTGCTTAAAAACAATTTCACATGCATTTTACAGTTAAAGATCTTTGGAAGATTTAAAGTAGAATTCAAATATACATGATTTCTATTTTTATTATTACTATATTATTATTATCAGTTACTTTCTTGAACCACAGTGCACAACATATGGACAGTCAGTATTGCTTTTCAGCTCACTGTCCATTCATTGGACCCTTCAGAGCCCTTTAATCCTTTGCTCTCCATTGCCCTTTCTTCCCTGCCTCAAACCACCTACTCTAAGGCATTTAATGTAGATTCCTAAATGAGAATATGTAGAATGATTTAAAGATTTTTAAATTTATATAAATAACAGTGTTTAAACATTTTCATTCCTCCATATCCTCAGCAAAACTTAGTTTTTTTTATCAACATGGCAATTTTGTCCAACCTGAAGGGATGAAAGTAGCATCTAATTTTTAAAAATTGTATTTTATTCAATTAACAGTGAATTTGAACATATACTCAAACACAGTATTAATTACTCATATTTCTCATTTGGAGAAGTTTCCTTTATACATTTTTAATTTTACTATTTTAATTGAGAAATTGATGAGACTCCTTGTACATTTATTGCTTGTCTTAGACATTTTAGATAATTCCCATCATCTGTATGTTAAGTTTGCTTAGATTTTCTTTTGATGAACAGAAATCCTTGATTTTGCAAAAACATTAATTTCTTGCCTTATAGTTTTTGGGGGTTTTTTGTTTTGTTTTTTGTTCATCCATAAGTCACAAGTACATTCTGCCTATTTTTTTTCTTTCTTTTCTCCTTCTCTTTCTATTTTGAAACTGATACTTTATATTTTCTGAGTGAATCACAAAGTTATCACCTGAGAGTGAGGATGAGATCTAGGAATTGAAGATTGAAAGAACAACTGTAGGAACCCAGAAGATTTTTATCTGTATTCAGGGAGGAGAGTTTTTTTGTTTGATTCTATTTTGTTTTGTGGATGAGAGTTATCAAATATAATAAGGATATTATGTGGATATGATGTGTGATCCTGTAGAGGAGACAAAGAGCCATCTATAGCCTGTAAATTACAGAAAAGTAAATTTTTGCTTTTATGTGAAAAAAGTTCTGTATTAGAGTTGAAAAATCACCAGGTTTTGTGTTGAGGGATGGCATCTTGCTTATTTGGAATATATGAGGTATGTCAGAGTGGCAACTCATGCATACATTAAGAGTCCTTAAAGATCCAAGTCAATGTGGAAATATAATTCCACCATCTAATAAAATTAAAATAACAATTTTGAGCTAAATCTACTAGTTATACATTTTTTAAAAAATTATTGGGCCAGCAGTGGTGATAGCAAATAGAGCCAGATTTTAATGTAATCCAGTAAATTCATTTAAGTGATCTGAATTATCTATCAGTACCAATTTCTCAATTAAATGTTTTAACACAGAAGATAATAAAGGACAAAGATCAGAATAAAGGAAAACCTTTAAAATTAATCCTTATATTTCAAAAGAAATTTTTATATGGCTCTTATTTCTCTTAATTTCTCTACTAAAAGAGGCATACACAGGCACTGGTCATGTTAGTAGTTGGATTTAGGAATATAATATGGAGATATATATGTGTTAGAGATGTTTATACAAATCTTCCAGTAACTTAGAACAGAATCAGCAAACTATGGCTTACTGGCAAAATCCATCCTGCCAACGCTTTCTGTAAATAAAACTTCATTGGGAAGTATCCATGCCATTTGTTTACACGTTGTTTATGACTGCTTTCACAAAAGATAGGTACAGCAGAGACTATATGTCCTATAAAACTTAAAATATTTTCTACCTGTTTATTTTTAGAAAAACTTTGCTGATTTCTGTTTTTAAAGATGAAGATGAAAGATGAGAATACTTGTAACAAACTAAAACTTATACATCATCAGTATGAATATGTGGTGTTCACTTGTATGTTTTCACAGCTGAGTGGATTATTATCATTGTTAACATTTATGGAGCACTAGCTATGTGCTACATTTGCCACAAAAATTATGTCCACATCTCATTAATTATCATTAATATATTAATACTCACTCTTCCTTTAGAGAGAAAAAAATAAGGCTGAAGAGTAGAGTTAGCATTTGGAACCTGAGCTTGATAACTATAAAAAGCCATGAAAAACTTCATGTTATATTCTGAGGCTAGAAAAAAATAATAAATAATATCTAAAGGTCATCTGTCCAAGCTTGATAACTATAGCTCCCTGGATATAGAACTACACCATCTTCACTTTTTTGATAATTAATCCTGAAGTCACCTAAGTCATCAGTGGATGAGGATTGCAGAATTAACTAGAAGGAGGGCTAAGTAACATATTTCAAGTTTTCAAGAACATATTTTCAAGTTTGACAAAAAAGATAGTTATTTTAAATGCAATTTGCAGTGTAAAGGTGATGCTTGAATGAAGAGGAGCAAAGAATGAGGTCTAATGCTTCAATTATGTGGCTAAAGGAGGACAACTCAATTCATGAGCTCTAAATATTAATTAATTAAATGAGAAACTCAAGTATCAAAACCCAGAGAGTCAGGGCAGAAAGACATTCAGAAAGGCATCAGAGCCAAGCAGCAGCAAGCTGGTCTTCAGGAACACCAATCTGGGAAAAATCAACCCTATAAGATAAGTTATTAGGGCCCTATTACGGAGCCTGGTTGTATTACAATACTGTTTCAAGGGACTCCATAAATAAGGTTTTATTTTCAGCATGGGTAAGACTATTTTTAAAAATACCATACTGAGAGATTTTCATATTCAACATACTCAGCATTAGTTAAAATTAAGATCCTTTATTAACAAAGAGGCTGATCTGGTTATACAAATTTTAGTTGAAGTTTTGTTTAGGCTGTATTTGAAAAATAAAATCAATGGCAGATGAATGATATACTATCTGAATTGGACTCTTACTAAAAATAACACGTAGAATTGCCAAGGTTGCATGTGCTGTCTAACCTCTGTTTGTTTTATGTATACATTCAACTATGTTTTACTCTTTTAAAGAAAGGCAATCTGAATCACACTGTTTTCAACATGCATAGATTCTATCTTACAGAGCAGAATTGATATTGGTCAAATTGGACTGCCATAATAGTTATCATAGACTGGATGGTTTAAACAATGATTTATTTCTCACAGTTCTAGAGGCTTGAAGATCCAAGAACAAGGTGATGGATGATTTGCTTTCTATTGCAGAATCTCTTCCTAGTTTGCTGATGGATGCTGTTATTGTTTGAATCTCTTGGTCCTGAACTGCTGGTAGGCTGTGGAGAGGTGGAGCCTAGTGGAATAAAGTTAGGTCATTTGGGTGTGCCTTTGAAGTGGATATTGGGTACCTGGACTTTTCCCTCTCTCTTTGATTCATGGCCATCATGAGGTGAGCAACTTTGCTCCACCACATGTACCCACACAATATTCTATTTTATGAAAGGAATGGGGCCAAACAACCGTGGATTAAAATTTATGGAATCTTAAACCAAAATAAAACTATCCTCCTTTTAAATTGATTACTATGACTTTCTGTCACGGCAACAGAAAGCTAAATAACACAGATGGCTATATCCTCACATGGTGCAAAGAGAGATCATTTCCTTCTCACCTCTTTTTATAGGGTACAAATCCCCTCTTGAAAATGCCCCCCCAAAACCCAATTACTTCTCAAAGGCCCTTTCTCAAAATTCCATCACATAGGTTATTAGAGTTCAACATATGGAGTTTGGGAAGATACAAACATTTACTCCATAGCACAATGCATATGGTGGGTGGTTGTCAAATACCGGCACGAAGGATAAAACGATATTTGGAGACACAAATGAATTTTTTTCAGGAATATTAACTTGAAAGAACTGAAGAAGGAACTATTTTTGAACAAAAAAAAAAAAACAATTGAACAAACAGGAATAAGAGAATCGAATTCATATAAGGAAACAGTTAAAACATGAATTAAAAGTAAACTGATTAGTACTGGCAAAAAGATTATGAATAATAATTGATATTCTGTGTCATTGCTGTTATTTTTAATGTTCATGCCTACACAGAATACCATGTTGTAAAATATTTCATATATTTTATGAACTCTAATTTTACTGCAGATCTGTACCTTGTTTGACAACTGTAACAGCTGAATCTCCAACCCAAAACTGCCCCCACATGGAAAATTAACAGCCTCTAGCTGTCTTCTCTTTAGAGTAGTAATGAAAGATCTGAAATTTAGTATGAAACAAAATCAAGTGGTTGAATACCTAACTGGGACACAGTAACTAGAAGAAATAATTAGATGTGTGTGTACATGTGTGTGTGTGTGTTTGTGTGTGTGTGTGTGTGTGTGTAAATTGTCTCTCATATTCTGAGAATAATTGGGGCACTTGAGGAAACTTATATGTCTCTTTCAGTTCATAGCATCACTGAAGCAAAGCTTTATCATTATGAAATAAGTCCTGAAAACAAATTTTTACTTGTCAATTTTGAAATTTCCAATGGCCTAACTTAATTATGAAACAGTTCTTTAAAATGTCTCCATCCATTAATTACAATACAAGTGCTAATAATGCCATTGCCTGCCTCCTGGCTTCCCAAGAGACGCATGAGTGATAATTTTCCTTGAGAAGGGCCAGGGATAATCTTTAACAATGTACCTTATAAATCATATTTTAGCTGAATCTTTGTCTCAGCTACCTGTGCACCTGTTTTATTTTCCTGTTTTCAGAAGACAAGTCCTCAGAAATATCAATGTGTATGAACAAGCACATTTTGTTTCTGGAGGTCATTACTTGTCCCTAGGATCTAGGTGATTCATAAATAAAAGTTGGCCTCATATTTTCCATGTAGGCTAGGTATTCAATTACTTATTTCCTATACTCTTCTATTAAATTAAATATATATTAATCTCAATATCTGAAAACCATATAAGTCATACAGAAACATAGCAAACCAAAAAATATTTAAAATCTTATAATAATGGAGCAATTCATTCACCACTTACTGAGAACTCTCTCTTCTCTATGAAGGGCCAAATTGAAGAATGGTTGTGAGACAAAACAAAACACATTGAATGCCCTCAAAAGTTTACAAAATATCAAGAAGATAAGGATGTAAATAACTATATTATAGAAGGATGATGTATATTCCCTAAGAAGAGCAATTAAAAAAATTCTAGGACAGTCACAGATAAGACATATATGCCTAAATAGAACACAGTTAAGTCTGGCATCATGAAGTATTTGAACTTGGTAATAACCCTTCCCTATCAGCAATCTCTGGAAGGTGAAAACGTCTGCTGTAGTAATGCCCAAGGAGTATTTGGGAAACCAAATGAGGAGAGGATGTTCAGGGTACATGGTTGGGATCTTAGACTTTTTGATTTGGTAAAAATTGAAAGTTATTAAGTTTTTGAGCAATGTAATAATAGAACCATGCTTTATAAAGATCAAACCCATAGGGATATGAGAGCAGGAAGAAAAAAAATCTATGAACTTCATGAAGGCAGTGATTTCTATGTTTTTTTTCACTATTGTACTCCTGTCACCTAGATCTTCATATGTGCTCAATATACTTTTTATTGAATGAATAAATCAATTTCCTGATTTTGTGAGGGCCGTGAAAAGAAAGTAAACTTTTATTTGTTCTTCTAGGATTCATTGGAAAAATGTGTAATTGCACAGAGGTAGAATAGGAAATAAATAGCTGGTTTTTGAAAGAAATAAGAATGATTTAAGAGTTTTTGTTATTGTTTTTGTTTTTTACTTGCTTCATTTCTGTTTTCTGTGTGCTTTCTTTAGTTGCTAGCTATAAATAAAGATAACAATTTGGATTGAATGTGGAAAGCAGGGAGTTCATATCGTGTAATTCTGTGTATTTTCAGTAAAGAGAGGCTGAGCTCCATTTAAGATTTTTCTGAGAGGTCAAATGTAGTAGAGGCATATTTCAGGGGAAATAAGCAAAATAGGAGACACAGGAGGGATGATACAACTGCACTCATCCAGCTTGGCCCACTTTCTTCATAGTTAGCAGACAAATTCTTAAGTCGTCTGATGTACTCAGCTAGTGTTGGCGCTGGGAAAAGGCACAGTTGCCTAAATGGATTGTAATTCCAGCCACCCATGTGGCTGGAGGACCTGGGCCAGAGAGCTCCCCAAACGGGTTAGGAAGGAGCAAGGGATATTACTCATGCAGACGACAATGCAATCGAATTGAACTATTACCTTCTTAGCAGAAAAGCCCAGTAGGAATATCAGCTATCCTGTCCTTTGTTTACCCAAGGGAACAAAAATTGAAAAGTCTGAAATAAGTTTTAAGTTTCATTTTGGTTGGCAAGTTTATACCCACCCCCCATGATTTAAACACTAATGGCAAGATAAATGACCACCTTGCATAGTGAGAGAGTTCTTCTATCTGCCTCTTACTTTCATAATAACATTTCTGCCCCTTAATCTCCTCTGTGATGGATGGAACAAGCTAAGGCCTAAACCTTCAGTCAATGTTAGCATTCATTTCCCAGAAAAAAAAAAAAAATATATATATATATATATATATATATTTTCTCACCTCTATCCCAATGAGGTTTGAATATGAAATATACGGAAATCATGACCAGAATTTGTAATTCTAAAACTATTGGTTGAGTAAAAAGTCACAGTTTAACAGATATTTTGGGATATAATATGGTTGAGCCTATTTCATTTCCTTTTCCGAAGCTGAAAAATCAAAAGGATTTCTTTTAAAATTCAGGTTACATCTCTACTTTTGCTTGAGGTTTATTATAGCTGAAAGACTGGTTTTACACATAAAACTTTTTTTGCTTAAAACATGCATGAATGGTTTCTGATTTCTTCTCATCCCAATATTCAAGAACAATTTTAGGAAGCATCCAACTTTACCGAATTGCATTCTCGAGTGTTCTTTCCTGACTTCTCTTACAAAGCCCACCCAAAATGTGCCTTCCTGATGTTAAATACCAGTTGGCATTTTTAGTTTCATTGGAATAGAATTGCAGAATTTTGCTTTTCTTAATTGTGAAAGAGGCACATAGTTATCCACATTTTTTTCCTTCTGCGTATCTAAAAATGCATTCAATTCTTCAGCAAATATTTAGCTCTCTTATTATGCCAGGCATTTGAAGGCATTAACCCAAAGGGCTGATTACAGTGGAAGTTCCTAGTCATAGGTAATATACTGAGCAATCTTCAGTCTAAGAGGACTTTTCTGATTCTACTCAAGCTGCGTTCCAGTGGCAGGAAGAGGAAGCTCACAACCTGAACAGCTCTGAGATCTGGCAGCTTTGCTGGCATACACAGGAAATGTGCATTTTAAGAAACTGTACTTTGTGCCAATTACACAGTCTTTTACCAGTCACTGATTACTTCAATATATTATTTTTGTCCAATGTCACTGCTCGACCTTGAGACTGGGGAAGTACATTTTAAATGGTAACTGTCTAAACTTTAAATGGTAACTGTCTAAACTAAAGTGAATTTTTAAAATCAAATGCACTACTTTTATATAAAAACAAAAAAAAGAAAAAAATAATTTTGTAAAAGTATATAAGGTCTTTCAATGTAAACAACCAGACCCTACTTTGGAAAAAAAAAAAAAAAAAAACGAGAAGAAAATCAAAGGATTTTCAACAAATATATCAAAGGTGGGAAAGAACTAATGTTGTAACACATGGTGGACTTAATAGCCAATAACCAATAAGTAAAATTTTCAATATAATTTTAAAAGTTAGAAGAGGTATTTTTCTTTTATAAATAAGATAGCTATTTTATCTAATTGGCTACAATGGCTTAACAATTTTGAGTTGTTTATACTGAAAATGATGAAAATATGGAAGTGCTCATGATGTAGGGCGGGTATACAGGAACTCTGTATTCTTTCTGTGAATAATAATTGATAATATCAATGGAAGGTAAGAACTTTGCACTATACCATAGAGTTTTAAAGTAGATGACTTTCTCAGTCCTTCTTAGCCCTTTGATACATATGAAATAATTTTAAAATAATTTTTCTCAAATGACCTTGAGTACATATTATTCTAGAATGAATCATCTTCAAATATTGTCCACTAGTACCTATCATCACAAAAATGGAAGAGGTAAAAGAATATCCAAAATACCATACAAAATTATATATTCTTTAATGTGATATTTAATTAGATGTTTATCATTAATTAGACACACTTGCATTTCATATACTTAGTTATATGTACATACACATTATATAAGAATATTCACTTGAAAGTTCCTATGATAGTTACTATAATCTTGTTTATTTTCTACTCCAGTGTGTCATTGTGCAATGTTCTCATATGCTTTTGTATGAGTCATATAATCACTACATCTCCTTTACCATTTAAAGAGCTAATGTTTTCCTTTACTTTCATTCATTGGGTTTAGCCACCACTCATTAAATATCAGATTTTATGTTATCATTTTTTAAAGATCTTTGAAAATTATATTGATAATTTTGCATTCTTAATAGTTGACAGTGGTGGGTTAAAAATTGATATACAGGTAAAATAAACACAAATAAGAGAAATATAATTCAAGCTGAATTTGGAAATTTAAAATTTAACTTGACACTCTTAGGAGGAGGCTTTCAAAAGGAAGCTCAATTTGAAGTGTGTTTTAAAGGATGGATGCTAAACTTGGCATCATTATTCTGAGTGATTCAAGTATTAAGAAGTAGAGAAACTTCCACTGCATTAGAGGTACTAGTAGGGCATCCATGAAAATATCATTGTAACTGATAAATGAAAATCACAAAATAGGTAAAATCTAGTGAGGAATATTTGGAAGTTGGCAAAATATTATAAAAGGAGTAAAGGAGATTTCCAGGTAGAAAGTATATAGATTAAACTTGAAGGTCTGAGGGTGGAGGCTTCAGAAATCACTGTAATAGAGATAAGTGGAGGGAAAGAACAGTTGAGGTGACTGAAACAGGCAGAGATTAGAAAACTGAAGAGGAGAACATAGAGGAGGACAAAGCATTTTAGATATCAAAGGAGCAATGTCAAGACAATGAATTTTCTACTGAACTTAAAACTTTAGAGGTCATTGGTGAATTTAGTAGAAGCTACATTTGTGGTCCACTGAGGCTCAGAGTCAAATTATAAACATGTAAGAGCTAGTTGCATCTGTAAGTAATAAAGAAGACCAGTCTCCAACGAAGCATGACAATAAGGGAGGAAGAAAGATGGGACAGTCTGTTATGCCAAAAGGAACATTTTTTCCTGACTTTTGAGAAATTAGACTAAGAGTGAGAAACCAGTATAGAAGAGAGTTTAACATATGAGAAAGAAAGCAGATAATTTATGGAGAAAAGTTGCTTGGAATGATCAAAATAATGATATGTTGATAACAATTATTAAACTCTCCCAATGTGGTAAGCAAAATTCTAAAATTTTTATGTAAAAGAATTCACTAGTCTTAAAACAATTCTATGAAACACTATTATTATACAAATTTATCAAATAAGGAAATTGAAACTTGGTGAAGAGTAATTCAATAATATGCCCAAAGTCACTCATTCTATGAAAGGCTAGAGATTTAATTTGAAACTAGTCCATCTAGTTCTAATGGCCTCAACCTATAATTAAATCATTCTAAACTTCTCACTTCTTTGCCAATAATTGCCTGTTCTGTTAATTCTTGAAGTCAAAAATTTCTAAACCTGAGAGGAAAATCCAAAACACTTTCTTATTTATTCAGTATTCTGCCCCCTCCTTAGGGTTAGTGACTTCTAATCTTCCTATACTTTGATAAGTGAATCAGTTGTTCTCAGTAATATGAGGAAGCCTAAGAGCTTTTATGAGTATCTCAGATCCTTAATAAAGTCTGGAAAATAACCAAATTGTCCAAATATTAATGGGGTGAATGCTTTCCTACTTATCAATACTAAGAAATTGGAAAAGGAACAAATAAGTCATTCATTTGGAGATGGACACAGGGTATGGCACATGAAGTTTTTCTGTTTATAAGCCATAGTTTTTGGCATGTTCTTCTGGATTGGTTAGTATACGTAGTTAGTTCAGACATCTGGTTCTGTGCCATTTTATTTTGGTGTATTATTGTATTACTATTGCACAGTCATACCTTACTAAAGTTCTGAGAAATGTGTCATTAGGTGTCTTCATCATTGTGAGAACATTACAGTATACTTACACAAACCCAGATGGTATGATTTACCACACAACTAGACTGAGTGGGTTATATAGGATATATGGGATGGCCTATTGCTCTTAGGACCATGATGAACAAAACAACACAAGATTAAATCAAACACAAGAGGAAAAGTTGCAATCTAGAGATGCAGTAAACACAAGATGTATGAAGCTGCTGCCTGTGTTACGGGGCACACTGGTTTATAGTAAATTTCTTTTATATATAAGTAGAAGGTGTATACTTTAAAGTAATGATAAAAAGTTTCACATAGTAAAACACATAAATCAAAAACAGTTTTTTATTATCATTATCTAGTATTATATACTATACATAAACACACATGTTGCATTTTTCTATGCCTGGAAATGCCATGTTTATAAATACCAGCATGGCCCCAAACATGTGAGTAACCCATTGCACTATAATGTTACCATAGCAATGATTTCACCAGGGGATAGGAATTTTTCAGCTCCATTATAGTCTTTAGGGATCACTGTTGTATATGCAGTTCACTGTTGACTAAAATGTCACTATTTGATTATGGTTATATTATATTTTGTTTCAACAAATGAGCTCTGATGAATTTATCAGTATTTACTGAACTTTTCCTGGGTCCCTCATTTTTTCTCTATTTAACCTCTCTCTCCACCCTCTTACTAACTTGTATTATTTTTGCTTTATTGAAGAGTTCTTAGAGGCCTGGACTCTTTGGTTGAAAGTATGATATGAAGCTGAAATATAAATAATGCATGAGATCCATTTTACTAACTTCCACTCTATCTGGGCAAGTGACATTTACAGTTGTAACAAACTGGAGGCATGGTGGTAAATAAGAATATTTGGACTAGGGCAAACTGCGGTTAGAAAATAGACTAAAAATTCTAAGAAAGGGCTCTTTCTCATTTGGCTAATGTATATAATCCACTTCACTGGTGAAATGTTCAGAGTCAGATGCTAAAACGCACATCTGTAAACCATTCCCACAAAAACAATGCCCTCCTTCAGAGCACTCACTGATTCTTATCATTTTCCAAAAAGATAGTGCCTTTTTTTTTCTCCCAAAGAGCAATAGCAGCTGGATCAGATGTGTGAGTATTAAAATGTTGATACAGTTGCCTTTTAAATCTCTGTCTAATCTCTGAGACTAACAGTGCATTGTGCAGCAGTTTGAAAACTGTTTTCTTTAGAACAAAAATTTCAGTAGATGATCTGTTGGAAAAAAAAGTTCCCTGAAAAGCTGAGCACACCTTTCTTGGAGATTCACCATGCACATTAACATTTTAAAGGCTCTGAATGTCCAGAAATAACAATGTATGACTTTTCTCTGCTTAATACAGTATTTCTCAAGTTTACAGGAAAAAAAGTTCTCCATAATCCAATTAAGAGAACCTTCTAAAAAATGAGTTTTTATTTGTGGTGATTGTTTTATGGTCTCTTTTCTAGTCCAGAAAATAAATAGACTGTGAGATCCTGAAGCCTTTGATTTCCTCTTTTTGATACAATACGAGAAAATTCAACATTCTTGAGTACTTATGTGTCAGTCATATCAATTCATATGTTTTTAGTAATATGAAATGGAAAAATCTTTGAAAAGTGTCAGAATAGTAAACTTGATTTCTTCTAAGCAGTGTACTCTCACAGAGATTTGAAGGTAGCTATCAGGAATCACCTGTATTTTATCAATGCCAATGCAAATGCCTTAAAAAAAAAAAAAAAGCCTTGTGGATTGCAGTATAGCTCAGTGGTAGAGTTTGAACAAGGCCCTGGGTTATTTGATCCCAAAATAGCAAAACTAAGCAAACAGACAAAAAAATAAATAAATAAATAAGTTGTGATGCTATTGAAACACAATTTTTTTAAATTTTTGATAAAATGCTTCATTAAATTTCCCCCACATGCATCCCTCAAATTATCAAATATAAACTTAATACAAAAGAATACCTGGAATATAGAACAAAACAGCAACATTATTGAATAATCAATTTAGTAAAAATCTTATCATGCTTTATATTTCTAGTCTATAACACAGAAGGGGTGGCATCCACATTAAAAAAAAAAAGAGGCACCATGTAATGTGTGTTGAATGTGACATTAATAAATTTAAGGAAGTATTTTATTAAAAAAATGAAATCATTGGCTGAGTCTCAGTACCTGATATAAAATCGAAATATCAAGTGACTTGATTTAATTGCATTGATTCATATACAAGAAATCACATCATTTTTATCCCATAAATAACTGGAAGTAATCAGTTTACAATAAAATCAAGATAATTTCAATTTCATATAAAATTATAAATTTTATATTTTTTATTATTGCTGTAAACCCCATTACCTTATGAAAACCAGAGACTTAAATTTGAATTAATTAAAAACTTTTCAATAAAGGTATAAAGAGAAATCAAATTAATGACAGTTAAATTGAATCTCACCCTTTTTCCCTTCATTCATTTGTGAATGGGTAAAGATATCAAGCTTTCATAAAAGTACTGACCCCAACCTGCAAATCACCTTAAAATTAAATCCCAACAGTTTTATACCAGTTCTGTGCAATGGTTCTGTGCTAGTAAAGCATGAGTCTTGAGAAGATGCCATATATGAAAACAATATATCAGCGTTGTATCTCTTCCTGCAGAGGTAGGGAGCAGTAACAATCATTTTAGGCAAGTCCAATTTTGCCTGCTCCACTGGTGGCAGCCAAGAAAGAAACAGTGTGATTTTTAAATGAAATTTCTACCAAACAATAATAATAAAAAAAAGCTAAAAGAACTTCTGTCTTTATAAACTACACTGATGAAATTGTTACACTGAAGAAAGTATCTATATTCTCTTTTTGTTCTTACCAAAAGAATTACCTCTAATTAGCAATGGTCCTGTTTGCTTTTTAAAACAACATATGCACTGAATTTCTGCTTTAAAAAAAAAAGTGATTTTTGGAAAGCATGACTTCAGACATCAGGGTGAGTACTTCTCACCCTGAGTGCCAATCACAAGAACCAAAATCCATCACCATGCAATCATGCAGTGATGGCTATTTGGCAGGAGGGCCACTCTGAGTGGAGTGGGCACCTCAAAGAGAAGTGTTCAGAACTGAGTTTTGTTCATGTTCCGAAAATATGTCATGTGTTGCAGGGCAACAGTCAGTGCAAAGTGAGGTGAGCCACTGTAGAATACATTCCACATAAAATTCATCATATAAAATTTACCTCCTTGCCTTATGTTTTGTTAATAAGAATTATAACCTTGATCTTGTTTTCATTAAATTGTTGAAATCACTAATCCATTTAAGAACAAAATCCCTCAAGTTTCTTCTTTCCTGAACCTCTATGCTTATTAGGAACCTAAAAAGTAAAAAAGCTTAATGATGACAAAATTAAACCATTGCCTCCTTGATATTGATTTTTTTACTGTCTTTTCTATGGTCATTTCTTTGTTTAATCAAATTACACACAGATACACACACACATAAACACACATACACCCTCACCCTGGTACTTCTCTACAACAGTAGCATATGGACTTATAAAAAACTAAAACTGTAGGCTCAACAAGACTCTGATTTAAATACTGAACATGGGCTACCAAAGCTAAAAGAAACAGATGCTTGTGAATATTGAGATTTCTATTTACATTTTGTCACCTCATAGTAATTATGTTTATTAATGATTTATTTAATAATATTTTGGAAAATGCAGCAGTGAATATAAAGTATCTTTAAAAAATGTATTTTCAGAATTTTGAAAGCCCTACTTATTTTCCAAATAAAATGCATGTGTGTATGTGTGTGTGTATGTGTGTGTATGTACACAGAAATTATGAGAGTATGAAGTACATATCCCACATGACTTGAAAACTATTACAGAACTTAGTTCAAAACACAAAGACCTATAAACTTTATTAAAAATAAATTTTTAAAAATCATGGTCATCATTACTATCTTTTCAAGATGGAATTTCAGGTTAGACATGTAGACAGACTTCTATACTATAATTTAATCTCTTCCTCCAAATCATTTCCTGATTCTTCACTATTGGCATTATCAACTGCCTCTTTGATAAAAGTATAAAACAAGCATTTCAACAATACTCTTTGTTGCTTTTATTGTCACCAAATGGTATTTATTCTAAAAAATCTTCATACATTCTTATTATTTTCCAACAAATGACTCCGACTCCGAGTTATTTGTATCTCTTCATTGCAAAAACCATTTTTTTAAAGGAGGCTTCCTATGTCTCTTGGTATTAAATTTTGTATCTGTAATCAAATTAAACATCCTGAACCCCTGTTCCAATTACCAGACTTGACAGACATTTTTCCACTTTGAAATTACTTTGGTTGATTTTTATCAGATTTTATTTCAAAGTTAGTTTTGGATTTTTCTCTCATAAGTTTTGTCTCCCAATCAATGAAAAAAATTTTAATTAATTCTTTTCTGATTAAAACTGTTCAGCCATGTCTCTTAATGAATTTTGTTATGTTGCTAATATAGAAATTCCAGATTTCTGTTTTAAATCACAACCTGTTTTAATTCAACAAGTATTTGAGAGCCTACCATGTGTCAAGGATTGGAATACAGTAGTGAACAAAATTGACAAGGGAAAGCTTCTTTTCTTGAAGAACTTTCAATTCAGTAAGGAAGAGAGATGATAAATAATAACTGTCTAACAAATTATATAGTATGGTAGAAGATGACTAACTTAGATTAATTTAGATGGTAAAGTGATAAAAATGGATTAGGAATGCTGGAGCAGGGAAGAAATTGTTGTGATTTAAATATGGTTCTCAGAGTAGCCCCCAAGAGAAGGTGGCATTTGAACAAAGACATGAAGTCAGAGAAGACATTATGCATGCAGTGATTGTTGGCATATTCATACAATGCAGGGCAATAATCAGTGCAAAGTCCCTAGGCAGGAGAGTGTCATGGAGGTGGGAGTGGTGTAAAGAGAGTTTTGTGACATATCTTATATCATACATTGGATTCAAATGGGGTATGAATTCTTATTTTTCCATGTGTACAGATTGCAGGATCACATTGGTTATACAGCCACGTTTATACATACTGCCACATGAGTGTCTGTTTTGTAATGTTTTGAGCAACTAATGATAAAAAAATTTGCAAGAAAAAATGTATTTACTCTATTTGAAGGCATAAAATTCCACTGTATCTGCAGTAGAATAAACTGATCTTTACTATCTAAATCATTAAAAAAAAAAAAGAGAGTTTTGTGGCTAGAAAAGAGGGAAAAAGAGAGGGAGTGTGACTACAAGGAACCTGGGAGTCCCAGATCAGGCCACATTATGAAAATGTTTTAAGCCATAGTAAAAATCCTTCCATTTCTCTTTATCACCTTCTCCAATCAGAATTGACCAATGATTCTCTAATACCTATTGAATCAAAACATAAGAAATCCCTGACTCCAAGTTCCCTGGTCCATCTCTTCCTATCAGAGCTCTCTCATGGGTAGAACAAGATCGCAGGAAGAACAACTTTTGATTTTGCTGCTCTTAACTTTTTTTTTTCCTCCAAAGTTCTTGTGTGCTTTATTTTGTGGAAGTGAGAAAGAGATGAAAGTGAAAAAAAAGAAGAAGAAGTAAAGTAGTGAAAAGTTGAAGAAAACTTGCATCATGTGCATACATTTTGTGTAACTGTGCTGTTTATGAGGATATATTTCACATTATTTAGTCTTCCAAACTCTGAGAGGCAGTCAGTATGTTCATATTTACAAAGCAATGGAATTAAGTCTAAAAAGTTATACAAGTTGTCTAAAAATCACACAGTAAAGTTCCTACTCTAAAACCTAGGTGGAAAAGAGGTGGAAAAGAGATTCTGGTGAAAGATTTTTTTTTTTTTTAAACAGAATGTCGATATGTTGCAAACATGTAAGAAAAAATAGAAGGTCAGAATATAGAGCTGTTCTAATATGGAGGTCAGTGGTCTCCATCTTATTCACATCCAGGTTTAGTTCCAGTCCTGAGAAGGCACTAAAGAAGCATACACTTCAGCAGTATTTATCTTATTATCCTACTAGCAAGATCAGTCCTGCTTCTTACTTTTTTTATGGAACTCATCCTTCCAGTTTCTCTGTGTATCATTCAGCTTTTTGTCCCTGTGACCAACATGTCTGAAAAGAACAACTTAAAGGAAGAAAGATTTATTGGGGTCTATGGTTACAGAGGTTTCAATCCATGTTTTGCAAGCTCCAATTCTCTGGGACTGAGGTGAGGCAGAACATCATGGAGGAAAGGTTTGGTGGAGGAAAGCAGGACAGTCAGAAAATAGGGAGAGAGAGGGAGAGACAGAAGAGGGCCAGGGACCATATAAATCCTTCTGGGGCACACTCCAGGGACTCACTTCCTCCAACTAGATCCTACCCTCTACAGTTTTCACCAGCTCCCCATAGTCCATTCAACCATGATGAATTAGTCCTTTTCATGATCCAAACACTTCCTAAAAGTCCCACACCTGAACATTTGTGCCCTGGGGAACCAAGCTTTCAAGTACATGAGTTTTGGAGAGACATTCCAGATTCCAACCATAGCACTCTACCTGGGCCCAATCTGTTCTTCTATCCTTTGTGTCTCCAGATTGTTTGCACAAGTCTTCCCCTTTCATATCCTGGTTGTATCTTTTTGTTTTTAAATGAGTTAAAATGAATCAACATTCTACCCTTCACTTGTATCCCTGCCTATATAAGAGATCCACTTCAGCCAGTGCCTCCTTTCTGACTATAAGCTTCTAGTTTTGGTCTGCCTGCTCAGACAAGGAAATATTCTCTGCTCTTTGGGACCCAAGCATGATATGCTTGAATATTATATGCTGATATGGTGGATTTCATACACCTTTTCCAGAACTGAAAAATTGTGCCAAATTTTGTTGCTTTTATAACATGTATCTTGCTAATGTTGACCTGTGTTTTTCATACTAGTAAGTCCTCGTACCTGACAACAATGCTCAGGTTGTTTCTCACAATTCTTTAATATAAACCCAGTATTCTGCTCAAGTGGACTTGGAACTGTCCCTTTCCACATGTGAAATAGGATCATTTTTTCATCTGTAGTTTTTTTCTTTGCCACTATAGCCAGAAATGCCCTCTATGAATACCAGACCTTTCTTTAAAACTAAACAAATTTTGCTTTTCCACCAGAATGCTCTACTTGGAGGACTTCAGTTTTTGGATTTCCATTGTATAATATGCTCACACAATGGCACACACACACACACACACACACACACACACACACACACAAATGACTGTATTCTTTGATTTACTTGTGCTGGTTTTGGTGCCTGTGTGTTTTTGAATCAGTTTGCCATCTTGTTGAGAACTACTGCCCTTAATTTTTGTTCATGGCCTAATGATATACTAGTACCCTAGAAAATTCCTAATCAATGTTTCAAGTATGAGTGTAAATAAAATTTTATCAAGGTTTTAGCTATTTACCTCACTGGTTTTCTGTATCTTTTAGCATATTCTGAATTTATATCATTGTGCTTATTTAAACAATTATTACTTATTTAAAATGCTCCAAGATTGCCACTTTTTATGGCCTATTCAACTTATAAACACTTATGCAATACCTTAAAAAATTAACAGCAAAATAGAAATGACTTATAAAGATATATAAAGACATACAGAGAAGAAACTGCAAGGGAGTGGATAGTATGGAGTACAGGAGAACAAATTATAAAGTCCCATCAGAGTGATAAAGAAAATAAAAACTAGTCTGATCTTATAAATGGTACCTAATTAGAGTTAATGATGATTAACAAGAGACAAAAGCAGCAAGCTGTCAGTAAATCTAGCTGATGTTGTGGCCCTCCACCATGCACTGACCATAGCAAAGGTGCCATATTTTCTGAATGTAAGAGGATTGAGGCTGCACACAAAAAGCTTAGGTCCCAAAGACTAAGATGTTCACAGAAACATGTCAAATATTACAAGTAGGTATTTGCTACATTTGCGGACTCAGTATGTCTTTTTTCTCCTTTGGAAATTACTATCTCTTGAGGGGAGCTACTCTAAAAGGTTATAATACACTGACTTCATTATATCAGACGAGGATGAGTATGGGATTAAGGCTTCATCCTGATTTCACATCCCTTTGATGGAAGTGATTGCTGGAGAGACGGTAACAGACTGTATCAAGGCCTGCCCAAGCCTTTGGGAGCAAATTAACATGGATGGTGGAAGCCAAGGGCCTCGATCTTTCTGAGATTAAGAATATTAAGAATGATATAAGTCTGGGAATGGGAGCTATCTTTATGATCACAGAGACAACCCACCCAAGAGTAAAACAACATAAAAGAAAGATTATCAGAAGTACAGTTCTGTGAATTCAGATGACAATTTCTGAACTCCTGGCACTAACTCCTAACTTCAAACTCTTCAGTTACCTAAGACAGTAAATTTTCTTCTTTGTTTAACAAGTTTAAACTGAATTCCCTCACTTTGAAGGAACAAAAAAAATCATAGCTAATGCAGTTGTCATGTGGTACCCTGCAGAGCAAAAATCCATTGTATCTGTAGGAAGGATAGAGCAAAATCAGAAGGAGCTCTCAGAATTTCTTTTCTCACTCCAAAACTGGGTGATGATAAAAACTTTATACTTTATGATTAGTTGCAAAAAAAAGTATAAAAGAACCACTCAGAGTCTGTATTTCACAGAAAAAAAAGAAAAAGAAGAGAAAAAAGAAAGATTTTAGCTAACACTTGACAGTAACAGCTGTACTTCAATAAGGATCACATAAGTACTAACTTTTCTAAATACTAACTCCAATAGCTCACAACAGCAGCAATTTATCATCCAACATTCTTTCCAAGCATCAGTACTAAAAGCTATCTTTGATAAATTCTTCAGCACATGTCCAGTTGCTGAAGATAGCATTTTTGTTATTTTTTTTTTTCAACCAAACCGGTGACAGTCACAAGAACGAATGTCACTTACATAGAAGCAGAGAGATGCTGAGCAGATAACGTCAATTCTCCTACCACTGTGGAGCTGCAGTGATACCTCTTTTGGCATAGAATATTAACCTATTCAAAGCTTTAAAATGACTACTAGAACTGTGTTATAAAGCAATGCTTATTAAGAAGTGTATCAGAAAGAAATGGGGAGGAAAGGATGGCAAGTTTAGACCCATCAGAGAGTATTCAAAGAGAATGATGACAGTAACAAAAAAAGTTTGGCCTATAGAAGTTTCCAGAGAATGGGCTCTGGACACAAGCTATCCAGAGGCATTAAAAAGTAATTCTGTGATTTTAACTGTATATTTTGTTTGGTTGTGATTTGATCTGAAGATAATAGTTTCTTAATTTTCCATTGGAAAATTATTAATTATTACATATTCTTTTATATGTAATGAAATGACATGCTTCTAATCAAAGATTAAGTAGAAAAGGAAGAGTCAGAGAACTCACCCTTAAATTCATGTTGCTGTTAACCATATCCTTAAACTTCATTGGCATGAATAGAATTTAAATCCAAGGTTATATGCAAAGAAATATCCAGGTGCAGGATCCATAACTGTAAAACTTCCCAAAAAGGGAGCTAAAAGAAATATTTAGTTGGGAGAAAAATAGAGTACAAAAAAAGACCCACTATTGGTTCTAGAATTCCTAGAAGACCAAATATAAAAGTGTCACACATGAAGTTTTAGTTATTATTGCTTATTGAGATCCTTTTTGGGGCCAGCTCTTTTTGTTTTTGTTTTTGTATGGGGGATTGAACTCAGGGGCACTCAGCCACTGAGCCACATCCCCATCCCTAATTTGTATTTTATTTAGAGACAGAGTCTCGCTGAGTTGTTTAGTACCTCACTTTTGTTGAGGATTGAACTCACAATTCTCCTGCCCCAGCCTCTCCAACCCCTGAGATTACAGGTGTGTGCCACTGCAGGCATCTGTCGGCCACATCTATGGAAAACTTCTTAATTCCTATTTCTAGCAAGAAGTAATAGAAACCAGATTTCTTCTCTCAATAAAATAACCACAAATTAGACTAACCATATGAAAATAGCAGTTCAAGAGACATTGGACATTGGGGCAAGGAAGGATGGTGATTCCTCAGACATAGCAGAGTCCCACTCTTGCCCAAGTTTACTGTTTCCAGAGAGTAACTAGGCCATGGAACAGAGACATGAAATCCAAGCAGGGTCGGGCTAATGCACTGAAGGCTGGAGGTGAAGAAACCGAGAGTCCAGGGGAAGCAATGTGGTCAGACATAAAAGGATGAAGTGCCATAATATAAGCAATGAAATAAGAGAGAGAAAGACCTGCAGAGAGCATCTTTCTTGACATACAAAGCAACTACCTGAGACTGAAGAAAAAAAATCACAGAAAAGGGTTAATTAAAGACGACAGTATCTGCTTTAGTGGGGGATACATAGGTCTAAAAGGAGCACTGTATTGGACCTACTTAAAAGAACTGTAAATGACTAAGTTTTCATGTAACTTAAATATATCCAAGAACAAAGCAAGAGTATTTGTAAGATCCCAGGAGATTGGAAGGCTGAGGCAGGAGGATTGAGAGTTCAAAGCCAGCCTCAGCAAAAGTGAAGTGCTAATCAACTCAGTGAGACCCTGTTTCTAAATAAAAGACAAAATAGGGCTGGGGATGTGGCTCAGTGGTCGAATGCTCCTGAGTTCAATCCCCAGTACCCACCCCTAACAAAAAGAGTATTTATAAGAATGCAAATGTATCCATCAAACAATCAAATAAAATTAACATACACCTTATTTATTGATAAGGTGATAAATAAATAAATAAGGTGTATGTTAATTTATCTATCTATCTTTGAATTTTACAAAGCTCCTAAGCTAACATCTAAAGATGAAAATTACAATCTTGAGGTGATTCACTGGATGCATCAAGTGTCAATTAGATTGCATAAGGAAAGATTAATAAACTTGAATATAGACATAGATAGTGTCCACAGTGAGACAGAGAAAAGAAAATTTTAAGAATGAATCTACCATCATAAGCTGTGGGACAATTTCATACAGTATATTCTTTATGTTACTAGAGATCCCAGAGAGGAAAGACGAAAAGTTAAAAAAAAAAAAAAGTTGAGGAATTAAGTGGTGGAAATTTTTTTTCCCAGTTTGGTGAAAACTATAAACCCAGTAAGATGTTTCTTTCTTTCTTTTTTTCTTTTATTTCCTTCCTGACACTGAATACGTTGTGTTTTTTTTTTTTTTTTCAAAGAGTACTTCCCCCACTACCTAACACCATCTGTGTGGCCAGCAATTCAATGCAATTCAGGCACTCTCACTGGAGTTAGCATCAGGACACACAAATTACAGGGTTTGGTCCCATAAGACTACTCCATTTAGACACCAATTGAAAGTCCCAGAACACCTGGTCATCTGTTCAAATGGCTAACAGGGATTCCCATGACCCCTTGTTCAGGTTCTGTAATTTGCTAGAATGACTTATAAAAACTTGAGAAAGCACTTTACTTTATCACAAAGCACTTGAATTAATATAAAGGATACAAACAGCTTCTAAAGAAGTAGATGGGACAAGGTCTAGAAGGCCCGCAAGCACAGGGATATCTGTCCCTGTGGAGATAGAATATGTGCCAGCTTCTTGTCTTTGCCCACCAACACCCAAGATCCCCAAGCCCCCGTTGTTTGGGATATGTTATAAAGGTTTTATGACATGGCATGACTGATTAAATCATTAGTCATCAGATCATTATTATTTTTTTAAAAAATCCTTTAAGGTAGATTAATTTAACTTCAGTGTATTTGTAAAAGAAATATATAAATGAATGACTTAAAATAAATTTTAAAATTAATGATTCACTGCATTTGTGAAGATTAGAAAATGTATTTCTAAAGACAAGAAAGAGAGGAAGTGCCTATGCACAAGAGAAGGGTATGCAAAATGAAAAATGCTAATTCCAGGGAGAACTTACATTTGCAGATAATCAAGATCATCATCATCTCACTGTTTTTACAGATGTCACCTACTGACTTGCTCCCCACTTTCTACTCATGGCTCTCAGTCCATACTCCAGACAGAAGCCAAAGTGATCTTCAGAAGCTCACACCAGTTACATTATTTCATTGAAGTGAAGCTTTCCAATAGCATATCATTACACTAAAAAGAATAAAAACTTTTTGCCCTGGTGAAAATCATATGTGAACTGACTTCTGCTGTCCACTCTTCTCACACTTCTCTTCCCTTACTGGTCTTCTTTCTGCCTCTCATCTTGACCTTGTTCTTCTGTCTTGGAGCCATTACACTAACCCTTCACTTTGCCTGGATTCCACTCCCTTCAGCCTCCAGTGGGATGATATTGAGATCTCTAATTAAATGATATTTTGTAATCATCAAATCCCACTCATCCAGTGATAAGACAAACATTTACCATCACATCATTTTATTTTAGTGGTTCAACTCTGGGAATAATAGTCTGAAATGTTAGAGAAATATTTTAAGTGATGGTGACTACTGTAATTTGGAGGGCAGAAGCCAAAGGTGCTCCAAACATACAACCATGCACAGGACAGCACACGCTACCTCCAACCCCTGAAGAATTATATGGTGCAAAATATCAGTAGTGCCTGATTTCAAGTTTCACAAAACTACTTTAATTCTCTGCTGAGCATGTATAATGATCTGATATTCATTTCTTGTGTTTACTTTTTCTTTCATTTTTTATGCCAGTGGAAACAGAGGTCTTAGGTGTCTCACTCAGTCCTATATTCTTAGCTCTTTAAGTAGTAACTGGCCCAGAATGTTTTATCAATAAGTATTTACTGAATGACTGAATGCCACCCACATTTTCCTTTAAAAGCATTATATATAACCCACTGAGTATATCTCCAAATGACCTCCATCATGAGTAGAAGGCATATATTACCCAGAGTCTGATTTGAGATTAAAGGAGAAGGTATTTACCTTTTCATAAGTTTTAAAAGAAAAAAAATGTATGAATATTGGAATCTACAGGGGAGGAAGTTTGCAAGCACACATATTTTGTGAGCAAAATTCTTTTCATAGCCTATAAAAATAAATTTACTTTCTTAAATCTCTAGCAGGGTGAACAATTTGTGTTTAAATGTGCAAACTCATTGCTTCTCTGGTTTTCCCTCTGTCATGCTATAAATAAATTAACACTTTTGTCCAATCTGACTTGCTTCCACCTGTTATATTGGAAAAGATATTGCAGTGCTAGCTGACGTTTTCTCTGGAGAAAAAAAAAAACAAAAACTATTGACCTCATTGTTTCAAGTAAAGGTAATAGATTTAACTGTTGATTTCCTGTAGTGAAAGCATACACAGGAGCAAGGATTGTGAATAATGGCACTCAACATTCAGGCAAATCATAATGAAACTTGAAGTTTAGAAGTTATCAAAATATCCATTTGGTATCCCCCATGAAAAACGTGGTTCTACTTCATTTTGTCAAATATCTCCTCTCTGGAACAACTCCTGAGTTGTGACAAATTTATCAAAGACAAAAATCATGTCTGTTGAAATGAGGTCAAGTAATTTTTTCAGGCTCACTGAGTATTGGAGGTAGGACTTGGCTTTAGGCCATAAGGGAAATAAATAGCAATAGGTTTATGTGTTTTACTTCTTAGTTAAAACATTTTCACTTCAAGGAAGAATTTCAAAGGAAAAGATGCCTTCAGCTAAAATAATAATTAATATAATGGGAATTTCAGGCACAAGAAAACATGCCGTGGATATATCTGATATTAGAAAAAGTTATGGTCAAAGTCTGGAAAGGCCAGGTGGTTTACTATTTTGTATATTCTTCTCTTTTTTATTGTATTCTCTCATTCACTTTCTTCCAATTGAAATGAATATTTATGATGTGTTAATAAGCCAGAACTTTCTGAGTTCTCTAAGTTACTGGCTATAACAAGTGTTGGGAGTTAAGAACAAAACCTTCCTAAGCCTCATCTCTTATCATGTTGGTTCACACTGAGGGAGGGCAAACCCAAATGATCCTTTGCAGAACTGAAGGCTTAATGTGTTAGGGGCAAAAACATAAAGTACTTTAGAACTCTTTCCCCAGAGAATGATACAATTCTACTTCATAAAACTTTTTTCCTTGACATGATCTAACTCAAACCTTTAGTTGATCCACTTTCCCAGCTCCAGCTTCAAATAGGAAGAAAGTAGCACTTTTTGTTCCTAACAGAAAATCTTACGGATACATTTTTTTTTTTCTTGGACTTGCCTGAAATTTCCTAAAAGGGATCAAGGGATCAGTACAAATAGGCAAACTATTACACATACAGAGAGGGATAACTAGTCTACTGGAAAGAGAATAGAGTGTAAGAATAAAGATGAAGGGGAATAGAAGGAAGACAGAGATGCAAAGACAAAAGGATTAATGATTTGATTACTTTTAAATGTTGTGCTTTTTACAGAAAATTTGAAAGCATTAAAATAGCAGGATCTTCTATATAAACATGTGACACTTAAAATTCTGTTTGAAGATAAACAATAGTAACAAATACATTTTGAATTTATAAAAATAAAAATAAATTAAATTAAAAGTCAACCAATGTTAAAAAAGAAGACCAATAGGGCTGGGGTATAGCTCAGGTCTAGGGTGCTCCATTGCTATGTGTGAACCCTTGGGTTTGATCTTCAGTAGTGCAAAACTAACTAAGTAAATAAAACCAGCAATATAAAAAATAATTCAAACTTCAAGCACTTGAAATATAACTAATATGTTATAATGGCCAACAGTACCTTTGCTGTTTTCCTATGATATCGGCATTAGTTTTCTAGAGCTGCCAAAACAAAGTACCATAGACTAGGTGGCTTAAACAACAGAAATTCATGTTCTCATAATTTTGAACACACTAAGTCCAAGATCAAGATGTTGATAGAATGCTGTGAGGGAAGAATCTATTCCAGATCTTTCTCCTTGACTTGTAGATGGCAACTTCTGTGTCTTCACATTATCTTTCCAAATTTCTTCTTCTCATGAGGATACCAGTCATAACCTCAATTTCACCTGATCACCTCTTTGAAGATTCTATAAACAAATATGGGCACATTCTGGGATATTGGGGGTTCAGACATCAACATATAAATTTCTGAAATGACATAATTCTTCCAGTAACAGTATCTAAAGCAATGTTACTGTAAGAGCACGTGTTTAAAAAATGTATTTCTTTGGAGAATTAAAGTAGTTTTAGACATTGAGTATAGTTTTACACAATACTAGTAGATGCTGCATGGTTTTTAGAAAGCTTTTCATGGTTGGTGTCTTCAGTGTTATTGGGTGATCCACAGGTTGGGTTGTAATTGTAAGGCATTTCTATTAGACACCAGGCTTCTTATCTTGGAATCTGCTAAGCAGATATTTCTGCTTATAAGCAAAGTGAGATCCAAAAAATTCCATGGTACTATCCAATAGGCAATAATCTCATATCCTTAATTTTAACAAATTCTGCTCTGTTATATTTAATTTAGCTATTTCCAGTCTATCTTTGGCTTTATGTTTTTATTTATGATGGCTGATTTAACCACATGGTATTTAATGATCCTCAAAACACTAGTCTGTATAGAGAAATCAAAAGTAAATTTTTCTTTACCTTGGCTTTAAGTTTCCTAGCAGCATAGGATAGAAAAAGAAACAATTTATTTATAGGACCACAGGTTACAAAATAAAAGGAAGTTAAGATGTCAGAAGTATAGTTTTTCTGATTACCAACATGCACAAGTAGTTCCTTCCTGTGGCCTCCCTGTAAGCATATGCATTGATGAGAGCAGAGGAGGGCATCAGTATCTTCCCTGATAGAAAGATGGTAGGAAGTTTTATATGTTCTTTCTTATAATGTCCCCCCATGAAGATGTATAGGATAATATCAAAGCAAATTTGGAAAAGGTAATTTTTAGAGGTGCCAAAATAAGGCAGTCAAAGGTCACTATTTAATAAGGTACTGTCTTCTTTTGAAAATAAAATTTTAAATAGCTAAGGAAATGGATGAATTCCCTTTATTTAATTCTTAATGAATATTATTCCCGTATATGAATTTATGATACAAATTAAACACCAGAGAAGTCAAAGTTTTATTATGTGGGCAGATCACGTAGCACAGAGTATATTGCTCAAACAGTGCCCTAAGTCACAGAGCTAATACAATAGGGTGTTAAAATGAACTTGTATGTGAATCCTAAGGCAAGCAATAACAAAGTGGGTTGTAATTCACGTTACCTCTGTAGAACTTCTAAAACATGATTAACCAAGAACCAATTAAAATCCTCCTAAAAACCTCTCCCCACTATGGGCCTCAAAGGACTGTGATGTGATTTCTTAGGAAGGAGCTGTGCTATGTGCTCTGCACCCTCATGAACATTTGAGACATTAATTTTTTCATTTCTACCATGTTAGGAGATGTATAGTAGTACATCAGCATGCTTTAGTCTTTAGATTGATAGAGGATAAAAGCCAGTGTTTGTGGTTTATAGTTATATGGCTTTTGACAAAAGCATATGTATTCACTACTTCAGTCAAGATACAGAACAGTTTCATTCTAGAAAATTTCCTCATGCTGCACTTCTGTAGTCAATGAGCCTTGCCTCCCTTAACACCTGGCAAAAATCTACTCTTCTTTAACTGGATAGTTTTGCCTTTTCCAAATGCCACATAAACAGAATGATAACGTAATTGTTTAGGTCTAGTTTCCTTCACTTAGTAAAAGGTATTTGAGATGCATGCATATATGCTTGTATGAATAGTTTTATTGGCAAAGATACCATATTTATTGGCAAATGGATGTGCCATAATTTGGTTACTTATTCACTGTTTGAAGACATTTGTTTTTTTTTTTTTTTTAGTTTTAGCAATTATCAATGAAGTTAATATAATCACTTGCAGGTTTTTGTTTAAATGTTAAGTATTTAATTTATCCAGGAATGAGATTGGTGAGTGACCTTGTAAACATGTTTAATTTTGTGAAAAACCAACAAACTATTTTTTCTTTTCTTTTTTTTAGTTGTAGATGGACATATCTTTCTTTCTTTCTTATTGATTTTTAAAAAATAAATGAAGCAGAATGCATTACAATCCTTATTACACTTATACAGCACAGTTTTTCATGTCTCTGGTTGCATATAAAGTATGTTGATACCAATTCATGTCTTCATACATGTACTTTGGGTAATGATGTCTATCACATTCTACCATCTTTGCTAATCCTCGGCCCCTCCCTTTCCCTCCCACCCCTCTTACCTATCTAGAGTTCATCTATTTCTCCCATGCTCCCCCTCCCTACTCCAGTATGAGTCAGCCCCCTTATATCAGAGAAAACATTCGGCATTTGCTTTCTGGGGATTGGCTAACTTCACTTCGTATTATCTTCTCCAATGCCATCCATTTACCTGCAAATACCATGATTTTATTCTCTTTTATTGTTGAGTAAAATTCTATTATGTATATATGCCACATTTTTTATTTTATCCATTCATCCACTGAAGGGCATTTAGGTTGGCTCTACAGTTTAGCTATTGTGAATTGTGCTGCTATAAACATTGATGTAGTTGTGTCCATGTAGTATGCTGCTTTTAAGTCTTTTGGGTATAGACCGAGGAGAGGGAGAGCTAGGTCAAATGGTGTTCCATTCCCAGATTTCCAAGAAATCTCCAAACTGCTTTCCATATTGGCTGCACAAATTTGTAGTCCATTTCACATTCCCACCAGAAAGAAGACTTCCAGTTATTTTTCCTAGTAATGTTAGTCTCTGACTCATTTAATTTTAGCCCTTTTCATACATGTGCAATGGAATTGCATTTGGTTTTTGCATTTCATTTTCCTAATGAACTAAGCATGTGCAGCATCATTTGTTTAACATAATCCCTCTAAGTAATAAATTATTACTTCTTAATAAATTATCTGTTTAAATGTTTTGCTTATTTATTAACTGAGTTGTATGTTTGTAAATTTTAAGGGTTATTAAATATATTTTGAATACAAGTCCTTTGATATGTGATTTATCCAAGTTTTCTCCTCTAACATGGCTTGACTTTTGATTTAATTCATGGTGTTCTTCCCCAAGCAAAAATTTTCTTTAATTTTATGAAATCCAGTTTATAAATATCTTCTTGTATAGTTAATGCATTTAGAGTCATATCTGAAAATCTTCTTGCATAATCCAAATTACAGAGATATTTTTCTCTATTTTCTTCAAGAATATTTAAAGAATTATGATCCACTCTTTGGTCAATGATAAATGTTGACCTGATCTATGTATAAGGTAGAGATTGTTCAGAGTGAACAACTTTCCTTGATGCTTAGTGACAAAGCATTTATCTTTTTATCATTAAATATTAAGTCAGATGTGAATTTTTTTCACAGAAGTCTTTGTCAGTTTAAAAAAAATTCTCAAATCCCAGTTTTCTGCAAGTTTACTTTTACTCTTGATTGAATATGAAAATTTTCAATGAGATTTCTGAATGTAAAAATACTCACATTTTTGTTTTTGTTAATATTAGTAAATTATATTGTTTCATATTTTTAGTTTCATAGTCACCTTTTCAATCCTGAGATAAATTGAAGTTGGTCATGGTCTGTTATTACTTTTATACATTGTTGTATTTGTTGCTAAAAAGTTATTAAACTTTTTAAATTCTGTGTTCATCAGTGATATTTTACACACATGCATGTGCGTGAGTGCACGCACACACACACACACACACACACACATCTCCCTTTAGTTCTGATATAACGTAATGGAAGCTACATAAAATAAATTGGAGAGTTTCCTTACTCATCCATTTTCAGAAGGAATTTACATAGATTGGGTATTATTTATTTCTTGAAAGCACAAGCTTCTAAAGTTTTCTGTGTGGGTGACTTTTTTAAAATTACAAATTCAGTTTCTTGTAATTGAATATAGTGAAGAATCAATTGTTTATTTTTTCTAAGTTAGGAAATTTGCATCTTTTTAAAAAATTATTGCTCATTTAAACTATTGATTTAAGTGTCATGTAGTTTCTTCTCAGTATTTATTTAGTTTCCATTTCATCTTTCTGAAACTATAGTAATGTTTCCTCTTTTATTTCTGATATTGGTAACTTTGTGCCATCTCTCTTTTTATTCGTTATCAGTCTGGATAATTTTTATTGATTTTAGTGAACTTTTAAATGATTAACTTTAAAAAAAAACTTTTCCCCATTCATTATTGTTATGGTTTGAATCTGAGGTGTCTCCCAAAAGTTTATGTTATAGTGCATAAATATTAAAGGTAAAATGTTTAGATTATCAGAGCAGTAACCTAGTCAGTCAAGCCTAATTTGAATATACTAAGTAGGTGGTAACTGTAGATAAGTGGGCCTTAGCTGAAGGAGGCGAGTCACTGGAAGCATGCCCTGGAAGAGTGCATTTTCATTTCTGCTTTCCTCTGCTGGGCTCTTTTCCTTCATGATGTGTTGCCTCAGCCTGAACCCAGAACAACGGAGTTGTCCATCCATGGATTGAGACCTCTGAATCCATGAGCTAAAATAAACTTTTCTTCCTCTAAGTTGCTTTTGTCAGGTATTTTGGTCATAATAATGAAAAGCTAATTAAAACATCCATCTACTATAAATTTGACTGATTCCCATTCTTTATTGTTTTCATATTGTTGTTTATTTTGTATTATATTTGTTCTTAATTTTCTATCTTCTTTAAGTTGAAGCTTACAATACTGATTTTAGACCTTTATTCTTTTATTCTTATCATTCCATTGCTGTCTAGCTTGCATAGGTTCAGACAAGCAGTTGGCAGTAATTACTATTTTTGCTTTTTGTAGAAAACATGTACTAAACCTGTGGCTGATCTTCAGATTTTCTCTTTCCCTTAGGTTTTCATGATTTGTTTATGATGGTGTTGTGTATGCTTTTTGTACTTTTGTTTATCTTGCTTTGTGGTCATTAACTTCCTGGATTTGCCATTATATTGTATAAATCAAGTTCAGAATACATTTAGCCCTTTTTTTTTCATTCAAAAATGTGTTTCCTGTGCCAATTATGGGATCCCAATATCAAAACATGAGACCATTTTATATTGTTCAGCCCATCACTTAGGCTCTGTTTATGTGGCTTGTTATTTTTTGTTTGTTTGTTTCTTTTTTTTTTTTCTTTGCTACATTTTGGAAATGTTATATAATCAAATGCTATATCTTTAAGTTAAATAACAATATTTTCTTCATGTCTAATCTGCTCCTAATTTTTTTAATTAATATTTCATGTCATGTATTTTATGTACTTATGTTAAGAATTTTTACTGGGTGTTTTCTGATATCCATTGTGCTTATGATATTCATGTTTCTCTTAAATACTTGAATAGAGTTATGATAATCAGCTAGATTTAAATACTTGTATGATAGTTCCATTATTTCTATCATTTATATTTATCTTTCAGTGGCCTGATTTCTATCCTGGTTATTGTTCATAAATTCCTGCTTCTTTTAATATTTAGCAATTTTTATTGAATATAAGAAATTATGTTGTTTCATCATTGAACTTGTAGATTTTGTTTTATTTCTTTAAAGAGCATTGGGCTTTTTCTTATAGGCACCCATGTCACTTACAGATCATTTTCTACTTGTTGAACCCTATTTTTCAGATTTATGGTAAAGTCAACAATTCAACTTTCAGAGTCTTCCTTTAGATTGTGATAGCATAATTATGGCAATATAGCATCATATATTTACCCTAAATATTGGACTCATTAGACTTTACTGAAATTATCTGCTTATTTAAAAAAAAACAAATAAACAAAAACATGGTGGAGGCTCTTTGAAATGAAATAATCTTATTTACTGCTCAGAGATCTTGATGTGATTTATATCCATTGAATGAATACATGGATGGAAGGATCAAAGGCAAACAGGAAGGCAGGAAGGAAAGAATTGATTCTGAGCTGAGAACTTTCCTTCAGTGTTTTGTGATAGACTGGCAAATATGTAAATGAAAAAAAATGCCAAGACCTTAAGCTTTCTACTTATGATTTCTTTTATTCTGAAACCTGTTATAATCATCCCAGTAGATGATTGTAGACTTCCATAATTTCTATATCCTAATATATCTTTTTCTCATTATTCCTTTAATTTCATATTTTTTCTGTGCTCTAAAAAGACTTCCTAGAATTATATCACCTGATATGTTTGTGGCACATTCTCATAAAGATATTTTGCTTCATAAAGTACATCTTCAATGAATTCATTTTTTTCTGAAACTCTTTAGTACATTACAGCAATTTAATGACCTCAGCAACTTTATAAATTGCACCACAAGTATTTTTTTTTCCTATTGTGCTTAGAAAATAAAATACAAATTACCATTTGTATGTGCAAGTAAAACTACGAGGAGTAATAAAAACAGTATTAGACAGAATATTGGCCACAGAAGATGTCTAGGCCCCACTCCCTAAAGTTTGTGACTGTGCTACCTTTTGTGGTAAAAGTTTCTTTTCAGTTGAGATAAACATTGAGGACTAGAGGTGAGAAAATTATTTTGGAGTAGGATGGTGGGCTCAACTGAATTATGAATGCATAAAAGTGTAAGAGAAAAGCCAAAGAGAAGCTCAAAGAGATAAGGATGTAATAGAGAAAGAAGATTAAAAGTAATAGGATGTGACCCAACATTTGCTGGTTTGGAAGATGGATATCACAAGGCAAGGAATGATGACAGTCTTTAAAGCTGGGAATGGTCCTTCGCTGACAGTCACCAACTAAGTAAGGGTCTAGTGTACTATAACAGCAAAAAACACAATTCCCCAAACCATGAATGTGCAAATAAAGAAGACCCAGAAAGAAATCCTGTACCTCCTTAACACTGATTTTATTCAGGGAGACCCTGCATTAGTTTTATATTGTTATTATAACAAATTACTATAATCCTGGAGACTTAAAAGAGCACAGAAGTATTACTTTACACTTCTGTAAGTCAGATGTTCAGTGCTGGTCTCACTAGAGAAGTCATGTTGACAGGAGGTGTTCCTTTTTCAAGCTCAAAAAGAGAATCAATATCTTGCTTTCAGCTGAGGGACAGTCCCAGAGGTCACAGCTTTCCTTGGCTCATCCCCCACTTCTTTAATCTTTCAAGTTAACAATTTTTGGTAGAGTCCTTTACATTCCCCCCTCTTTTGACCTTTTCTTCTGACTTCCTCTTCTCTTCTTAAAGAATCATTAGATTATATTAGACTAGATTAGATTAGATTCTTTTAAAATGAGTTTTGTATGTCAAGGTTGTTAACATAATCACATCTACAAAGTCCCTTTTTCCAAATAAGCCCAATTGCTCTTGTGAATAGAATGTGGATATCATTGGAGGACCTATTATTTTGGTTTTCATAGACTCTTCCTGGACTTCTGTCCTAAAGAACTATAAAATAATACATTTGTATCATTGATATCCAATAAATTTGTGGTAATGGTAATTTGTTATGGCAGACATAGACAACCAAGGTAAGTACCAATAGCACTTTCCAGAAAATAACATCTATTTCATGCTTTACAGTTCAAAGAACAAGAATTATATATATATATGTGTCCTGATTTAGTCTTATAGTGAGCACTTTTATTAGCATACATTGGGAAAAAAACCTAATGTAGAATTTCAATTACATATAGACCAAACACTTAGGTTTCAGAATTTGTTCTGGATTTCATACCTGTCACTGGGTTCATTAGCAAGATACTTAGCCACTTTGACCCTTATTATTGATTCCATTTATAGATAACTCTAATTCAGTTGTGAATGATTAGGTCCAGGTCCCTCTATGGATAGCAATTCTGCCCACCACCACCCCCACCATAAAATGGCATAATATTTGCATGTAACCTATGAACATTTTCCACATACTTTAATTTCTAGATTGTTAGAAACAATGTAAATATAAATGCTATGGAAGTATTTGCTATATTGTACTGTTAGGGAATACTGAGAAAGAAATATCTGTTCATGTCCAGTACAGACACAATTGTTTTTCAGAATACTTTCAATCCATGTTTGGTTGGATCTGTGAATTCAGAATTCATAGATACAAAAAGTTAACTGTAATGGAAATAACCTCATATGTTTATTGAAGGAATTATTTTACTAAAAAGCATTCATCATGATACTATATACATAATGATAATAATGACTAAATAAAAGGCAAATACTATTATTGTTATTTAGGGCAGAATGGTTAATCATTATTAAATAAGAAGGTTAATCTACCTTTTCTAATAGAATTCAACATTATCTGGACTTTCTACACATTTTCTTTAATCATATAGTAAAAATAATATATAGATCCCATGTTAGACATGGACTAAGATGTAGACATTTATTTCACTGACTTATAACAGGAAAAATATTTTTGAAGTTGCTAATAATTAAATAACTAATAGCAAACATGAATGTACTATATAAAATTACTACAAACTTTTTGTTTCATTTTATTTTGGTTTTTACAAGGATGTAATGGGATCTACTAAACTAGGCAGTGAGTAAATTGGAAAAAGGTTTTTGTAGTAGGTACTGTTTGAGTAGATACCTGAAGAGTGAAAAAAAAGTTTAGTAGGTAATCAAAGGGTAGGATGTTTCAGGCCACAGAGAGATGAACTGAATAAGGAGAATGCCAGACATAAGGACTTAATCACAACTTGAAATTCTCACCAGAAACCCAAAGCAAAAGGCATCTTTGAATGCTGTTTTTGGACCAATGACTAGTAGAGATGGTTACATAAGTATACCTATAAAATTACACACAAGCTCCTGTGTGAGGGCACACACACACACAAGAGAGTGAATCAGAAAGTTTACATTGTCCTTGAGAATTCAGGAAGAGAGGGTGACTCCAATATGTAATCAATCTTCAGCTTAATCTACAGATGTTCTGGCATGCCTAAACCTGTGCATTATAATAATAGCTAACATATTTTTTTACATTGTTTTTGTGTGTGTCACACAGTGTTAGAAGCTTTTCAATTGTAATTAACTTGCCCCTCACGACAATAATATAAGGCATATTCTATTATTATATTCATATGGTACAGACATGAAAGCTAGAAATTAAGTAATTTGTGTAAGGTCACATACCTAACAAATGGCAGAATTTGGATTTGAGTCAGGTAATCCAACTCTACAACACACATCCCTAACCACACAGTATTTGCAATACACATAAGAGATACTTTCATGATACCAGATATGCTTGTGAGTAACAAGCTTCTGGGAAAAATTAAACTCATAAGTGTACATTAACCCTCCCAACTATATTTTATAAGTTCAGTTGCAGAGTACCATCTAGTAATAACTGTCTATGAGATCCCAACAAAATATCTTTTTACATGTCAATCTTGAAAAGTGTAATAACTTCATGAGTAAAGTTCTGAAAAATAATTGAAATGAGTCTGCAAAGCAGAATCCAGCCAGGTATTTATCATATGTGCATTTAGAGATTAGTAACTGAGACTGGAGTTCCTACAAGAGGTTTGAGTACTCCTTAGGAGGTAAAAGTCCTAGGACATGGAGACTGATGGATGACAGAGATAAAAGGAACTGTCGCTGTTAATGCTCAGGTTTCCGGCTTGCACAACTGGGTCATGATCAAAGCTCTCACTGGGACTAAGAACATAAGAGGAATTACAGATAGAGCAGGAAAGGTAAATCGGATTTGGTTGGGTTGGTATTGACATGGTGATGAGACATGCAAGCAGGGATGTCAACTTTCGTATATGTACTTAAGAGTCAAAATACAGATATAGCTAAGTAGATCACTTTGGAGCTTGTCAATGTGCAGACAACCATGAAATGCAAATGAATAAACAAGATCCCTTGAATCAGTATATTGATTCAAGGAACAGAAGATAATGGAGGGACATGAACATCTGAAGGGTTTTGTAAAAGTGAAAAGAGAGATATCCTTAGAGATGAGAGGAAAACTATATCCTAGAAACTAAAGGAAGAGAGGTTTTTCTTGCAAATATTTTTCTGAAATATATAATACTCTAGGAAAATATCAGGCTACTGTGAATAATTTTTTATGTGATGTAACAATGTTCCGTTGGTTGTCTTACTAAACTGAAAATCCAAATCTAGAGTGGCAGTGGCGAGTATAGAACTCTTTCTGATCAGGTTTGTATCAGATAGATATTATAAAGATAGCTTATCCTATTTTTCTGCTTCCTTTTGGGATGGTCATAAAATTGGCATCATTGAAAGCTGGTGGAAATTCTTTTGTTCTCCATTTTTTGAGAAATCTCTTATCACTGCCTAGAAGAGAACATGCACAAAGGAAAACTGTTTAGATTATAAGCAGTACTTATCTTTTTTTCCTAAAAATTGTATTTAATGTTTTGTTAGTCTTTATGATCTTAAGAAAGCTCTATGATAACTTTATAGATGTTGTTCTCATGCCTGTCAACACCTGTGACTTTAAGATGTCATCAAGGATGACAATTCTTTAAAATTCTTTTTTTCCCATAACTCTGAAAAGAAGTGGCAACTTCTTTAATTGTTAGTATTTACTGTACAGAAATTCATTAATTCATTTATCAACATATTTATGCAATAAGTATAAAACATATTGTGTTTCAGGCATTACACTTGAGCTAAGGACACAGAAACAAAGAAAAGAAGATGTCACTACACTGTTGGACAATGTCAAAATCTATGACCAGAAGAGGACTTCCATCTCACAATGTGTGTACATGTCATCCACATTTATAAATGGGTGATTAAAACACCTTATAATGTCTATATTTATAATAGATGTGCTAGGATAATGTCCATCTCTCATAAGCACTGCAGTCTTGGTTTGGGTGATGGATGGTTCTTATGTATTTGGTTTTTTACATCCTTTCAGCTTGGACTTCCTCTTCCATTTGGGGGGATAAATTGAGTAGTATTTCATGTGAGAATTGAAGTGTTCTACATTGTAATTTTGATGCACTATGCCCGAATCCTCTCACTGGAGAGAAGGGAAAAGAGGTATAAACTAACCAAGTGTCTAAAGACAAGAGTGGTTTTCTTGCACATAGCAGTAAGTTAAAGAATTAGCACAAAAGAAAACAGGACAATAAAATACAAAGAGGCAGCCAAGCACATTATAGACAAATAGTGAACTCCAGAGTTTATATCCTTGGCAAAGCAATTCTAAGTTTCAAATCTGGAATTCACTTCTGATAAGATCAGAGTGATAACAGAGGCAGGTTTAGTTTAGGATGGAAATAGTTATTTGTGTAAAAACAATAGAATGCTTAGTGCCTATCTTTTGGGAGAGCTGCTACACAGTTAATGGAAACAACAGATGGCTTAAAGTACCAGAAGTCTTATGGGAGAAAACAAAAAAGAGATGTTGACCATGCTTTTATACTTTGTGTCTAAAAGTCTTTATATCAATGTCATATTATTGATACTGTTTGTAATATCCATTCACTTGCTCTACAGCTATTGGGTTATGGGTTATGTAATGCATAAATATATTTGCTGGCAATTCTAGCTGTAATACAGACCTTATTCTATAGTGGGATTGGAGAATAATTCAGAAATATGATTAGGTGGATTGTGCCATCAATCCAGAGATAAATAGTCAGTAGATGTGAATGGTGCTCTTTTGGACTTACCGGATGTGATGCTCCTGGCATTGGTGAGATTGTGTAATACCACTGTTTTGTAGTTTTTCTCTATCTTCCAGCATCTGCCGTTTTGTCCTTCAGGATAGAAAAAAAAAAAAAAACATTTTTGCTTCTTCTTTAATTCTGAAACTATAATTTGTTACCTTTAATTATATATATTCATTTTGGGTAGACTTAAAAATCTATTGTGTTTATTCCTATCCTTTAATACTTGTTTTAGTCAGCTTTTTTACAGCTGTGACTAAAAGATATGATCAGAACAGTTATAGAGGAAGAAAAGTTTAATTGGGGACTCACAGTTTCAAATATGTCAATCTATAGACAGGAGGCTCCATTTGTCAGGGCTCAAGGTGAAGCAAAACATCATGACAGAAGTGTGTGGCAGGAGGAAGCAGCTCAAAGGATGATCAGAAATCAGAGAGAGGTCTCTACTTGCCAGATACAAATATATACCCCAAAGCTACTCCCCCAATTCCCACCTCCTCCAGCCACACCCTACCACTTCAGTTACCGCTAAGTTAATCCCTACCAGGGGATTAATCATTGATTGGGTTAAGCTGTCACAACCCCATCATTTCTCCTCTGAATCTTTTTGCATTGTCTCATATGTGAGATTTTGCAGGACATTGCAAATCCAAACCATAAAAATACTTAATAAGGCTATTGTTCATATTTTTCCATGTTTAAACAGCAAAATGATGATACATACACTCATATCTACCATATATCCTTATTTATTTAAGGATTACAAAATAGTGATTACTCAAATAGTTTATCACATATGCATATTATAAAAGGCATGCATTTTTATGGTACCATTTTTTAATTGTGTCAGTACATAAAAATAGGAATATTCAAGTAGCATTTTAATATCTAAATAATTCAGACCCTAATAAATTCATTTTTACAGTCTCACAATAGTATACCTTTTTGCTTGTGATTGTCTTTAATTAATTCAGCTACACTTATTAGTGCTCTCTATACTTTAATGTATATTTATATTATTCTTACTCATATTTTAATTATAATTTCAAAATTCTTACCGGTAAATAAGAATGAGTCCCCTATATTTCAATAGTACTAGAAGATACTCTTAAACTTGCCATATCTTAATTATACGAGTGAAATAAGAAGAGAAGAGGGGACAATAGAAAGTAAATGTTATATCAGTGCTGAAGTTGGATAAGGGAACTGGGATAAGCTAGAAGAATGATGAAACAATCAGATTTTAAGAATCTGAACTGTAATGATAACTTATTTTCATGAGCTTACATATCAACTATCTCCTCAGAAATTTAACTATCCCCTATCTATAATTTGGCATCAGCTAGATAAATGGAAAAATAATTCCATATATTTAAACACTTGAGGTTTCAATTAGCAAAGTCATAGTTACCTGGATGAAAGCCTGTGCCATAGCTAACATGGACCCAGACAAGAAAACCCACAGGGGAAAATTAACTAATTGATGTGGGTTTTAAATCTGGAAGGCCATAACTAAATTTCATTTTGCTTCATTCATTAAAATTAAATCTTCTTATTAGTTTTCTAACTTATATGTCATTGCAATAGTTCTGGTAATTCCAGTAAGATGAAGACAAAAATTACTTTGACTTTTGGAAACTGAACATTTAATGGAAGACTTGCTTCATTTGTTGTTCCCTGTGATATTCACTGATATGTGATGTTCAGAGACCTGTGCAAAGACAGAAAGGGTCCTTGCTCTCAAAATTCACACAGTAAAGCTTCCTTTGTCACACTTCTCATAACCAGGGTCCTTACTGCCCAATCATTCTCTGCTTGCAACTCAATTAAAATTCTGTTATCAAAGAAACACGTTTTCATTTCAAATATCATTCACTTGAGAATGTTCTTTATCTGTGATTATATCTTTATGTTTTTAATTCACTACTATACTGCTTTTAGCCAAGTAGAATGTTCAGATTATCAAAAAAAAATAAGACTATACTTGTATTTATAACCATGGAACTCTTGGTTTTGATGCCATGAAGATTTTTTTCCTGAACTTTCTTGAGTGACTTGTAGATAGTTTTTACAGCCTAAACTTCTTGGCAACATTAGTAATTTTGGAAACAGAAATGCAGCAATGATTTTATGGATCTTTATACTCTTATCAAGTTATCTGGCTTGAAACCTTGTGTATGGTAAGGAGATTTCCCCAAAAGAAAAGTAACATTTAGTTAGGTTAGGTGTCAAGTTGCTAGCTTACACTATATAAAAGTCAATATGTACCAGGTCATATTAGTGAATTTCATCTACACTGCTAGGAGGTTGTTGAACTCAATTATAGAAATGTGCAGAGCTCTATTTGATGTGTGAGGAGGTTAGGAGACCACAATCAATTAAAAAGAACACATGTATATCCTGTTCTGGGAAACAGTTGTTTTGGTATCCCTTGTTCTGCTTCTGCTTTTTTTTTTTTCTCTGAGTTTTCCTCTGAACACAAGAGAACAAAGAGTTTAATAATTCCCTAGTTTCATTTGGAATTGTTTTGTCAGCAATATCTAGTAAGAAGTCATGAGTTTGTGTTTTACTTGAATGAAGCCTCAGGCTACTACAATTAAACATGCTGTTGTGGTTTTTTTTTGTAGCAAAATCATTTGAAAATGGACAATATTTGGACATTTATGGAATTACAAGGGACCAGGCTGGGGAATATGAATGCAGTGCGGAAAACGATGTGTCGTTCTCAGATGTGAAAAAAGTAAAAGTTGTCGTAAACTGTAAGTCTCATCACCATTTATCAAGATAACCTCTGATAAAATATTAAATACTGTGGAAAAATATTGTCTGAAATTGCTGCTGCTATTTTTTAAAAGGTGGTCTATTGGTAACTATCACCTGCTGACAGTGAAAAAGTATACCTGTTGGAATATTGATCAAATTGTTCTGTGTAACATCAGCTGTCCCAGCCAGTCCCCCAGAATTATATCTTTTCCAAAAGATAATTGTTTTTTATTGTTCTTTTTAGTTATACATGATAGTAGAATCCATTTTGCTATGATTATACAAGCATGGGCTATATCTCATTCTAGTAAGGACCCCATTCTTGTGGATGTGCAGACAGCATTTGATTTTATGAGCAAATTGAAATGTTTCTAGAAGGTGGCACCTTCTCTTTCCTCCCTCATGGGTTTCCTCTGGTGAACACAAGAGGAAGTTTAAGTGTGTAGCTCTATTCAGACTTGATGAAGCCAAAGTGTGATAGTCTCCACTTATGGAGAAGACCTGTGCTGTGATGCTTATATACTACTTGAACAGTTTAATTGTATTTAGCTTGGAAATTTTTGAAAAAAATAAGAAAGATGTTTTCCATTGTTTTAGTCAGTTTTTTTTTGCTGCTGTGACTAAAGCCCTTATCAGAAAACTTGTAGAGGGGGGACAGTTTATTTGGGGGCTCATGGTTTCAGAGGTGTCTGTCCATAGATAGCTGGCTTCATTCCTCAGGGCTCCTGATGAGGCAAAACAACATGGTAAAGAAGTATGGAAGAGGGAGGCAGCTTAGATGATGATCAGAAGGCAGAGAGAGAGACTGTACTCATCAGATACAAACTATATACCCCAAAGCCATGCCCCCAATTCCCAGCTCCTCCAGCCACACCCTACCCACCTTCAGTTATCACTCAGTTGATCCCTGTCAGGGATTAATTCACTGATTGAGTTAAGACTCACAACTCAATTATTTTCCTCTGAATTTCTTGCATTATCTTACACATGAGCTTTTGGTGGACACCTAATATGTAAGCCATAACACCATGAACATCATTATTAGAAAGTTAGAATATAAGTCAGCTACTTGCAGAACCATCAATGTTATTAAATCACACCCTTTGTCTAAATGCCTCCAAAACACTTGAAATAAGACAATTTTCTAATAACATCCTATTGCATATCTTATTGTCTCATAATAATGACTAAAGTTGACTTTACTCTTTAAAAATGTCCCTTAGTCTTTCTTTCAAAAACATTCACATCCTTTAACTTTTTTTCATATAAAACACCTTAAGGATAAGAATGCTTTACCAGAAGTATACACAACCTGCATCTTACTTTTTTCATTCCATTTATACATCTTTCTGCATATGACCCTTGGTAATAATTGCATATTGTGTCATGCCACAGATCAGAGGAATTGTTCCAAGTATATCCAGGAATGCTAACACTAATCACTAGTTATTCCATATTAATATACATTTTTCAGTCTCATGAGCCAAAAAATAACTTTCAGAACATGCCTAGCAGTTGAGTTGTCTGCCAGATTAAATCACTGTCATCAACTAGCATTTGTAAGTGACTCATGTATACACTAGGGGTTGAACTGTCTCTGTTAAACCAAGAAAATGTGCATAATACCATATCAGGATAGCAGTCTTTGGAGCAAGATTTTTCAAAGTGCTCCACCAACAAACCGTGGTAGAATCACCAGAGAAGCTCATTATAAATGAGAATTTCTGGGCTTCACATAAATCCTGTTGAATCAGAATCCTTGGAGTATATGGCCTAGATTTCTACATTTTTGACAAGTTCCCATTGATTCTCAGGACTCTTGAAACAGAGGGCTAGTGCTCATACCTCTGGAACTTTCTGAAATAAGAGGTAACAAATAAGAAAAAACTACCAACCATTTTATTAATGACATACTTACCTGAATATATGTGAAGTGATTTTATTATTGGAGGGTTGGAAAAAGAGAAACATGATAATAATTAAGGAGTAATATTTTTTTAGCAGTGACTACTAAGAAATGGAAAAGTAGAGTTAAACTTGACAAATAAGCCAGGAACACAGCCCAGCAACCCAGCCTGCTTAAAGTCTCAGACCTAAAAATATGCCTTTGGTAGGGATAGCACTGGAAACCCACCTGCTATATGGATTTGCATGGGCCCATACTCCATACATAATCTCCATTTTCCTTTGTTTCATATGTTCTTTTTTCCCTCTAACTTTAGTTTTTTGTTATTTAAAATTTAGTCTTATTTACAGTTTTCACAAATGGCTGAGGACTTCAGACTTTTGAAGATTAAGTTAAGGCAGTAGAAACATGGAGAGAAACTAAACAGAAAGAAAGACACATCAACCCAATTAAGTTGTCCTATAAAGGGTATGGATAGAGAAGAGAATCCATCCCATAAAGCAAAAAGACAGAAACTGGAAGAATAAGATATCAAGAACTACAAGGGTTCTGCTAGTTTTGTGGATGCTGGCAGAAGACAGACACAAAGGTCAGGTTAGTGCTCTGAGCAATAGTCATAACCAGAGTATTGTCATTTTGTAGCATTAGTTTCTCAAGCTCCAATGAGTATAGGGTGTTATGATGAGGACTAGCTGACTCCTATACATATCTTACATAGTAGCTATGCCATAGCTGAAGCAGTGAACTTGGGACACTCAGTTTCTTTATAACGGCAACGAGAAAACCTGCCCTTCGCCACAGAGGAAGACATTACATTTATTATAGTGGACCATAACCAAACCTGTCTTATGGTTCAAAGGGAGAACTACTTCTACCATCTAAGATTGTAAAAAAGAATCAACAAATCTCTCAGTGTCTCTGCATGAGAAACTCTCAGAAGTATCAAAGCCCCATGAAGAACTATCTTCCAACACACGATGGAGCAGGAAAGTTTGGAGCAAAATTACTTCACCTGAAGAAAGTACTTGAATTCTTTTTTTATGATGCCAGAGAACTTAGAATAAGTATAGAAGATTCTGTGAATCACTCTATCATAGGAGGATAACAGGAAGATAAAGGTAAAAGTGGGAGAAAATGGAAGGGAAGTACTTTTTTCCCCATATTTTTATTGGTGCATTATAGTTGCACATAATGCTGAGATTCATTGTTACATATTCATACATGCATATAATATGACAATATAATTTGGCCAATATAATTTCCCAGTATTTCCCCTTTCCCTCCTCTCTCCCTCCCCCTGGTCCCCTTTACTCTGCTGATTTGTTAGGGAAGTACTTTCTAAGTCATTACATGGACTACCTTTTTAAATAATTCATTTCAGGTAGGTAAAGTAGAGTCATAAATGGAATGTTGCTGCAGCTGTGACATTAATTTCTCTCTCATTAAGCAATGGATCCAACATAATTTTTAAGTAATTTTAAATAGTTTTGTCTTTTGCCTCTCCTTGAGTCATACTCTGGAAGCTTTTTATGAATGTTCCATGAAGTAGTGTTTCACAATGATTGTGCTTATTTGCCTTGTGTTTAATATTACTTGTGTTCTATAATACTGATGTCACACATATACAAGTGATAGCTAAGGTGCATAAGTGTGTGTATGAACAGTGCATATGTATTCCTGTTTGTGATAAAGTTCACAGAGTTTTAATTTGTGTAAACTGTCCTTTGAAAAGGCAAAGATTGAGAGATGCTTATGTATTTTACCAAGTTGATTTCCCAAAGGAAATTAGCCAAAACCAAACTTTAGTCCACCAAAGTTCAGAATTGAGCTCAGCATTCTCTGTTGCTAGCATGAAACTGCACATCACCTGATAACCTGCAGACTCCCTGAGGATGGTGTCATGCCAGGATCAAGGCAGGTCTTCATTTTATTGCTCTTGATCAATATTGATTGTATATATGGAATTGAAATAGCTTTGTGAGTTATAATTTGAAGAGAAACTCTATTCTTTTTTCCAAAATAGATTTCAAGATTAAACTTAATAAATTTTCATAAGCTCTAGTATATTCAGTCATGTGTTAAGTCAATTTGAGAAAGAGATTTAGGCCCCCTGTAAGTTTCAAATGTTTACTGTTTTATAGTTTGTCTAATACATCTGCCACGTACACTATATATTAAAAAAACACATGTATAATAAATAAGAGCCTATTTGAAAAAAAATTGTGTCTACAACTTTAATACAGATTTCCATTCAGTTTAGCCAAATAGATTCATGAGATGATTAATATAATTGACTTATAGAAATTGGGCTGGTTTGCTGAGTGAATAAATCAGTTCCTTTTGAGTTACTCAAACAAAGACTTAATATAGGAGAGGAAAAGTTGTGAGCCACTAAATTTAGGGTGTGGGATTATTTCTGAATAAGGTAACTAGGTAATTATTCTCCTTGTATATAAACATATTTATTTTATTTATGTGTATGTGTTTCTTATTAAATCAAAAACAAACTAAAATAATAAAAAAGTCACATAACATTATCATTACAAGATCTTGGAAGGCTAAAACATATGTCACACACACACACACACACACACACACACACACACATACACACACACAGATAGATACACAGATAGACAGAAATTTGGAGCAGTTAAGAAGACAGTGAATTTAGTTTTGGACAGATTCCCCACCTTATTTGAACTTGTGTTGTATCTCTAGCGGTAGCCTCATGCCCACAATTTTTATTCTCAATTACAAAATGGAAGAATGAATAAGTCTCAAAAAACCCATGGACTTAACTGAATGAGGAAAAACAGGAACTGAAGGTCTAGTAACGAAAGGAGAGATCAGAGTCTAGGAAACCAGCAAAGCTAACTCATTGGATGTCAAATCATCATACAATGTAGACCCATGCAGAAAAGCAGAATCCCAGGTCTTAGAAATCAGCAAAGCCTGGAAGATTCAGTTCTTGCTGTTCTATGGTCTTGTGACAGAGCTTTTTTTCTCTACTCTCTTATGTATTCTTGTGAGGAGTAGCTGTTTCAGAAATGTGGTCCTTGTAGTCAGATATGATTTTCTTGGCTATAATTATCTTTTAGAAAATATTTAATTTTTAGTTGTAGTTGGACACAATACCTTTATTTATTTATTTTTATGTGGTGCTGAGGATTGAACCCAGGGCTTCCAATGTGCTGGGCAAGTTCTCTACCTCTGAGCCACAACCCCAGACCACTGGCTATAATTATTAACAAATAATTTACCATTTCATAATTAATGTGGCTTTGAGAACCTGGAAAAGGTTTACTTTACCTGATTTACAATTTTTACTCTTGTAAATTTGAGGCAATTATATGATATATATAATAAAACATTTACAAATATATAAATGTAAAATCATTTTACTCTAAAATGTAAGCTCTGTATGGGAAGAAGTTTCCCCCTTCTTTGAAAATTGATATGGTTCCTGTCACTTAGAGCAGTACCTAGTCTGCAGGAAGACATCAAAAATTAGTTATTGAATGAATGGGTTATTAAAGAGATTAGATTCTCCCAGGTGAATAATTCCATTAGGCAAAAGAGAGAGGAATTATTAGGTTTGCTTCATAATTTTTTTCTCCCAGGAAAATGAGTACATGATATGTTGACTAACATCCTTCTGATACCATTTTTTTTCCTACCAAAACTTTCAGGTGGATCAATAAAGATAACTTATAAATATAAACTTGAGTATAAATATAAAGATATTTGTATAGTGCTTTCATTTAGAGAGAAGCAGCATTAATTCCAGTTTTTACAGATGAAATAATTGAGATACAGAGAGATTAAAATGTTTAATAGCTTCCCTGATTTTTAAGAACAAAACAGACATGAATAAAAGAGTTTATTAAATTAACTGAAAAAATACAGAGAGTCAGCCAGATTAAAGTGAAAAGAGCTTTGGATATTATTTCAATCTTTACTCATGATAGATTCATAGACTGACCATTTTACTTAGTATTAGAAATAATTTTGCATATACTTTGCAGTAAAGGAGAAATAATTCTTCCCATGGTCAAAAAAATAGTAAATCCATTTTGAAGTGTGCTACAAATGATTTTTTATTCAATATATCACAAGCACATATTTGTGCATTATTTTGCATCCACTACATAGTCATTTATGCAAATGTGCACCATATCTACCAATATAACTAGCCCCAAACATGTGGAATAGAATGACCCAAATAGTATAACTTAGAACAACTGTATCAAAGCCTGAAATGAGGAACCACAGGGGATAGGAAGAGAAGGAGAAGGCTTTTAGGAAAATTACCAGTTTTCTCAGGCTATTCATAAAATTTTCTCCAAAACCTTGGATAATTTAGGCAGACAGGTCAAACTTAAGACTAGAAAAAAATGGAGATGATAAGAAGCCATCATTGTAAATAAAGAGAAAATCCTGGCATTTCGTATTTGAGTAGGGCAAAAAAATGCTATTGTGGGACCAGAAGACAATGATTGTTGGAAATCATAGTCATCACCTTAGTTTTTATTTATGGCTCTATTTTATGCCCTATATAACTTTTTGTTTAACTCTTATTTTACATTTTATTATAATTTAGTCCAAATTTGTTGCTATTTTTAAGCTAATTAACACTTACTTAGCCATAACAATTCAGAGCATAAAAAGTACATTCAGTTTCCTGTGTACTTCAAATGAAGTACTAGTTCATATTCCATCTCTAGAGTAATAATGAGGCACTTCAGTACGTCTACACATTCATTCATTTAGCTACTTATTGCTTAGCATGAGACAGTCAAGATGTCAGTTCCTAGGAAACTGGTGTCCAACAAGTTCACTCTCTAGAACAGGAGAAACACAAAAAATTATATTGTTACAATACAGTGTGACAAGTGATTTGATAAGCCAATCATAAAGTGCTATGCAAGGCTCAAAAAATGCACAAAACACAGCCTTGAGGTATCACTGAAAGCATCTGAGAGGTCTTAACCCTGATGGAGTTTAAAAGATGAAATTGAATTTGACAGGAAAGAAGGGTGTTGTAGATAGAAGCAGCAGCAGCATTTGCTTAGCCTCATAGGAGTCAGGGGACAGGGAATTGTTGCTTAGTCAGGCTGCAGTGGATTGGAATGAACCAAAAAAGGAAACAGAAAGAAAAGAACATGGGCACCACAGGGAAAGTAAGACCAGATTGGGTAGAAGTTAATGAATTCACATAGGGATACTTAGACCCAGTGCTTCACAATCAAACAATAATACCTTTGAGATAGAACTATTCAGAGTAAACTCTGAATATTAAGTAAATGTGTTTAAATATTTTCATTTCCCACAACTGTGGAGAATACTTGGAAGATTTGTTTTGCCATGACAAACGTAAGGGAGGGAATTAAAGTGATAATACTGAGAATAATTCGAACTGAAAGAGAAATAAGGAGCTAAGAAATCTGAGGGAAATCCCTGAAGGTATGGAACAGTGAATATTACAAACATATGGATAATCACTCCATAAACATGTTTTTAAATAAAACATTTTTTTCAGAACAACATAAAAAAGTAAGACTTATTTCTTTTCTCCTTGGAACCATGTGATATGAAAAGGTCAAATTAATTCTATGGTTTATGTGATCCTTCAGTTGAAATAAGACTGTTATTAAATATATGATTAAGGAATCCATGATTTCTTTTATTAAGGGAGATGTAATTGATTCTCTGTTTTAAATGTTAAACATACACTTGGATTAATAACTAGTGTGCTGAGATTCTTTTTACTTAATGAGTCTGAGACCAAGTTGAACTTAAATGTGTTCTCCCAAACTTTTATCTAAATTTTGAGAGGAGTTTACTATTAATAATCTATGAGTGATCTTTTCCCCTTTGTTCATGAAAAATCAAAAATGTGTCTGCAGCAATGATATATGCATATTTCATTGTTCTTAGCTTTTCTAAAAGTGAAAGCTGAAATAATTTCATTGCTTAAAAAACATAAACAAAACTTTTTGCTAGAAAAATATGTATTTTATTTAGAGCTCTTTCTAGGTTGACATTCATCACTTCAGAAAAATTGTGTATAAAGTAGTAGATATAATAAGGTTTGACAATCTGCTAGCAAAAAGGAAACAACTTGTAACAGGGTGAAAATGCTCTGGGTTTAAAAGGACTCCATGCCAAACTGAAAAACAGTGTTAAAGATAGGAAGGAAATAACAATAGAAAAACTACACGTATGTATGCCTACATACATACACTGCAAATATACACACATTTGTGATGGTGTATTTATCTAGATTTAAGTTCTTATGTTTTGCCAAACTGGCAAAGGGTCAAACTCAAAAATCACAAAGGGAGTTCTTCTTAATCTATTCTTCAAAATTATTTTAAAGTTGCAAACTTTGCATTAGTCCATATAAACATAGAGTTTATAAACTTGTATTTATCTAAATCCAGCTTTATCAGCATGCTTTCTCAGTGAATACATACATCAAGCAAAGTAATCTATGGAATTGAATTCCTTTTAACCCAACACTTGAGAGCCATTCACAGAATGGAGCAACATTGAATTAATCTTGGGTCTTTGCCATATCATCATGATTAAGCTTCACAGAAACTGCCAAATATTCTTATGCCTGATAGTGCACATGTTTATGAGGCTTGTGTATGTGTGAGAAGAAGTAGAATGGAATGATTAGGGGAAGAGTATGGCAGACATGGCATAAATAAAGACAGTATATAGAAAAAAAATTAGAAGAAAAAAATGGGAACAAAAGGGACCCACTTGTATAGCAATACTAAACTACATTATCAAAGACATTTATATAATAAGAAATAGCAATGAATTTAATATGCAGATTCCAGAATAACCACTCACAGAAATTACTGAATAATTCAGACTAATATTATATATTCATCTGTAAATAAGTGGGTATAATTTGTTTTTTAAAATTTACTAGATGATAATCCACATTTTAAGTTTAGGTATTATAGAAAAAAGTAACATAATGAGGCATATTATCTTAATGCATACTAGTTTTTCTGCAATAAGTCATACTTTAACCTAGTCTAAATAAAGAAGAACTCTGTGGTCTGGAACAGATGTTGAAAATGTTTTCTGCATTTAGGACAATCAGCAACATTTACAAGATAGGACAGAGGGAGGTATATCAATTAGGTGAAGTTCACAAATGCTTCATTCATTAATGCTGTTTCATCTTTGTGAGCATATTGGTTTTGTAAAGCCTTCTGTTTTTCTGTGGATAACCAAAGGACTTTGAAGCTCTGTGTAATTCACCTGCAGATACAGTCTGCTAAAGTCACTCATGAGCTGTTCTTCATGCCCAAACAGGAAATGAATTAATCTGATAATTTATAACTTCTTTACACATTAAGTTGTGTAACTCCAAGAATCCAGTATTCTGATATACTCTGATAGAATCTTCTCATTATCTAATGAAATAAAGTTTTCAAGTTGTTTATCAAAATCTGGCTTTATCTCCTTCCCACACCTACTGCTTGCACCACTTCATCCAGCCGGCTTTGAGCTTAGTTTGGGCCCTGTGAACAAATTCCCTTGAGGGAAATGCAAGCAGAAATAATACAGGCCACTTCCTGGAGTGCCCTAAAAATTTTTCATGGATGCTCTGCCTTGCTCATTTCCCCTCTCTGCTAACAGAGATAGTAATCTCAAGTACAACCTTCAAAGTTGCATGTTGATGATGACCAAGCTGCCATTACATTGAACCCTGGAATGACTGCATGCAACAGAAAACTCTACTCTTTACCCATTTCACTGCTCAACTTTCACTGACCTAAAACATTTTCCATGCATGCTCTTCATGTGAGAACTAAAGTTCTCTTTTGCTGACTCATTTCATGTTCACCTTTATTTGTTCCCAGAATATAGTCTCCCCTGACTAATGCCATCAAGGATATATCCCAAAATACCTTGGGTAAAATACAAATTTTGTATTTTATACTACTTCAAAAATCTAGCTTAGAAGCAATCATAACAAGCTCCCGGAGAAAAGTATAGAGATAATGGCTGTCTCTTCCTCTGTGAAGCATAGCCAATTGAATTTCTGTTTGTAAATTTTGTGAGTTACAATGAAAAAAATCTTTGAGTATCATGCCTTTGAAGCTACCTATGATTATACCTAAAATAAAATTAGATTCAAAATATCATCTGGCTATAAACCTGACATGAACTTTCCTGACAAATTATGACTGAAGAAAAAGAAAAAGAAATAGTGGTTGTAAAACCTCCCAAAATTAAAATGGACATAAAAACAGAATCTAGAAGGAATTTATACATATAAAAGGCTCAAGAGTTAAAATATGAAAAAAAAATCTGCCTAGCTTAACCTCATGGAAGACAGCAGCCCTATCTTTATAAAAGAAGACATAGACTTCATTTCCTTTTAAGAAACTTCCAGAATGTACCAAAGAGGAAATCAGACATTCCCCTTTAGTGTATGCTTGCAGCTTTTGAATGCAGTTGGAGTAGCATTCCTTTGCTTTCATCCACCTCTCTTTATCAACTGACCCATTGCATTTTATATTAGTCAGGGTTATCTAGAGGAACAGAATCAACAGGAAGTATAATTATAAAAATCAGACTTACTAGGTTGGCTTAAGGGACCAGAAGCTAGATAGTCCACAATGCCCATCTGCAGGCTGGAGAGCTGGAAGAACCAGTAGCTGCACAATCCAAGATGCTGAAGCCCTAGAACAAGAGGGATCAATTGTGCTACCCTAGTCTGAGACCAAAGGCTTCTGGAGAATAACTGGCAGAGTCTGCTTTGGAAGAGTGAAGAAGTGAGAGTCCAATGTCCTCAGACAATCACAGCAGCAATCAAGAATCCATTCAAGAAGAATGGAGCTTGCATCTGCTGCTGCTTTCTTGTTCCTCCAACTTTTATTCCATCTAAGCCATGGACAGTGCTGCCACACTTAGGGAGAGACTCCATTTCAGTTGGCTATCAATCATGCCGATCATTCCTAGACACACTCTCACTGACAAACCCATAAGTCTCTAATCTTCCACATCTCTTAATCCAATCAAGTTTACAATTCAAACTAACCATTACATATTTCATAGGGTATGTTTTTTTAAACTTTATGTGTGGAAAGAAAAAGATGAGAAAAGGACTAGAACAACACAATAGAAAGTATAACTCCATTGGCTCCAAGAATTATGGTATCAGGGAACAGAGTTAGACAAAATGAACTCAAGTAGATTTTTCAAGTTGTATTTGATTAGTCATTTTGACATCAGAAAGGGGAGAAGAGCTCTGGCACAGACTTGCTCTGCACTTGGCCTACATCAGTTAGGAAGATTGGGGAATCCTTATTGCCCACCTATCCCTGTGTGGGAAAGTGTTCATTCAAACTAACACTCTGCAAAGGAGGGAGAAGGAAGACTGGGAAAGCCTAAGTAATTATATACTAGAACAAGAAAAACAATAGCATATATATATATATAAACAAACCCATTGGGCATGAACATCTTACTTAAATTATTGGCAATAACAAAAGGAAAACGACAACTTTTTTTAAACACACTTACTATTAAGGACTCAGAGTTTGCTAAAAAAAAAATATAATAAAATCATAAAAACAGACTGAGATGAAAGAACCAGAGATTAAAACCATAGGGTGCATTATAAGGATAACTACTCATGATGAAAAGAAAGCTGGTGACTTATTTCTTACCATTAATCATAAGAATATATATATATATATATATATATATATATATATATATATACATACACACACACACACACACATCATGAAAATGCTAGAAGTTAGATAGGATAAGAAATATGTCTTTCCCAGCATAACTAAACTATGGCAATAGCAGACATATAATTGGGATCCAGAAAGTATCACAATTGCTGTTCTATGGGCAAAGTGCCCAACCTAGATGTTCCCTAGAGGTGTGGATTCTGGTTTGAACTTGCCAGTATTGAGAGATTACAGACAAAGCCTTGACCATTTAGAGTAAGAAAAATCACATTAATGATAACCTGCTTCATAAAGTAGGGGCAATGAAAGTATAACACACTCAGGGAAGTCATAGGAAACAAATAAATAACAACAACAAAAACAACCCACCCTGTCAGGTATACCTCAACTTTGACATGAAGTAAAAAGGCAGGGGAAGGAGTTGTGTGAAAGAAAAACATTCTTCTGAGAATTTGCAACCACAGGCTCACCTCAGTGAGAAAAGAAAATGCAGTATTTTTGCAGGATACATATTAAACACAGGCATCAAAAATTTTCCAAAGTTGAAATTCTTCATACATAAGTTCCCAATTGAAAATCCAGTGCATAAAAGAGAAAACAAGCCCACAATGGAAAAGCAAGCAAACAAATAACTGTAGAATAAGAGATAAGTACTGAAAATATTGGAAACATTCCAAATATAATGTGAAGAAACAGGATGTAAATAGGCTTAAAGAAATCAAAATGGAATTACAATATGATGAAATAAAATAATGCTATCAAAATTGATCAAACAATTTTAAATAAATTTCTTCAAAAAATACCAATATCTCAGCTTAAAAGGAGAATCTATGACGAGCTATAACAAATTTCATACATGTGCATTAAATGTAAATACATTTCCTTTAAAGTTAGTAAGACAATGATGATGCTTTTATCACTTTTCTTACCAAGGCTGATAATATGATCAGGAAAAAATATGAAAAATAAAAGAACTTGAAAACAATAATTAAAATTCCCACCATCCTCAGATCATGTTATTGCTTTTATATAAACCTAGAAGAATTTACAGATAAATTAATATAACTAATGAGTTTATTATGGTTAATAGGTATAAGAGCAATATGTCAATTTTACATTGCTATAAAGTAGTAAATAGTTAAAGTCCAATTGAAAAAAATATTGTTTGCAATATAAACAAAACATAAATATAATTTAGATATATCTAATAAAGTATGCCTTTGGAGTCTTTGAAATGCAATTAAGAAGAGTTAAGTAAATATAAAGGTTAAAAATAACCAACAATATCTGAAAGACCAAGACACCCTCATATTAAAATATATTGTATGTTAAAATTCAAATTATAAACCAAAGTCAGCTTTTCATGAATCATGGTAAGCTAATTCTAGAATTCTTATAGAGGAGTTGAAGATGTGGCACAATGGAAGAGTGCTTGCCTGGTTTTGCATGAGGCAAATACCCAGCACTAGAAAAACTAAAATAAAATTTATATGAAAAAGATAAGATTCTTCTAAAGAAACAAACAAACAAACAAAATAGGTGGATAATGTGCCGTATCGAATGAATGTCAAAGTGTGTTATAAATGGATATTTTAAAAAGTGTGGGAATCATTTAACAATTGTCAGATCTACAACTGGTAAAAAGAGAGGGCCCCAAATAGAATCATGATGTTCAAGAATTTTGACATATGAGTCACACTGGTAGAGAAAAAAAAAACTGCTAAAATGGGTTGTGGAAAATTCATTTTCATAAGGAAATTAATCAGCAATATATGTGGAATCCTATATCACAAACAAAACAAAATGCATTTCATATACATTGAGACTGTAAGTCAGGAAAATCATGAAGCCTCCTGACTCAGAATGGAAAGTGTCCTTGAGCCAAACAGGAAAGTGTAAATCATGGTGAAAATTACATTCTTAGACCTCATTAACATTAATAATTTCTGTTTCAAAGGAAAACAAACAGAAAGTAGGGAAAGTATTAAAATACACAAAGCCAATAAATATTAAATATCTAGAAATATAGAGAGAGCTTATTAAAAGAAATGTAAATAATTCCCTAAAATATTTTTAAAAAATAAAAGACAGGTAGGTGAACTGGATCAAAAACATATGAAAAGATATTCAATCTTATTGGTTGCTAAGTAAACACAAATTAAAATCTTAAATGTGTATAATTTCAGATATACAGGTTAAGAATATAAATATCATTCAATATTTTATATATAAAATTATATATATATATATTATATATTTATATATAATAGATAGATAGATAGATAGATAGATAGAAAGATTTTGAGTATCAGAGATTGAACTTGGGGGCACTCAACTACTAAGCTACATCCCCAGCCTTATTTTGTATTTTATTTAGAGACAGGGTCTCACTGAGTTGCTTAACACCTTGCCTTTGCTGAGGATGGCTTAGAACTCCTGATCCTCCTGCCTCAGCCTCCTGAGCCACTGGGATTACTGGCATACACCACTTCAGGAAGTTTCAATATCTTACATTTGTGAGAATGTGATACAAAGAGAGCTCTCACATACTCTTGAGAGGAATGTGAATTGATACAGGAAAGCAATTTTGTATCTTCTAGAAAAGTTAACATGTATACCCTACAACATGTATATTTCTCTCTGCAGTATAATCCCTGCAGTTGTGTACATGTGAACAAAAGAACATGCACAAGAACATTTATAAAGTCATTCTTTGTAATCACAATAAGACAAAGTATAACCCAAGTGTTTGTCAGGGCATGTGTAAATTATGATAAGTTATATAATGAACTTCTATGCAGAAATGAAAGTAATTCTATAGTAATTACAATACCCAGTGTGGATTTATCTCAAAAGTATAATATAGAATAAGAAACAATATACAGAAATATAACGTGTTTGGAAATTTTTGATATAATGTTCAAAAATAAGCTAAAACAAGTATATTGTTTAGAGAAACTTGAATAGATTGTAAACTAGGAAGTTGTGTCTCCAGAATACTGATAACAAGGTCAGAAAGAAACAAACCCATAAAAGGGAAACAAATGAATTTTATAGGACTCATATATAATTTACCAATTTAAGTCTTTCTGAGGGAGAAGAAACCACAACTAAAAGAGGAATATTCAAACTAATAATTGAATAAAATTTTGAGGGATTAAAAAAAACCTTCATATAGCTATGAAAATAGCCAATAAGCCAGAATGGTTGTGCTAATGCCTGTCATCCTAGTTAGTACAGACGCTGAGGTAAAAAGATCTTAAGTTTGAGGCCAGTCTGGGCAATTTAGTAAGAGCCTGTCTCAAAATGAAAAGGGCTAGGGATGTAATTCAGGGGTAAATTACCCTTGGGTTTGATCCCTAGTACCAGAAGAACAGCTGGGTGGAAGAGGAATTGCCAAGAGAAGCTTAGATGTATATTTTAAAAATCATTTCCATAAATGAAATGTTATATCAGAATTTAGTCCACACAAAATAAATGTCACTCCTACAGAAAGCTTTAAAAATCAGGCTATCCTCATATTTCTCCTTCACAATACTAAATGGCTGCCAATGGAACCATGCTTGTAGACTTTGGGAACACATCAATTTTTACTTAAGAACCAATCATGAATGTGTGATGCCAGTAAGAAGGTACTACTTGCAAAATGTCAGAAAATATCCCCTCCACAGGTCTCTCTTGTTTCCAGTTGATATAGTGACAGTAACAGTACTAGAAAAAACATAGTATGAAATTAGTGACAACCTGTTAAGTTTGAAAACCAGCTAAGGTCAGATGTAATAACAAATAATTATTATAAACAAGATTTTATAAATTGCATCAACATTTTTCATTATAATTTGCACACTATAGATACATAAATTGAATATAAAAGATCCTGATATGAAATGCAAAATTATAGTATGTAATATGGGTCAGTATAGAAATTGGACCATGAAAACATGCAAAATACCTCCCCCATTGGTTACAGAACATTAATTAATTTTTAAATTAATTGGACATTAATTTATTATTGAATCTTAACAATTCAAGAAACACAAGTTAAGGAATATTATTAAATCCTAAAAGCAAACTTTATAATAAATGCAGTGCAGAAAACGCAAATGCAAGTCTGTTTCACACATAGTAACATAGGAAGGAAAATCTATAAAGAATAAGAACTGAAACCCATAAAAAGAAAAGAAAAATCAAATGAAGATATCAGTTATAATAACAAACTAATATGATTATTAACCCATTAAAGGGCAAAATTATAGTGCTTAAAACACTAATGTTTATTACATTTTAATATATTAATCAATAACATATTACTTATATAAGGGATCCTAAAGGAAATTAACATTAAAAATTAAAGTATAGATAGAGATGTATTAAAGTAAAGAGAATGGTAGTAAAATATTTCCAAAAAAAATATTTTGAAGGAGCATAATACATAGTATGGTAAGTTCTTTTTTGTGAGCTTGGAACCAACTGAGAGCTATATCTAAGATCATGACAAATGGAAATCTGTCCCCTATCACCACAAGTTTGGAGGAGATGCTGTACTCTATTGGAAGGATGCCTCTAAATAAGGAAAGCACCCAGCAGCCTGCCTAATTCCTTCTTTTAATTGAACATTTTGATAACTCACTCTTCCTTTCATCAGAATAGAAACAGAGATCAGGAAAATTATTCTAGACCGTCCACACAAAATTATGAGGCTGTAAAACTGGTGATTGTTTTCTAACAATCCATATCAGTAAAGAAATAATCATAGATCAAACAATGTGCAATATACAGAAACACACACTCAGACATGTGTTTGTGTGTGTATATATGTATATGTGTGTGCATTTATATAAATCTAAGAAAATTTGTACTTTGTATAATAATGATTTGTATAATAATGTACCTTGTATAATAATGATTATCACATAGAAAATGTTTACAAATTCACAAATATCCAGAGAAAGTTTTAATTTCTGGACTAAAAAAATTAGAATGCTGGATAAAATATGATATAAAGGAATGATATTGAATTAAAATAAATATATGTCCATAATAATTGCATGGAGATAAGAAAGTGCGGAAACTACTTTTTGTCTTTTTCTTCAAAGTATCTGAGACCTTCAGCAATCATTTTAATGATAATGTAAGATACACAAAACAGGAGATAAAGAACAGAGACAATTAAAATTATGAGACGTCCTCCCACATAAATCAAAGTGCCGCCAGATGGTTGTACCTATAAGTAGGGATAAATGATAAGTGTACCCCAAATTTTAGAAGGATATATAGGATACATTTTCTGTCTCGGGTTTGGCCCTGATTTCTGGGGGAAAACTCAAAATACATAACTTCACCTTCCCCACAAATAAGTAGTCCCCAGTCACATAACTATATTTCACTTTTATTTTTTAAAATTGATTAATCAAATGTACTTTGCTCCCAGATAGGTGAAACCCACAGGAAACTGGCAAAAAAAAAAAAAAAATCCCTCAAATTTTTAGAGAAATGTCACTTTAAACTAATTAAAATAGTTTGAAAATCAGACATAAGTTCAAAGAAGCAAGAGTGAAGCTTGAATATGAGAAATAAATAAGAAATTTTTATCAAAATTCTTTATAGAACTTCCAATTATGAAAATTAGAATAATTATAACTAAAAACCCCACAACCAAAAAAATGGGGTATATAGGGTATATACAGCTAAAGAGAGATTCAGCAAATTGGAAAATAGAACTGAAATATGTATTTAGAAGGCTAACCAGACAAAGCAAGAAACAGAATTTTACAAATATAGATAAAAGATATTGAAGTATAGAGTGTAAAAATCTAAAATACATACATATTATTCCATAGGACATATTATGGAGATTAAGGAAATGGGGAATAGGTAAATTCAAGGACAATGATTTAGAATTTTTTAGAATTATTGAAAAATTCTGATTTTCAAAATAAGGAATCATTGTGAATCGAATGCAGGATAAATAAATGATATGCACATAAACATAATATTGAAGCTACAGAAAGCCAAAAAAGAGATGTCAAGAACAATTTTAAAGAAAAGATGATAGATCACCTATAAAGCAACAGGAATTAGACTGACAGTAGGATAATAGTAATACCATCAGTGTCCTGAGAGAAAACTTACAATTACTTATGCCTGAAAACATGAAAAAGATCTTCAAACAATGAATAAGCAAATTTGTTATAAAATGATCTGCATTATTTAACTTGAGCATTTCTATTGCAAGGTAATATCTGATTCTCCTTAAGGAGACAACAAAACAAAACCAACTTCAGTGGGTCATTTTCTTTTTTGTTTGTTTGTTTGTTTTTTTTTTTTTAATTAGTTGCTCATGACAATACAATGATCTTGACATATCATACATTTGATTCAAATGGGGTATGAATTCTCATTTTTCCACGTGTACAGATTGCAGGATCACATTGGTTATTCGTCCACATATATACATACAGCAATACTAGTGTCTATTGTATTCTGCTGCCCTTCCTATCCTCCCCTCCCCTCTCCTCCCCTCCCATCACCTCTCTCTACCGAATCTACTGGTCATTTTCTAAACCCTTGAAGTTAGGTATATAACTGTTTCAGAGATCTCAATGACCAGTAGAGAAAATACAGTATTTTCAAGTGGAATTATTTATTTATTTGTTTGTTTGGTTATTTATTTATTTATTTATTTTAATATATGATAGCGGAATGCATTACAATTCTTATAACACATATAGAACACAATTTTTCATATATCTGGTTGTATACAAAGTATAGTCACACCAATTTGTGTCTTTGTACCTGTACTTTGTATAATAATGATATTCACATCCCACCATCATTAATAACCCCATGCCCTCTCCCTTCTCCTCCAACCCCTCTGCCCTACCTAGAGTTAATAAATATTTAAATGCTGGTTTCTAAAAATCCAGCCTTCTTTTTAGCAAACTTGATAATCATAGGAGCACATGTTGACAAAGGGGTGCCATAAATTAAATCAGTCTGAAGTGCTGATCTAACACATTGAAAACTGCTGTGGAGAGTCACCTGGACCCATAGATGATTTTACATGGATAAAGAATAAACTTTTTAATATTTTGTAAAGTCACCAATACTTTGCAGGGTTATGTCTTTCTACAGCATAAGCTGACATACAACAAATATTTTCACATTTCTAAAATATAAGTTTTAAGCAAATGCCTGCCATATGGAAGGCCTGCTATATAGAAAATACATTAGGCAAACACATTGGTAAATAAATGAGTAAAACATAATTGTATATTTTTAAAGTTCTAGTCAATGTGGTGAAACAGACTAAAACTAAAGTATTACACAACAACCTTGAAGTGGAAGGAGAGAAATTATGTTTAAAATATCCTAAAGCTTTTGTATTATTATGAAAAAGTAAGCCAATTGATTTGCTTAAATCCAAAATTAATAACATAGAAGCATACAAAGGAGTAGGACAAAGCTAAAATCTATTTTTAAGACAATAAAGTAAAGTCTGCTAGTGCCTTCATGAACTTTCCAGTCTTCAGAAACCTGAAAAACTTCCATTGTTTATAAATTACCTAGTCTAAGGTATTTTGTTATATCAGACTTAATAAACTAATACAAAATTTAATTGACAAATATAATAGGCAAACTTCTAATGAGATTAGTCAAAAGTAAAAGAAGCAACAAACAAAATTAAAAATAAAGGGGTAGTACAGAACTCTACATCCTGCAGAGAATAAGCAGGTATAAAAAGACTATCATTAATAACTTCATGATAATAAACTAGAAAGGTAGAATGGATAAATTTCTAAAAATATTACTTTCTAAACAATTCCATGAACAAACAAAATCAGAATGACCCTTTATCCTCAGAGATACTGAATCATCTGCCCTAAACGAATAAATTTCAGTTGTTTTCACAGGAGAATTTGAACTGACAACAAATAAATTCCTAAAATTCACACAAACTCTTCACGAGAATTTTTAGAAATCTGAAAGAGAGAATACTTCCAAATCATTCCATCAGATTTAAATAACTTAGTAATGAAAATTATATAAAGATATTAAAAGACAAACATAAATAGAAAATAGATGCAGAAATACTAAACAAGATACTAACATACTGATTCCAGCAATGTTTAACAAAAGAAAACCACAATCAAGTTATGAGTTGAAGGTTGAGTTACATTGTAGATTAAAGGGAAAAAAAAAACAAAAGTAGATTTTAACAGAATCAAGGAAGTAAAATCAATAAATTCAATATATTTAACGTAGTAAACTAAAAAGAGAAGAGGACTTAATCTGATGGCAGGCATGTATAAAATATCTACAGCAAAATATTAATTAACATGGAATAGTTATATACTTTTCCTTTATGATTAGAAATAAAAGAGTTGACTATCAGCGCCTATATTCAACATTTCAGTACAGTTACTTGTATTAAAAGACAGAGAAATAAAGGACCTCAGAACTTGTTGTGTTCTGCATGTGCCTCTCCAAAATTCATGCTGAAACTATTCCTCACTGTGGTGTTGTGGGGCCTTTTGGGGAATGTCTGAGTCATGAGCACCTTATAAAAGATGGTTCTGCCTCCTAAGGATGCAGGAAATAGATGTCAATTAGGAGGCCCACACCAGATATGGAGTCTGCTGGTGACTTCATCTTGGACTTTCTAGCCTCTAGACACCTAATAAATTGCTATTGTTTTAAAATTACCTAGTCTAAGGTATTTTGCTTTATCAGTCATAGTTCAATCAATTTGAATGAATTCCTACAAAACTGAAAAATAAATATGTCAAGGGGCTGGGGCTGGGGCTCAGTGGTGGAGTGCTTGCCTTGCATGTGTGAAGCAGTGGGTTCGATCCTCAGCAACACATAAAAATAAGTAAATAAAATAAAAGTACTGTGTCCATCTACAACTAAAAAATATTTAAAAAATAAAATAAATCAAATTGCTTTTATTTGTGGATAATGTCATGTTTTGTACCATAAAGCCAAAAGAATTCCTGTAAAAGCTGTTAAGAAGTTTAGCTGAATAAACCAAACAATAAATAATAAGAAACTAAATTTAGATATTTAATTTATAATAATAAGTATGTATAAAAGTTTATCTTAGAGAAAATATATAAGTCTTTCTGGAAAAATATAAATCTTATGAAAAAGATTTTACTTGTTTAGCCATATAACAGGATAAAATTATGTCTGAGGGCATCAAGTACTCAGGCCAGACTCAGAATCAAGGGTCCTGTATTTTCTCTCATATGTGGCAGCTAGAGAGAAAAAAGTACAAGGGAAACCAGTAGAATAGAAAGAGGGATCAGGGGAAGGCCAATGGGGAGAGAAAGGGAAAGAACTGGGGAATGAAATCGATTACATTCTATTATGTGCATGTACAGATATGTCCAAATGAATTGCACTATTATGTATAATCATAATACAGCAGTTTAAAAAGGAACTTAAGAGACCTTAACTATGAAGCAAGGTAAAAGTATTTTTAGATCTGGAAATTCATATTACCCCTGTAATAAAAATACTGTTTTTTTCTCAAATTGATCCATAAATTAAATACATTTCTAATGAAGATCCCAACAGATATTTTTGGTCGTCTTCACAAACTGATTCTAAAATGAATATGGAGAATCAAAGGGGTCAAGAAGACTCAAGCCAGTTCTAAAAAGAATGAAAGAGTATAACATATTTGTAATTAGACAGTTTGGTGTTGTTAGAAAGCAAAATATATAGGACTATAGAGAGATCAGAAAAAAATTAATGGTCAATAATTACAGTTGAAATTCAAAGCTAGCTCTGTTTGATTCCCAAACTTCTTCACATAATGTCCAGAGTAAACTTTACAAAATACAGACCTGTCCTGCTTAAAAATCTTGAGTGGTTTCCCCTTCTTATAGGAGTATCAGTCCCTTGGTAGGATACTCTAGCCTCTTCTTGATCTGGCCCGGGTTAGTCAGGTTCTGGTCTCTTGCAGTGTTCTCTCACCTTACTCTCCTTAGGAGGTTGTCTCAATCTTAAAGAGGAATTTGTTTCCTGTAGTTGCCATGTGGTTTTGAAATGAGGACTGAAGATACAATCTTGAAGGTCTTTTTGTTTGTTTTCATGCTGATGGCCTAATTCCTAATACTCTGTCTAGCCCCAAATGAGTAAATTTTGACTGCAGTGTTTAATAAATAAGTCAAAGATGGCACTTTCCTGGCAGCCCACTCACCATGAAAGTGTAGTATGCATATACAATTGAGTCCTTTGATGTGGCCATTATATGAAGCTTGCTCTGGGAGGACCTGACTAGCAGTAAGGGGTGTTGTGTTGTTAAATGTGCTGGTGGTCAATCACTCAGAATGTGTCCAAAGGTAATCAGGTAAGATAAAATTTGAGTAACCACTTTATTACTTCCTGAATTATACTAATTTTGTTATAGAATAAATCACATTCTTACCACACCATGTAATTGACAAATGAAATAGAGGCTAAGCTTCAGTGTAATATAGTAAAGAGAAAAGCTTTTAATATGAATATTCATTTTACATATATCATAGTTGTCCAGTGTTTCAAATAGAAAGACAAAAATTATCTGGCTTAAAATTACCCTTATTTTCTTTTTATTAATTCCAACTAGATATAAGCAATCAATTTCCTATCTTTCCATACAATAAAAATATAACAGAGTATACATTTTTCCTCACTTGTATGCATGAATTGTCTTAGAGGTGTTTGAATACTGTTTTCCTTTAGCACTGCACTCTACAAATCCATCATTGTGACTGTATATGTGCTCTATGAAAAAAAAAGTAGTAGAATCTGAAGTTCAGTCCATATATGGACAGAAATCGTGAGGGCAATTTTCAAATTGATTCACAATAGATAAAAGATATAATCCAACTCCCTGTTACCAGTAGATCTTATTAGCATTTTCCATTATATTTTATAAAGCAAATGCTGATTTATGCTTAATAATCTTGATTTTTCCTTTACAACTTCAGTCTCAGATTGAGAAGATTTTAATGTCCCAGGAAGCTAGATTGCAAGTTATACACACATTACTCCAGGCTCACTAACTTTCCCATTTGTAAATTATGTTCGAGGACATTACTAAACACGAGAATCAGTGTGGCCATGCTGAGACAGTGAAAAATGAGACACATGCTCCGTGAAACAGGCTTTTATTTTAATTTATGTAAAATTGTCAAATCCTAAATTAATGAATAGCAAGTGTGAACTTCCAAATGGGCTCATGCGGAAATATTTCTATTTGTGGTTATCTTTTTAAATTGTATTAAGGGCTTTTTCTTTTGTGGCTGTAAAATAAATATAACGTCATACCAAAACCCAATATTCACTCAATGAGAGTATAGCAGACATCAAATAAAAGCAGCCATGCAACTAAAATTAAAGTTCAATATCATTAATTTAATTATAGTACATAATCATTTGACAGTGCTACGGATTGGATTTAAAGGATGATATTGTAATTGATTGTTAATCATTAAGAAGCATGCAATAAAGATAATGCTGCCTGGGTGGTGCAAAGTTAGGATTTTATCCTGTTCAGGGACCAGATTGTGGGAACAAATGACTCCTGTCACCATCAATGAATCCTTGAGGATGGATATGGAAACAGAGTGCTCCTCTGTGAATATGTGGGCCAATATAGTGACCACCATAATAGAAGGCTAACAATGAGCAAGCTTGTTGCTAAACACTTTGCATATGTTATCTCACTTAGTCTTTACAATAAACTGTGAGGGTAGACATCATTATTTTCATGTCATAATAGAAGGAAATATAGTTCTGTGGATTGAATTCACCCACACATGGACATGCATAATAGGCAGGGTGATAAGTCTGATTAGAAAGCCCAAGCTTTGAACCACTACTTATATTCCCTCCATTGAATACCTGCAAAATACATTACCCTCAGTTTGTTTGGTAGTTGCCTGTCCTGACAATTATCCTTTACATTCTACCAGATGTTTGCTGGGAACATCCTCTTTCCTTCAAAATTCTTTCAAATCTCTCTTCTACCTCCCCGCTCTCTTTCATGATGTATAAAGGGGGAACTGAGAAAATAAAAATATTTTACTTTTTTTTTTGGTGCCAGGTATTTAACCCAATGGCATTTAACTGCTGAGCCATATTCCTTCTCCTTTTTTGTATTTTATTTAGAGACAGGGTCTCCCTGAGTTGGTTAGGGCCTCACTAAATTTCTGAGGCTGGCTTTGAACTAGTAGATTCTTGCCTCAGCCCCCACAAACTACTGGGATTACAGGTGTGCACCACCAAGCCTGGCAATATTTTACATTTTGATCTATGCTACCAGACAACTCTAATTGATAAGAAAAAGATAATAAGAAAGGTAATATTATGTGCCCTTCAGGTTACATTATGAAGAGACAGTGGTTGACAAGACAGGGCACCCAATAATCATTCAAGAAAGTTCTTATAAAGAAGAAATGTCCTTTTTCATGCAAGATCACCCATGGTTTGTTGGTGGTATTATAGGGGTTTCCCTTGCCTTATAGCAATCATTTCACTGTAGTGCCACTGGGTTTTCATTGTTTGTAATTCCCTGGAAATTGATAATTAGATAAAATATGAAATAAGGCTATAACATCATTTTTTTTCTCATCAGATTCTACTAGTATTTTGTTATTGATTCACTTTATTTTTATAAAAGTTATTGATTCACTTTATTTTTATACTTAAACCACAAAATCTTTGAGATGTATTGGAAGAAATTCTTTTCTTAAGAATAATTTCTAGAATAATAATTGTCCCTAATTTGCAATATGTTCACATACATATATACATGAAGGAAAAAAAGTCCTTGGAGGCTTGGCACATTTTCCCCAAATAAGAATATAAGAGTAACTAAACTTTGAAACTTACAAAACACATTCCCAAGCCTTATACTATTTTGCTTCGCACAACCATTGTATATTGTAAATAAAAACTTCCTATTTTGAGGTAGAATTACTGAACTCTGTAAAAGTTTAGTGTCATGCTAAAAATCAATCAGCTGCTTAGCATCTATGTTGTGACGGAAGCTAAGTTGTTTGGGACAAGACATGAATTCCTTGTTCTATTCACTATATGTATGTATGATTTCCATCTATACCACAAACCCAATTTAATGCATCTGAACTATATGCCTAGTAGTGAATACTAGTTTTTCACTATTTATTTGGAAACCGCAACCCGCATTCAAGCTCATAATCCTATGTATAAGAATATTTTTTCCTCGTGCTCTAAAACAAAAGTTATCCAGTGTCTCTTGGCTGACTTCATGGTGAACAGGAAAGTCTTTTGTAGTGCTCCATAGGATATCTCAGGACACCACAAGTGTTTCTGTGTAAGGACAGGAGCACCTGAACTTTCCACATGACTCACATTCAGAGTGGGTGGAAGATCTAGTATCAGATGAGAGATCAAATCAAAGGCACTAAACTCTGTTCCCAAAGACATACTTGAGTTAATTTTTTCTATTTGTTAACTGGGTATATTTATACCTGTTTTAAATATTGCTTCTGAGAGTTCTAATACACACAAACATACTATGTGAGTGTGTGTATACTATAAGCAGTATCTATAGCAAAATACCTTTTTTTTATTAAGAAGGATTTCAATAGAGTGAGTGGAAAGATAACTTTAAGTGAATACAATTACAAATGCATGGGAAGTACCATTATTTCCTAGTTTGGGGCTATCTTACATATTTGATTTGCTGGATTAATGTTTATTTTGAAATTTTCAAGATCTTTCTGCTGGTGACAAATTATATAATTATTATTTTGATCTATTTAAAATAGAAGTAAGTGTTGATTTTATGTGAATGGTAGCAACTTGGTGAAAAGAACTTTGAATTCCAGATAGTTTTTTTTAAAATAAAAAAAATGTTCCAATTAGTTATTCATGATAATAGAATGTATTTTGACATATTATACATATATGGTATATAACTTCTCATTCTTCTGGTTTTACATGAGGTAGAATTACATTGGTAATGTAATCATATATGCACATAGGGTATGGTGGTGCACACCTGTAATTACAGCAGCTTAGGAGGCTGAGGCAGGAGGATCATGAGTCAAAGCCAGCCTCAGCAATTAAGTGAAGTCCTAAGTAACTCAGTGAGACTCTCGCTAAATAAAATATAAAAAAGGACTGGGGATATGGCTCAGTGGTTAAGTGCCCCTGGGCTTAATCCTGCTACCAAAAGGGAAAAAAATTCCAGATAGTTTTAGAAAACAATTTTTATTAGCAATAAGAGAAGATTGACTATATCTAGATCAATCATTTTTCTAAAAATGGAAGAAACAAATGATTCTGTTTCTTACCAAGCATTTGCTTTTTCTAAAATATACTTAGAGAATTGAGAGATATTTTTTCACATGCAATACCCAAAATGGCATTTCAGTGATGGCATTAATACTAATCTATTATTGTATGAACACAAAAATTAATAAACAAAAGAAGTGTGAGTCTTTGTAAATTTTCCTGTTATTGCTTTCCTTGTCTATGTTCTCCATAGAGACTGAACTCTATTACACTGTGTCTAAAACATAGTAGGAGCTTGGCAAATAATTATTGAATAGAGAATAATTTAGTGAAAATAAATACATGTGGGCATCTGCTCTGTGTAATTACTATAAGTGCTGACTTGATTGCTCACACAGTGTCACAAGTCAAAGGGAACATGTCTGTCAGTGTCCTGAAACAGATTGCTTAGAGCTAAAGATGCATGAAGGCTTTCCACATTTTTAATATGCTTTACTTTCATTTTAAGGGAAATAATGTTTCCAAATACAAGGAGACTAAAAAATGACATTTTAGACTCAATCATGCCATATTAGAGCAAGTTGATTTTACAGCTGCTTTCCATGATCAGGCGTACCATAAAAGCTGGGACTAAGTTGAAATTTTCTCTGTATATTCAATGCCCATTATAAAGAAGGAACTAAACGTATTTCTGTTGGATATCGAACTGGTAAAGTGTGAACAAAGGATAATTCATTTGGGCTTTCTTGTCTTTACCCCAATGTGTGGTTAACTTTCTTGCAAAAAGATGCATTAGTAGAATAATAAATAAGCTGATGTCCTGGTTATAGTATATGGATATGATTGCTAAGTAGTCCCTGTTGATTTCAACCACCACAATTGTAATCAATGACAGACCAGGCAAGCAGTTAAATGTATTGTGATGGGCTCTAAAAATTCCAATTTAAAATTCCCTTATCCTAACTCATTCATGATCTGTTAGTTTTATTATTTGATAATTCATTGACACCAATTATATTTTTTCTGGTGTCAATTTAGTTTTATGTTAAAGAATACACCTGGGTTTTCCCCATTTTTTTTTTTTTTTAGAGAGAGAGAGAGAGAGAGAATTTTTTTTTAATATTTATTTTTTAGTTCTCGGCAGACACAACATCTTTGTTGGTATGTGGTGCTGAGGATCGAACCCGGGCCGCACGCATGCCAGGCGAGCGCGCTACCGCTGAGCCACATCTCCAGCCCGGGTTTTCCCCATTTTTTTAATTTAAAAAAGCCTCTTTCAATGTACTTACCATAGCAGTGCTATTTGAAAGTTTGATTTGGAAACCACTGGACACTCTATCCCTCTATTAGGTCACCATGCAGCACCTCCTCATATTAAAGAGGTGCTCCATGTTGATCTAATAGAAGATTCTGGTTTACTTTGTTGATACCAACATTTTCTTTTCATTCATTTAACAAGTATTTTAAACAACTATAATGTACCGCTCTGCAAAGATCATGATGCACAGCAGTGAGCAAGATAAGACAGGATCTCTGCCTTAATAGTACCTATAATCTAGCAAGGAATATATACCTTTTGAAACATGTTTTTAAAAAACACAACTCAAGTATTTCAAGGGATCCTCAAGTGTACTTTTAGAGTAACTTTTAATGGAAATAGTAATTTTTACTTAAGTTCATTTTGTCTCCACCTAAAGCACTCTTAGTTAATACAGCAAATGATTACATTATGATTATGGTTACTCCATATCAATTCTCTCAACACTAAGATAAACTTTACAAACTAGTATTGAATTGCTCAGCCTTTAATTCTGAAATATACTTGTAAGGTCCTTGCTTAGTGTCTGGAAGGCCATCTTAAGTGACAGCGCCATTTTAAGAAAAATTACACTTTCCTGCCCAAGGGGGTTTCTGAGAAAGGCTCACCATTCCCTCATACCAACCCCACCCTGAACTGCCCACATTAGGACCCACCTAGCTCTAATCCCTGAGCCTGCCCTATGAAAGTCCTGATCCCCAGGCCTGTTTTGCCTCTCTCTGTCTATGGAGAAATGTGCCTTTATTTGTCAGCTCTGACAAACTCTCATGTGTATCTCTGCCTGGTCTCCATCTCATTTCTTGCTCACTTGTCTCCGGGTTCCTCGCTTTCCTTTCAATACTTACCTATTCAGAGCATGTATTTAGCATGGTCTATAACATTTATATAACTTTCAATATAAGAATCTATGGAATGGTGCAAATAAAGAGAGGACAGTAACAAAACATCCTTAAAAATTTGAAAAAAAGAATAACAATCAATTCAATGAGAATAGCTATATAAATGGAACCTGGAAATAGATTAATTGAACACTATTAAGAATCCACACTTCACTGGGAAATTATGCTGGCTAAATTACGTTGTCATATTGTGTGCATGTATAAACATGTAACAACGAATCCCATCATTATGCACAATTATAATGAGGGAAAAAAAAGAATCCATGGTTATGAAACAGAATCTAATTAAAGAGTTGTATATAACAGAAATCAGTGAGAAAACTCTAGTAGTCATAATTATCAGGCCGTAAGTAATGAGAAACTATAATGGAAATTGTGGGTCAGTAAAAGATAAAGGATGGAATATCAGGATGGACTTGAGATTGTGATGACTTTGCCAAAATGACAGATATATATACATAATGCCCTGGAAGCCACTGCTTGAAAAGGTAGCCTAAAAAAGCTTAGTTTTCCTTTTACATTATTCTTTATTTGTATAAATCTTAATTTCTCAAACTCATATCATTTACAATATCTATCAACTTTTCCCTTATTTTCAAAGAACTCTGATAACCATAACCCAGATTTTACCAGGTGCCTTCCTTTTTACCTCTCACTGATGAGCTTTACTAATAATGGGGCTAAGTAAAGGATTCTTTTTACTGTATTTCCATCATACATCATTTCTAGGTAAGAAATATGTAGTTTAAATTCTTGCTCACTATTACCATGAGCAAGAATATAAACTACATATGGTGCAACATTGTCTTATACTCTGAAACCCCTCAAGTATGTAGTGGAATTGTTCTCACCATCTTACATGATTTTGACCCATTAATGTTAATTAGACTAACAAAGCTAGTAGTGATGAGTATATAAAATTCTTTTACTGCAAAGTTAAAGGAACAAAATGGAAAAAAGGATTGGTATGTAGCATACTAAAATTTCAGCCTATTTGATTTCTGCTTCCAACTCTGATGAATAGCTTTGAGATAAACTCATGAAGTAGATTCAGAATTTTGAGAAGAAACACAATAAAAATTTGAAATGCCCAAATATTACTTAAAAGTATCAAAGAGATGCTAACACAAATACTTGTGGGTAGAGATAATTATCATTTTTCAGCTTTTTTTATTCTGGGCATCTGCCTATTTGAGGTTCAGGTCAGGAGAATCCAAGTGTTTTCTTGGGCAGAGGGTCACTGCTATGGACCACAGAAAGAAGAATTGTTGAGGATTTCAAAGAGGTGAGGAGACAAAATGAATATTTAAGGGTTGAGAAAAGATAGATAAGAACAAAGCCTAACACACACACGTAATTTCCTCAGATATACCAATTTTTTAGATGAATAAGAAAAAAATTTAAGAAATTAGATGGAAATACATGAAAAGCAAAGTTAAACATAATAATTTTTATCCGTCTTTCTATGCTGAGTAAATGAGATTTGGTATTATTAAACTACCAAGAGGATAGATCGAGGTGAGCATACAAGCAAGCCTTCATTTGAAATTGTTACAGAGAACCCTTGAGTGGGGACCAACTAGACACATGGAAGCTTAAAAATTTTAATCCAAACTTAATTGAGATCAGTTACATATAATTAACATAATCAGTTCCCTGCTGTATTTTTCTACCTGATAAACGTGAACAAGTTTTAGAGGAAAATAGCATGATCTAGAGCCAGTATGATTTTTATTATACAAGGTAGAGTATTCAATTGAAAATACCAGGCCAAAAGACAGAAACAAATGGAAAAACACAAGAGATTAAAAATACACAACAGAGAGTCACACATAACCTAAAAACTGGAGTAACAAAGACTATAATTATCATGAAAAATTTCAAAGAAATAGCTAACACCCTGCAGCATTTTATTGATTTATTTGAATCCATAAAAATCAAGTGGAAATTATAACTGAAAATATGCTAACTGAGGTTAAGAAATCAACAGATGAGCTTAACCATTTGCCAGACATAACAAAAGAAAGGATTAGTAAATTGGAAGCTGGATTAATAAATAGCAGGTACACAAAGTAAAGACAGAAAAAATGAAGATGGTTAAATAGAGAGAACATATGTCATGGTAGACACGCTATCAACTATATAAGAAATTGTAGTTCCTGGAGGAGAAGAGAAAGACAATAGTCCAAAGGAAATAGCTGAAGAAATAATAGCTAAGCCTTTTTTTTTTTTCCAAAATTGACTAAGACATGAAGTCTAACATTTTTAAAAAAAAGTGTGAACTTCAAGAAGGGTGAGATAAAGAAGTCTAGGGTAAATACATTATAGGCAAGCTTCTAAAAATCCAAGATAGAGAAAAAAAATCTTAAAAGCTGTAACACACACTAGAGAACACAATAACTTCAAAATGCACCAATAAGACAACAAATTTTTCAACAACAAAGAAGTGAAAGTCAGAAGGTCATGTAAAGATAACTTTAAATTGCTGAAAGAAAATAACACAAAGCTAGCATTGTATTCCAACAAAAGATGATTGTAAAATGAGAGTAAATAAGAATGCACTCAGATAAACAAAGCTGAGATAATTCATCACTGGGGGATGAACACTAAAAGAAAACCTAAGTCATATTTTTTTCAGGCAGAAGAAAAATGATCACAGATGGTAACACAGAAGCAGGAGGAACTAGGAGCAATGAAAAGAGTAAATATATGGTATCTCTGTAAATGAATATTATTCACACAGAACATTAAATATAATGTTCTAGAATATTAATATTTATCTCAAATTAAAATATTTGACCACAACAAGATAAAGAGTAATGAAAGTAGTGTTCTAAGGTCATTGTTTTATAAGTGAAATGATAAAATATACTGAAATAACTCTAGGTTGCTTGTTTCAATATCTAGAAAACTACCATTAGTAAAATATTGTAAACCAAGAGAAGTAATAGAGAGCTGGACACAGTGGTGCATGCTTGTAATCCCACCAGCTTGGAAGGCTGAGACAGGAAAATAATGAGTTCAAAGCCAGCCTCATCAAAAGTCAGGCACTTAGCAACTCAGTGAGACCCTGTCTCAAAATAAAATACAAAATAGGGCTAGGGACTCAGCTCAATGATTGAGTTCCCCTGAGTTCAGTCCTTGGTACCCCTCTCCCAAAAAAGTAATATAGAAAAATAAAGTAATGAAAACATCTACTCTAAAGGGGATAAGAAAAAACAAAGTGAAACATTAAGTTATAAAAAACCAAATAATTAGATTTTAGATACCCAAATATTTCATTAAATAAATCAAAAGTAAATAGAATATATGCTCTGACTAAAAGACACAACTTAAATAGGATATTTCATTGAGTTTAAAAAATATAGAGCTAGACCAAAATAGTTTGTGTCATTTTACCCTCAGACAAATGAGATTTTAAGGTCAGAAACTTAATTAGAAATAGAGAATTACATTTCCATAATGACAATGAGATCTACTACTAAGAGATTAATCAAAATTTGAAATCTGCATGTACTCAATAATACAACATAAAAAAGTATAAAGCAAAATCTGACCTAAGTAAACAGAGTTATAGGAAAATCTGTAATTATACAAAAAACAGTAGTAAATCTCTCTCAATAAATAAATGATAGAGGAAGTAAACCAAAAACTCAGTAAAATGGTTCAGTAGATAAGAACAACATAGTCAACACATGTGAAGTACCATGGTGGCTCACACAAAGCAGACTGCTCTTGGAAACATTCTCTCCATTTCTGACCTGGTTCTCCATCTATATAATCTCATCTGTAAATCATCTCTCTGCAACATTTTGTTCCCTTCCTTGAGAAAATACCAACCCTGCTAAGCAAGGAATGCTCATTTTTATTTCCTTTCTTCCTATCAGGAGGCATCCAGATGGTTGCTCTTTTAAGGTTCTAGGCAAAGAATGAAACCTCAGCCACAAAGAAAAGTAGATAAAGGTTCTCTAAGTCAACTTCCATCTTTCCATTACTGAGAGTTGTGTAAAGGCCATCTCCAGTACTAATAAAGTCTTTAATGATGCTTATCTGTTAAAAATAAATATTCTATTGAATGAAGAAAAATAGTTATTCATGAGTGAGTGCTAACTCTAATTTCTAGTAGCCCTCATTGTCATGCTAAAAAGGAATCTTCCCTCTAACAGCCTAGCAGTAACTAAAAATGGCATGCCAGCTCCTGGTGGCTGCTTCCAGTGTTACTCTGGGAATGGCACAGGCTTTAATTACCCATGTTCTCCTCTAATAAAAGGAAGTAAAAGGTGTTTTAGTTTTATCTGGTCAAATAAGGATGCACTCTTTTTCCAAGAAAAAGAAGAGTAAGGGTAATGGGCAGTTTACCAGCTGAATGAACTTCTATGTGATACTTTGAGAGTTGTTTAAACAAGTCCAGATGACACAATGAAGATTTCTGTATCAGGGAAGAAATATTTGGTTAAATTCCAACTGAAACAATGACTTTAACTGTTAGTGCCTAGCATAAAGTTTTTAACATGTATATATATCTTTTATCTTCCTTTCATACGTGTGTGTTTGTGTGTGTGTGTGTGTGTGTGTATGTGTGTATCAGCAGAAAGGAAAAAAATAGGAGTAAACTTATGATTTAGTTATAATCCACTGCTACTTTCATATAGATTAACAATACCCATAATCATTATCATCATCATCATCATCATCATCGTCCATAATAATAATAATAATTGTTAAAATTATTATTATGTATGTAGTGCCTAAACCATGCCAAAACTTTTTCTAAGCACTGGGCAAATATTTACTCTTTGCAATATGCTGTGACCCTTATTTTACAGACAAAAATGATGCTCAGGAAAATTTAAAAACTTTCTCAAAGTAAGCATAAGGGATTTGGAGCTAGGCAGTTTAGTTTGGGGCACTGTGCCTTAATCATTTTGCTACACTAAATTTCAACACAGAGGTAAAGTTTTGGTAAGATATTAGTCAAGCTATTGAGGCACTTTTGAGACACAGTACTCTGGCTTCCTCCTTACCCTGAAAAAAATTACAAGTGTAGTCTTTATTTTTTTTAACGTTTACAAAAAGTAAAATTTTTTGTTAAGTCCTTCCCAGTAATATTTCTATATTACATCCCCCCACTCCGTTAGACAGCTCTTTCCACCAGACACCAATGTGTAGAATCAGCTAGAACCCAGATCTCCTGACACCATCCAGGACTCTTCCTCATGCTAATATCAAGGGATTACCAGTGACGAGTTCTGCTCCCTCACATGTTGAAGTATAACATTGGGGAAACAAGGCAAGGCAAGCATATAAAGCAGGGTTTATTTAAAAATGGGTAACATAGACTTTTCCCTGGAGGGAGAAGGGGGCTATAGCTGGTATCCCATTAAGTAAGGGTGTTTTGCCTTTTTAAATGTTATAAGCTTCCTTTGTCTCCTGCTCTCTTTCCCTTAACTCTCTCCTTCCTACCTATGTGAGTAGGCCCAGGAGATGCTCAGATAGGATGGCCAAAAGGTGAGAAGCAGATGGACAGGGGGAAGGGCTGAATGGAGCAGCCCAGGACACATTAATTAATGATTTTTATAATTCCCTATAGGGAGGGGCAATTCCTGGGACAGGTTACCTTAGTAACAGATTGGAGCAGGGACAAGTTATCTTGATTGGGTAAAGGAAGGGCTCTGAAGGCATTTCAATCCCTCAGGAGGCAGTCTCCAACTTCCTGCTATCACTCAGTTGGCCTCCTTGATCCGACTTGACTCAGTTTGCCTATCTATACTGACTGTCTGTCTAATTCTGGCTTCAATGCCTCCAGATTGCAATTCTAATGTTCCCATCTGGCATAATGTATCTGAAGTTACTGCTCACATTCTCACCTGTGTGTATTTCACAGACCTTGGTTTTACTACTCAGTTACACAGAAAAGCTTAATTCATTGCCACATTTTAGAAACCAGCTTTCGCTGTCACTTGTGGCAGTTTGCATTGAATTACTCAAAACATTCAGAATGTATTTTTCAACTCACTTAAAACTGTCACATTGAAATCTAAACCCCCATGTTTCCAGCTTTAAAAAAAAAACCCAAGGAATAAATTATGTAATTTTGGCATTTGTTAAGATTCTCTTCACTTTATATATGGTGTTCACCTTTTCTATTAGGTAACATTTAATATCAGTAAAGTGCTTTGCCTTCTCTGTACAGCCCTGCTCTCATTTCTTTTGCCTTATGGACTTCATTTATGACCAGACATAATAATTAATATATTCCTCTAGAAAGGTATATTATAGTAATATTATGAATGTTAATACTAGACCAAATATTTGTTCATGCCTATAGACAGATGCCCACACAATATTGGAAATGGGTTTGTTATATATGAGGTCATGAGACTTTTTTTTTAAATAGGCACTTGTAGTTGGGAAATAATGGAATGACTGCAATAGCAAAATAAATCTCAGGTTGGAAGGTGGTTTAGAATGCAACTTTTAAAAAAATCATTCAAAATTACACTTTAAAGAATAATGAAATACAGAAGCTATTCAGCTCTGTCTGCAGAACTTTTTCTGGTATGTTAAACATTTGAAGTCATAACAAGAGCTATACTTTGGCATAAATTTACAGAACAAAAGGAAAGTGAGCTTTTACTTCTGAGTGGGTATATTCTAGATAGAAGATTTGTAGTAAATCCCCACATAATTGCAGTCTGGGCTTAAAATGTTTCACCATGGATGTGGTGCTTACATCTATGAAAGGCTCCAATGCCATTTCCAAAGATAAACACTGCCTATTCTATATCCCAATCAAAATGAAAGATCTTTAACAGATCCGGGGTGGGTGTTAGTATGTTCATTTTTAATGCTGATTGAGTGCCTATGCTTTGGCTTCTAAAAGAACTGACTATTCTATTTCCATTGCAGGTCCCCACCACACACACACACACACACACACACACTTTGCAAAGACAGACAAAGGAAATTCCCTCAAGGGCTTCTTTAGTATGTGGCTCCCATAAAGGAATTATTTTGTTTTAAGATCCATAGTTTGAATGCAAATGAGTATTGTTGAGAGTGATCATAAAAATCCTAAAAAAGAAAATGGTATATAAGATAGAAGCATTTCTTGGAAGTATGTCTTTATGTTCATACATGAAAGAGAGGTTTAAAAAAATGTTTCTCTGAAGCATTTAGGTTTGCTGTGTATTCATTTGTACGTTCAGGATCTGTGGGACTGTTTCCTGTGAGAGGAGAATGAGATGGAATGAGTCAGATGACTAACTGCTAACATCTTGAAAGCAGAGCTATTTCTAATTTACTATTTTATCCTCAATACTCAGTGAAGAATCCATCAAACAAACAAATACGCTTAATAGTTTAATGAATGAACAAGTGTTGTGTAATAATTTGAATTCTTTATTGTAGGCATCAGAGAACCTACAGAGAGGTTCAGTAAAGAAAGCATAACTCTTAGAGGAGACCAAGTGGGAGGTTAAAAATCTAGAACTCATGTTCTATAAAGTATGACTGAATTAACTGGTTTGATTTTTGTCCAGAGAAATAAGGATTTAGAAAGCTACAGTCAGTCTCCAAATAAATGAAGCTCTACTATATGAAACAAGGAATAAATGTCTGGGTAGCTCCAAAGGAGAGAGCCAGAACTAATGAGTAACAGTTTAGTGAACAATGGAGCTCAAAATGATTCTAAATGAGGGCTGTCCAACGTTGGAACAGTCTGATATTGGGAGTGGGTGCTATATCCCTGTAAGTGCTAAAGCACAGTTGAATGTGGGATCCTAAGGAGCGGTAACTGTATCACACTCTTTACCCCCACCACCATGTCTAGCTCACGGTGAAATTCAATACATGTTAATGGAATGAGTATAGCATAGGCTCAATAAAAACCTCACAGGGTCCTTGTAGCCTGCTAATTTCCTCCTGATTAGCATATACATCTACTTTGTTTTCAGAAGCTTCACAAGTTTCCTGTAATTTAAAGTCAATAGAAAGTATATTGAACTTGAGATTTTAACTGAACTAAGGTGTATTTTTATCCCCAGATAGCCAAGATGAATGAAAATCGTGTGTAATGGAAACTATGGTTTTAGAAAAATTAGTTTTATTATTCCAGAATATTGTACTTTCACTTCCTAAGTGTCCCTCATTTGTCACACGAAAGCCTATCTTAAAGTGTTTAATATATTTTCATGAATGATTTAACTTTGCAAATAGCTTTGGTAAATATTTGATATGCTGTTATTAAATTTTCTTTTGCTGACCTAACCTTTTGACAGTTATTTTACTTTGGCCTGATATTGTTGGATTTAAGTCATTTCTACATTTGGATACTCATTCCAAAGAAAGGTTTGATAGAAAATGTATGTTTATACCTTCTTATTAAAGGTTATCTATCCTAGAAACTTACATTTTTCTAGATAAAGTAAGTCCAAATGGCAGGCTACTCTTCTGCTGCTATTCTGCTGCAATAATAGGATCAACTTAAACAGATCAAGGGGAAAAGAGTGTCAGAAGCACAAAGAGATATTTTGTACAATGCACCCTAACCTTGTCAGAGAGATAGGATCTTTTTTTTTTTCCTTTTTATTACCGAAGGGACCAAATAACACAGGCAAGGTTTGGATTGATAGCAAAAAAAAAAAAAAAAAAGGAAGTTGATGAATTCTCACAAGGTTTTATTATAAATTATATCCCAAACTTAATAGATTCAATATTATTTGGTGTAAAATAGCAGATCCAGTTCACTTATCTACTCATTTCTCTTTTAAATTCTGACTGGGGAAAAAAAACAAAATACTTGAGAGAATCTTAACAATCTTGGTAAGAAAAGAGAGGTAGAAGCAAACTGGAAAATGTAAGAAAATCTTAGAAGAAAATGTAATAGACAAAATTAGTTGAAGTAGAAAATAATAACATGAGTGTAGGTGCCCTGTATATGAAACACACACACACACACACACACACACACACACACACACACACTAGAAGTCATGTCTGTATGATGCTACAAACACATAAAGCATTGTTAATTTTAAATATCTTTGGATTTTTTATGGGGTCCTTTATAATTCTCATTGTAAGAGCTGCATCACCACACCATGTGAGTAATTTCTCTGGGCAAATACAGTGGTATGGGTGTACATCTTTTTAAGCAGAAGGAAGCTTGAACAGAACACTGCCTTCTCTCTTCCACATAGAGGGAACTCAACAAGACTCACAGGTTGGCTGTTGAAGAACAGAGGGGCAGGTCAAGCCTGCTGTCCTTCTTCAGCATTGTGCCCTTACAGTATACACAAACTGCAAAGCTCTTTGTAGTTACTCTGCTCAGATAACCCCAAAGATTTAAAAGTGTTGGTGGTTTATAACCCAAACTCGGAGAAGTTAACAGCTAGTGAGTAAGAAAGCTAAACTTCAGGAATGGTCCTCTATGGGCAAGGCCCCAGATCTTGCCATAAAGTCTACTACCTCATCAGATTGGCCTGTTACAGAAAACCCAAGGTACAATATCCAGAACAACTAGGATACAATCACAACCTTTAAAATCTTGCCTTATCAGGAAAGACTTCTTTCTTCACATTTGGGTTCTACTCAACAATTAGTTCAATAATATTGTGACCTACAATAATATTTCATAGGACTTGTCAATTATAAAATGTCTCAGAGAAGGCAAGTATCCCCAGCAGAGTGTCAGAATGTAGTTCTCCAAAGATGATTTCTCTAAAGTTTTTTAAATGCCTAAAATAATATATATATATATATATATATATATATATATATATATATATACACATACATTTCCCCCTAGAAACCCTGGTTAGTTCTGTACCCTTTATTTTGTATACTTTCCTAATAGTTGATTATTTTTATTTTAAATTATCAAATAGGCCTACATATAATCAGGATCCTCATTCTAAAACCATTCTGCCCAGAAAATAAAAGTATATTGTATGTATGAGATGAAGGTGCAATAGCCACAATTGCCCTAATATATCAGCTTCTCTTTAACATATTCCCCCATCAAATGATTGAAAAATGTGGCACAATTAGAATTAATTTTGGCACAGACATAAAAATTCAGGTTTCAAAATTATAAAGAAATATTTGGTACAGAAGAAAAACATGTGGCTTATTTCTGCCCAAAGAAGATAATTATTTTCAAGTCAATGCATAAGTCATAAAATATCTAGATAACAGAAAGAAGTTTATTAAGAATTTAATCATATATCTATTTCCCCTAAACAAAAAAAAAATCCCCTTGTGTTCCATGTCTGTGCATTTTGCACTATGCTGTGTAATGTGGATCTAGTGATAAATGAACAATTCCTGCACCCAATGAGCTCACTCTCTACTATTGAGTAACAGATTGTAAAAGTAACTTTTAATAAAGTATGGGGTATGCATATGGTATTATGAATGCATGGAGTAAGAAGTAATTAATTATGCTTTGGCTGGGGCTATGCAGGGATCACGGAAGGAAATGACATTTAAATTGTGATTGAAAAGATAAGTCCTTTGGCAGAAAAGAAAAAATGTCTAGCCATGGGACTTTGGACAAGCCTCGAAGACTGTTTGGGTTAATGTTACTACACAAGAGTACAAGAATATATGGCTTTTAGCCATGCTGCCATAGTTATTAATTTAGTTCTAAAAAAGCTACAGATTTTGAAAATATTTCTTTTCTCTATTGTGAAATTCTTGTTAAGCATTGCAAATAGTTTGTAACAAACTTTCCCCTCATTATCAATTACCAAAGGAGCCCATTCACCAGGGGGGATCAAACCATCAAAACTGGCATATGTAAAGTTCATGCTCAGCAGCCCCAACCAGCTCTTTGTAAGCTTGTTTTCTTACTTGTTGACATCTGCTCCTTTCTCCTGCCAGACCCTAATGTTTCCTTGCTTTTTCATCTTTGCCATTATTAAAATCTGCTTTTCTGAATGATCTTTTTGTTTCTAAATTAGTTTTCTTATGTTGGACATTTCTAATGAGTATAGAACTGAATGTTTCTCTCTTAAATATGATTACAAAACTTAGGCATCTTTATGACTTGCGATTTGGTTTTACAGTGACAAAAAGTAATTTCAAGAGTGTATATTCATGTTATTTATTGGGGTGAGATTTAGAGACCCAATGAGAATTTAATTCCCCAAGGAATAAATGTTCAGCAGAAATTTTTATTTTATTTTTGATCTTCAGACTTTTTTCCAACACTTATTATGGTTTTTGTAAAGGTCAAGATAGAATCCCTTTGAACCATTGTTAGAGTCCATTCCCAGAGATGGTTCCTGTGAAGAAACATGAGGTTTTGTTTGCCTTTTAAAGAATTCAGTAGTTCTTTATACTATTGTGATTCGCTGTCTGAGTGTAAAGCTATTTCAAGACATTCTTTGTGGACTGCTGTTTCAGATCTCCTTTATCAAACTACAGTGGCCTATGGGGTTCCTTGCTCAATACTCTCGCATCTCTCTATATTCTGTGTGACAAATCCTGACTATTATTTTTGAAGCCAAAGCTGTCCGTGCTGCAATATTGTGACATTGTGGTCAGTTTAGGGACACTGTCCTATTATTGAATAAATGAATTAAAGGCATGTTGCAATTATTTGGAAAATCTAGGTCAAAGCCTTTCCCAAGATGCATGAAGCAAGATACATTCTGATACTTGAGAGTCACAAGGTTTTACTTAAATTAGCAATAGAGATAAAACAGCAAATTCTCTTTTATGAAGAGGACTCCCTTATTCCATGCCTATGGAAATTAATTAATAAAAATTTTTTATATTTTTTATGATAGAAAAGGCCTAAGAGAAATCTAGTGCAAGCCTCTCATTTTGTATAGATAAACCAAGGATCAGAAAGGTTAAGTGGTTCTTTCCTATTAGAAAGGGCAGAGGGACCAGTAGACCTGCTTTGTCTTTTAATAGAAAATTCTGGTGTTTTGTTTTTTGGTTTTTTACTACATCATAAGAGTTTAATGATAGGACTCAATTTTTATGTCAATGCAGTAGATGTTTGAAACATGGAATGTTCCTGATTGGAAGGTTGCTATGGGTGTCAAATCTGGAGTCAATCATGCCAAAATAAGAACTCACTCAGTTATCGTTCATAAATATCCAGCAGTTGGGCAAGTTTCAATTTCTCATTTGTAAATCAGAGGAAATCCATCCTGTTGTGTGCAGGGTGAAGTGAGATATTATGTAGAAGGCTCCTATCATAGAAACCAAAATTCATAAAGATGATAAGGTTAATATGCCTAATAATTATGGTAGTTAATATTACTAAGCAGAAGTTTGCTAGGGTAGCTGCTCAGAAGACCTTGACATAAGATGAAATCACAGTGCCTGCAATAAATCATTATGGCAATTTTTATCTCTCCTCTGATGCCTTTCTTCTCTAATTAGATAATCATTTGTATAATAATTTTCTCAGTACTTTCTATATCTATAAACTGTAAACTCCATGAGAATAAGGATAGATCTGCTTTGCTTACCATCATACACCCTTATTTCAAGAAATAGCACAGTGCCTGGCAAGTGCGCCATACATGTATTATTATCCTGCCTTTCCAACTCTGAAATAGCAAAGGATATACAAATATAGGGTGTGTCCTCCCTGGAGCAAAGTGGATCTTCAGAAGACTCACAAGTACAAAGGTACATCCTGTTCCCAAGGCCTTAGAGGAAAAAAAAAATTGAATCAGTTTTGTGTGGGATCTTCTCATGCACCTAAAAACTCAGAAATTGGTGTGCCTTCAGTCACACCCTGCCTTTAGGGATGTAAGACTGTTTTGTGATACAGGTATTCTGCTTTTTCCCTCTGCAAAATTTGAATTATATGTTTGCATGTGTGAATGCCCAATAATACAATTTTGGATTCCAGTATTAAAGATTAATGCTTTGTAGGAAGAAAGGGAATTCACAAATTCTCCAAAATAGAATGCAAATATTTCCATTTCCTAAATTTTTATTTAGGAAATCTATTTTTTTTTAAATCTGTTTAAGGCTTTGAGTGTAGGTGATGTCATTTACAGAGGCTTCCCTAATTGTCTAGCACATTTGGTCTGATCATGTCTCTAAAATGCACCTCCTTGGATATCCTAACATTTTCTTTGCTCATGATAGCTCTTCAAATTCTTTGTAAGCTCTTTAATGGTTCAGAACACCACCATAATTTCGTTTACACCTTCCACCTTAGTAATTAGTTCTGGATTCTGCCTAAATGAAGGTACTTAATAAGTGCTCCTTGAATAAATGAATACAAGCATACTTCAGAAACTTCACTCTGAATGGAATTAAAAAGTGTAGTTTTGATTCCATAGGAGGAGTTTCCATTGAACATAAGCAAAAACAGAAATGAAAATTTAATTGACAAATACACACATTAAAATATTTACAAAGTAGCCATCATGGGTGATTTTACTGCAACTTGAACATTGAAAGTCACAATATAAAATGTGTTATATTTTTCAATCTCAATTTGAGGGGAATATTTTTTCTTGTGGGTAGGAAAATACTTAGTAGTCCATCATTGAATTCATATGTTAGTCCCCTCCAAAATTTATGTTTCCATTGAAAACTAGCACCCTATAAGGTCAAAACTCTATTTATCCTTATAATGTATCCACTCACAATAAAAGTATCACTTGTCATTTCTGTCAAGAGGAGTTCAGAAATTATCTATCACTTGACCTATTTGATATTAACCTACAGTAAATCTTGCATCCTATCTCATAGCTGGCACTGCCTTTCCACACTCTACTGAATATATTCAGGATACAGAATATGCATGTCCCCAAAACCTCAAAACAGAAGAGTGGAATTAATTGTGAGTGAAGTCAGACTCATATTTATGATTTATTTATTTCACTTTTAAGGTATTTTATTTTTGAGCAGTTTTAGGTTTAAAGAAAAATCATGCGTAAATTATATAGTCTCTGCATATTGCCTCTACTCCCATTCCCCAGTTTCCATTTATTAACATCTTATTTTAGTGTGGTATATTTGTCACAATTTGATAAACCAATATTGACACATTGATATTAAATCTATAGCTTACATTAGGGCTCATGCTTGGTATTGTATATACTATAGATTTTAATAAATGCATAATGCTGTGTGTCTACCATTACAATAACGTACAGAACAATTTCATTGCTCTAAAAGTGACTGTGTTCCACATAATTCATCCCTGCCCTTGCAGTGCCCTAAAATCCTAGCAACTATTGATCTTTTTATTGTCCAAATAGTCGTGCCTTTTCCAGAATGTCTCATAGTTGAAATCACAGCCCCCATCGTCGCTTTAGACTGGCTTCTTTCAGTTAGCAATATTCATTTAAATTTCCTCTATCTTTTTTATGTCTTGATGGCCCATCCCTTTCATGTCTGAATAATGCACAGCCATATCTATATGAGACGTATTTCTAGTGGCAAAAGGAATTATCTGAGATATCATGCAGAAGGACAGGAACTTGGAGCCTGACAACTATTGGTTTGTTTGAGAGTGGCTTTACCATGTTTTGGCTGTGTGAGATTGAGCAATTTACTTAATATCACTCAGCTGCAGTTTCGCCATCTTTCAAGTAAAAATATGAAAATCTAACTTCAAATGTTCATGGTAAGAAAGTAGTATACAAAACCCCAGCACAGCACCTGGTCATGCCAGCAACACAAGCAGCAGCTGTGATGGTTGTAGATGCAATAGTATCATGTATGGCATAAAAGGGTATTTTCTTTTCTGATATATAAATATACTCTATTATGTATATATAAATATACATAATCATATATACTTTATTTAAATTAATATATATATTAGATAATAATATAATTTAATATGATAAATTCTATTATGTTAAACAATGATAATAATATATACATTACATATACTTTTAATAATTATCACTTATAGCAACCAGACAGGGTTGTATAGAGCTTACAAAAAATACAATAAATGAAACTTACAAGTCTTCAATCTAATACAAAGAAATTGGCAAGCAAAATATAGGAGGATGAAGGTGGAAAAGAATCCCTTATCTAATGCATCTAGTTGCATAAGCATTTATGAAATGAAAGGCTTTTAGGTTTTCAATTAAAATGTTTTTTTGAGTTTCAGGAAAGAAAAGTTTATGCATATGAATATTAGGCTCTTTGGTAATATATTGAATTACTTCATATTTTCTAAATATAGATATATAATATCATCATAAATTTTCCAAAGATTGTTCAATTAAAATAAAGACTGGGTGGAAAGGAAAGTTGAGTTACAGATTCATAGATTGCATTTATAGAGAATCACCATTGTATTTCTTCCTTCAGCCCTTTATTGAGATTATAGTAAATAATAAGCAAAACATTTGAGAATATAAATACAGAAGAACTGAATAAAGCAAAATATTTTCAGCATTGGTATTGATTATACTTAGCAATTTAGGTAACTGAGTCAGAGCCTGTGTCAAGAACTGGAATCAATAACTCTACATTGAGGTGGAGGTAAGAGGAATGTTAATGAGTCAGTGAATTCCTACCTCTGACAAGATGTTTTAAAATGTTAGTTCAAAGAGAAAGAGATAACTTATTAAAGAGAAGACCCTAGCATAGAATGTACGATGATTTAGAACAGGGGTTGGCAAACTTTTCTATAAAGGAACCAATAGTAAATTTTATAATGCATTGAGGCATTTGTTGCCCTATGTCCAACTCAAGTATGACATCATAGAGGATTAGAAGCCACAGATAATACAGAAAAAAATGGTTGTGCTGTGTTTTAATAAAACTTTATTGAAAACCAAATGATTTAGAAAATAATAGTAAGAGTGAAATAAACCAGAAAGCATTTTGTTCAGCTTACAACAAAAATGACTTATCAAGCTATTCTTGGTAGAAGTAAAATACTGCCATTTGTTGTACAATGGAAGAATGCAGGGTTTAAAATAAGAATCGGACATACCCTGGTTTTTATCTTAATTTGCAATTATGGGTTATATGGGTGTTTTACTTTTCCTTTCTGAGTCTTGGTTTCTCTAGTTGTAAAAGATAAACCCTATCCCATGATCATTTTATACATTGTAATCCAAAGAGCTTGTGTGAAGCACCATGTCATTTCTGGCATGTAGTTGGTGCCCCCAAAGAATTTACAGGGAATTAGTACTTGTTGGATAACTTAAATTGAAGATGGAAAGTTTCAACAAAAGTAATAATGGTACCTTATTTACCTGAGTAGTAAATAAGATGATGTAAAAACACCTAGCATAGTGCTTAGCACCAAGTAAGTTGTTCCGTTGATTTTAGCTGTTGCTTGTGCTGCTGCTTTCACTAAGTATAGAAATGTATGGGATATATACATTTAGAAGTGAGTTCAACATGTGCAGGATAGAATATACCATGACAAAGACACAGAGGTCATATCTGATTGGGGGATCAGAAAATGGTTCATAGAGGGATGACATTTGAGCTGTCTGAAAAGGGTTCATGATATTTCAATTGAAGTAGCTGAAAGATGTCACTGATGAAACAAAGGGTGAGGGCAAAAGAAGAGAAGCAGGGAGCTGGTAGGCATGTGGGAGCAGTAACTTAACATAATCTGTTTGGAGAATTTGCACATTTCTTATTCAGGCCTCAAAACAACCCTGTGGAAAGGCATAACTACTGAATCCAGTTTGGTCTTACAAGTAATATGCTGACCACAGAATCAAATTCAGTTCATACCCCTTTACCCCAAAGTCCATGTTATTTATACTTTGCCAAATAGACTCTGTAAGAACAAGTAGAGCTTAGTGAAGTCTTGGTCCTCCGTATGTAGGTCAACAGTTTCTCTGTGAAACTGTAAATATTTTCATGTCTCAGACTTCATTCATTAGTCAAAAAATCCTTGAATTTCATTTTCTAAGATATTCCAAAAATATTTTAGCACCTTCTGTATGTCAGGCACTATTTTAGGGTATAGCATACATTGGTAAAGAAAGTAGATATCTGCTACATAGTTATGGGTTTCTATTCATTTTACTTTTGGGTAAGCATTTTCAAGATTGAGTTAAGGATGTATTACCTGAACAATGTTAGTATTTCTCTCAGAGGAAAGTACAAAGCCATTTGTTATCTAATTATAATTCTATTCCCCTAAATAAAGATATTAAAAGCTAATGTCTCAATATCATTAAGAAAAGCACGATGAGATCTCCAAATAGCAGATCTTAGCTTATATCTACTTTGAAAATTGTTTTTTTTCTTTTTATGCTAAAATTCTCAGTGTTTTTTAGGACATATGGTGACAACAGTGAATTTATTTTTAATCAGACTTTAGGAAGATGCAACTTAAAGAATAAAACATTATTGGTAGAAAGTTTTTTGAAATTTCAAAGCCAAAAAGAAAACAAATATTCTCATAAGTGAGCAGCAGGGAGAAAACTTGTCTGACCTTCTCTTAATAACAGCAATAAAAATGCAGGGCTCATTTGTAATAAGACAGGTGCAGTCTACATTTCAAAATTTGTTATTTCTGCATTTATATCTTCACAGGTTCAAACTGCTGTTTAAAATGTGAAACTTGTGCTTACTAGTTTTAAGTCCTAGAAATAAAGATGCGGCTTCCATGAAACAGCTGGTTCTAATTAGAACCCAAAGTTCTGATTCCACTTGATCTGACATCCCCATCTGTATGGAGTCATTTCACCATAAATAGTGTAAGCTATAACTTCCAGTTTCAACCATGAAAAAAAAAAAACCTCATAATCATAGTTCCAATGATGCAGGGGTCACTGAATTTTCTGTTTATCATCACAACATGTCTATATGTGCTGAATCCAGAGGTTAGAATGTCTCAAACAATAACCAAGAAATAAGGATTTTTCTGCCGTGCATTTCTTTATTTATTTGAAAGTACTTAGAAATCTAGTGTCAGATTTAAAAATAAAATATTCTCTAGTGCCACTAATTCCTTGTGATATGCTTTCATGTTTTCTCACTTTTGTTTCATGTTTCCTATGTTTCCTGGTAGAATTAAAAATATTAAGAATGCAAAATACATTGTGCTTTCCTGATGCCATGGTTTTTCAGATGTGGAGGCCAACGGTCAGAGGAGGCTGAACTCTGACTTGTCTTCTGCTCACACATAGGAGTCCAGGAGTAAAGTTGCAGACTTCTGAGTTCCCGACTAGCACACATCTCAGCATTCAGAATGGCCAGTGCAGGCAACTTTGCAAGGATTTCTTCATATTTATAGTCTGAATTTGTGTAAGGCAAATTTGTTATCAGTTTTATAAATCATAGGCTAAAAAGTATATTCACTCTTAATCGCTGCTCATTTTTTGGATTTTATATTTGAGCATAGTTTGTGCGTATATTTTTGCTTTCCACTTTATTTTATTCTGTTCCCAAATAATTAATCAATCCTTATGAATAGGTTTTTCAATGGATATATGGTATCTTACACAAGTGTCCCTCAATCTAAAATAGCATTTTATTGTTTCTCAGGCCATTTCCAACTTACTTACATAATGTAATGAAAATCCCTGTACATTGCTGTTTTGTTCATGTTCGTTTATGTCCTTAGGAGAAATTCCTTGAATTGGAATTCTTGGATCATCAGAATTTTAAGCCATCAGATATGTATTGTCAAATTTTCCTTCTGAAAAGACTATACCAGTTTATGATTACACCCTCATAATATGAAAGTTTTGTTTTTCTGCATGTACAAACTAATACTGAATATTTTCATTTTCTATGATTTCCTGTGTAGTCAAAATATGGCATCCCATTTTAATTTATATTATGTTAATTAAAAGTGAAATTTGACACATTACACATTTTTGGGAATATATATATATATATATATATATATATATATATATAGAGAGAGAGAGAGAGAGAGAGAGAGAGAGAGAGAATGGCAAAATTAAGAAACTATACACAAGGAAAGAAATGATTGATTTCATCTGAGAGGATTGGGTACCACATTTAACCGAAAGAGTCATTGGGAATTCAATTTGAGGTGTGAAACAGAATGGAAAAAAAATGAATTGAAGAAGTATAACAAAGATTTAGGTTTCATTTAGGAAAGAGTATAGTGAAAACTGAATGTGGTGGAGATAGATATAAGCCAAAGAAATAAAATTAAAATTTACCAACCCACTCTCTGAGTAATGGACAGGAACATGGGACACCATTAAAATCTTGTGGAAAAACAAACTGAAGGAACAAGAGAAAACCCTGCATTTTTGTGATTGAATCATGGGTTTTTTTAGATGGTTCTTCTGGAGATGCTCTGGCTCAGTCATGTAGTTTCCACATGAGAAATCTGAGCAGTTAAGGACTAGGGTATCATCTGGTCAGGAGAGCCAGAAATAGAATCCAAGCCTCCCAATGCTCAGAGGAATGCTCTCTGTTCATTTTTACAAGACCAAAACATCTCTGAGCAAGCAGAATTGTGATGTTATGTTTGTGTCCAATGAAGCACTCAACTTCTCATCTTTAAAATGAGAGAATAAGACCAAATAAAGATGAAAATCCTTTGTTCTTACAAAAATTATTGGATTTCATCTGCATATAGCCTGTACTCAAGTTGGTTATTTCTTGAACTGTGCTAATGTTAAGTGTGTGTGTGTGTGTGTGTGTGTGTGTGTGTGTGTAATGTGTGTATTTCTCTTCATATATGCTTTTAGATGGCTGAACTGCTTTCTTCTACCCTGTGGTCAGGTAATTCAGAAAGTGTTCTGGTTTTTGTTTTAAATTGAATTTTCTGAACAAAATTGTTTCTTGGCTAAGATGATTTATAAGATATTTTAGACCCCCAAAGCATTCTTTTAAAGGAGTTATAAACATCTGTGAATGGGGACATTGCCAGTTGGCTACATATTTTTCTGACTCAAGAAAAACTAGTAGGATATATTAAATGTTATTTTTCATTGGAATGGAAAAGAAAGTTTCCTTCATTGCTTTTTCCACATATATATTTCTCTCTATATATATATTTTATATATATATTTTTTCTCTACATATATTTATATATACACACACACACACACTTTTCCCATATGTGTATATCCTCACATATAGGGGTGTGTGTGTATGTGTGTGTGTGTGTGTGTGTGTGTGTGTGTGTGTATGTGTACTTTTTTCACCTTCTCCCCTACTGCCTATGTTTTTGTGGATAAGCTTAGAATGAGCTATGACATAACAATTTAATTTTCATAGACACTTAAGTGTCACAGAAGTATGTACAGGGTGCTAACTGCACATGATGTGACTGCTCTAATTCAGTGTATCCTGCTAATAAGACCATTATCATATGTTCAGTTCCTATTCTTCGGTTTCTTCACCCTTGGCTAGAAATGGTGACATTACTTGTAAAGGTGAATAAAGAAGAAATTAATCATCTTTCATGGGGAAACTAACAAATGAATAAAAGCCCACACATGAATCATCAAACTCCAATGGTTATCAAGTGTAAGACAATGCAAGAAAATTTAGAGGTGAAATAATTGGTTGTAAGATTATGATTATAAGAGCCAAAACCTAATAGATGCGTTAATCAGAATAGATTAACTGGATGGTAACTGGAGGCAGATAGGATGTGGCTACAGGAGATAGGTCTTTGGGAGCTGCCACGTCACCTAAGTGGGGAGGGAATTAGTAACCCTCAGAAGTGTGGGTCCACTGGAAATGAAAAGTCTGGAAAGTAGTATCAAGAAATAAAGCAAAAGACACAGGAAAATATGTTTTGAATTAGGGGCTGGATGGATCAGAGACCTGATAGGTCTGATCCTAACAAAGGGGAAAAGTCTGCAAATGCTTTATTTATAGTGAAACACACCAAAGGAATTTATTGTGAGGAGGGGTTCTTCAAGGTACATAAGAAGTGAGAAGCCGTGGGGAAGTTGGCCTGATTGGGGACTTAACACTTGTGCAGTAGTTCTTCCTCCTCCAGGCAGCTGGTGCCTGAAGGATAGTTGTGGCACTGGTATCTCACTCTTCCTCCTGGGAGTTGCATTTGAACCTAGGGCTGTCTGAGTCAATAAATTCTAGGTATTACAGATTCTTTTCTGAGTAGGACATTTGTCAAGGCAACAAAGCAGTCTCAGATGGGTGAGATTACATCAAGAGTTCGATTGGCACACCTCTGCTTAGAGATGGAGTAGACATGCCCACAGTTCATTCACAGCTTCCCAAAGGGAGCATGTGGAGTGTGCCATTAGCATTCATATTTTGTCCTATATGAGCATAACTTTCTCTCTCTCTGCTTTCTGGTGGGCATGTTCTGAGCTATTTTCCTCTACCATGCCCTTCTGCCTTGACATTCGGATTCACCTTGGGTCAACTGCAATGGAGTCAGCCATCTATGCACTGAGAACTCTGAAATCACAAGACCCAAATAAACTTTTCCTCCTCTAAAATTGTTCTTGTCAGTTTTTTTTTTTTTTTTTTTGGTCACAGCAGCAAAAAACTGACTAAAACAAGTGGCTCTTCTACCAGCACAGAACTGATGTATTAATGTGTGGCCTCAAATATTTATTGCATCCAAATGAATATTTCTTCACTGATGATTTGAATATAAATGTGAAACAAATGTACCTCAGTCCCTCCTTATCAGAGATGAGACCAATGAAAATTCTGTGAAATTAGTGGAATTTTGTCTGATAAAATTTCTAAAGTTGTTTTTAAGTCTGGGTTAATGGACCCCTGGGTTAGAAGAGATTACTTGGTGCAAGTGTTTAGAAACCTACTGAATGTGTCAGGGGACCCAACTGGTTCTCAAGAACTGACAATGTTGGGAAAAGAAACTTTCCTATGTTTTAGATTTGAGACTGATAGAACTTAGTAAGAATAAATAGAATGGAAAGAACACATTTGGTCGAATATAGAGAATTATGTCGATGACATTTTTACTGGACAAAGAAGATACTACATCAGCATAGCTTTTAAAACAAAACTAAGATGACATGACTAGAACCAACCTATTCTAATTGTGATGATTATTTTTGCTTAAGGTTAAATATCATATCCATTGTTAGCTATTACCTTAATGAATTTACTTATAGTCTGTATCCATGATAATAATTAATAGTCGAAATAGTAATATAGCAGGGGCAATATTTTAAGATGGAAGGCTACTTCAATAGTATATAAATCCTCTTTTGGTGTCATTTGTAAGCTTTCAATTTCTGATGTAAAGTCTCTGAAGAGCCCTCTCAGTACTGGAGCAGAAAAACTCTGAAACTTAGATATTACTCCTGGTTAAGGATAAACAGACTCAGCTATGGCTTACTTTGAAATAATATAGGTATTTTCAAACACAAAGAGAGAAGCAATTTTTCAAATGCATGGTGATCATTAATACTATGTCATTTCTCTAACAGATTTTCTTGCACTCTAGTACAATTCTGACTTTCCTGAGTGGCCTAGGTCTTACCTAGGATCAAGCTTTCTCTTAATCTTTATGTCCTATAGTTCTTGGGAGGGAGAATCAGTTAATTTCTTGATATATCTGGCAGAATTTGCCAAGTAATGAAGATCTAGATTAGTTATATTATAAGGCCTGTTATAAATTCCAAGGATATGCTCCTTTCAAAAGAGATATTATGCTGGTTCAGGGAAACCTACCAATTCAGATCTCCTCCCTTAGAAGAGTACAGAAAAGAAAATGAAGTGCTGTTTTAAAAATTAATTTTCATCATGCATCATTCATATACAGCTCTATGAATGAGCACATATTTATGTATATAATTCACATGCACACAGCTGCACATGCACATTCATCATTGGAAAGGGTAAAGAACCCATCATAGTCTGGAAAAAAAAAAACTATTGTAATATTTTGGTGCAAACTTGCACATTTTTGGGCAAACTCTCACTAATATTTCCACTAATGTAAGTTAATGGAAGCAATAGAGGAACTGGAAAAATTCCGAGATGTAATTTTTCTTTCCTATGAATGTTGCAATCCAAAAATACCTGCCTAGAGTTCATGACCTCTTCTATGCAAGGCAGCCAAGCAGTGATTAAATGAGGAACTTCCCAATCATTACTCAACTTCCCTACAGCCCAATGTGTCAGCTGATTAACCCTGATTGAAATTTAATACCCATTGTTCCTACTCCACCTAATCTGTCAAAGGACTACAGACAATGAGGAGATAAATGTCATCGTCTTACTCCCAGAATATTCTTCAAACGTCCAGAAACTTCAGACTTGGGCATTTCCTTTAAAAGAAGTTAAATCTTACCATGAGCTTAAAAAATGGTTCTTTTAATATTTAAAACTCAGAAAAAGGCCTAAGGTATTATTTCACTAATCTGTTAATACATCATAAAAATAATTCTTGAAAAACTATTTTTTCTCCTGTCACAATAAGAAAAAACATCTAATTCAGGAGTATATTGTATTCCTAAGACTATGTTATATAAATAAAAATTAAAGAGTGATAAATAGCACTATTATTAAGTGCTCGAATTTCTTTCTGCTTTCAATGATTAAATTTTTGAGGGTACACTACTATCCTGAATGTTCACCATAGTAAACAATTATACTCAAACTGTATCATAAAATTTGAATTATTTCAACAAATGTCTATTTCAGACATACCAAATGCAAAGCATTCACTGTGCTTGCAGTTTTCAAAAGTCTAAAATTAGAATATAATCTAAGATTTCTGTTCTAATTAATACATACAAAACTGAGAGTTATGAGGCAAACCTGATTTATTAGATGGGTTGGCTCCAAGTTTGTGTTCAAGGGGTGGGTGCATAAGAGAATACCTTCATGTAGACTGTTGAGGTAGAGAATTGTACACAATTTAGAGTTGTACAGATGTCTAAGGACAGCCAATAAGAAAGCCATAAGAAAGTAACTAAAGAAGGCATTTGCATTAAGGCTATTTTTAAAAAAATTATTTCACTTAACAGTATATGAACAGATACCAATCTGGAGAAGTTATCAGAATAAGCTTGTAGATGAGGACAGACCCATAGTTTGGGTAGTAACACAGGATGCATCTGTGCCTGATGAAGATCCTAAGGATGGTTACATTTTATATGTATGCCAGGCTTCATGTTAAGCACTTTGACACATCTCGTTTCTATTTAAAAGATGTAGAAATTGAGGTATGTATATTAAGTACATTTTCTAAGATCACACATCCACTATATTTATTCAATAGTTCTTAATACTTATCAAGTGCCAAATACTGTTTTATGGTCTTGGGATTCATAAATAAATACAACAGACCCTGACCTCATTAATCTTTCACTTTTTAAATTTTTTTTTAGTTGTAGATGGATATAATACTTCTATTAATTAATTAATTCATTCATTCATTTTTATTTTTATGTGGTGCTGAGGATTGAACCCAGAACCTCACACATGTAAGGCAGGCACTCTGCCACTGAGCCAAAATCCCAGCCCTAATCTTTCACTTTTGCAGAAAAAAAAGTAAAGAATTACCAAATAGAGCAAAAAGAAAGCAAAAAAAAAAAAGGTAAATTCTATATTAAGATACAATAAACAGTATGGGGTAAAAAAAAAAGCAAAGAGAGATTGCTTATTAGGAATTATGGTTTTTTAATTTTTTTATTCTAATTTGTTATATATGACAGCAGACTGCATTACAATTCATGTTACACATATTGAACACAATTTTTCATATCTCGGGTTGTATACAAAGTATATTCACACCATTTGTGTCTTCATACATGAACTTAGGATAATGATGTCCATCTCACTGTATCCTTTTTTCTACCCGCATGCCCCTTCTCTTCCCTCCCACCCCTTTGCCCTATCTAGAGTTCATCTAATCTTCTTATGCTCCCCCTCCCAACCCTACTATGAATCAGCCTTTTTATATCAGAGAAAACATTTAGCATTTGGTTTTTTGGGACTGGCTGACTTCACTTAGCATTATCTTCTCCAACTGCATCCATTTACCTGCAAATGCCATGATTTTATTCTCTTTTATTGCTGAGTAATATCCCATTGTGTATATATACCACATTTTCTTTATCCATTCATCTACTGAAGGGCATCTAAGTTGGTTCCACAGTTTAGCTATTGTGAATTGTGCTGCAATAAATATTGATGTGGCTGTGCCTCTGTATTATGTGTTTTTTAAGTTCTTTGGTTCCAGACTGAGGAGTGGGATAACTGGGTCGAAAGGTGGTTCCATTCCCAGTTTTCCAAGGAATCTCAATACTGCTTTCCATATTGGCTTCCCCATTTTGCAGTCCCACCAACTGTGTATGAGTGTGCCCTTTCCCCCCACATCCTTACCAACACTTATGGTTGTATGTATTCTTGATAGCTCCCATTCTGACTGGAGTGAGATGAAATTTTAGAGTAGTTTTGATTTGCATTTCTCTAATTGCTAGAAACGTTGAATATTTTTTTATATATTTGTTGTTTGTATATCTGATATATATTGTGTATCAGAATATTGTATATTCTGAGAAGTGTCTGTTCAGTTCCTTGGCCCATTTATTGATTGGGTTATTTGCTTATTTGCTGTTTAGATTTTTGAGTTCTTTGTATACCCTAGAATTAGTGCTCTATCTGATGTACAAGTGGTAAAAATTTGCTCCCAAACTATAAGCTATCTATTCACAGCCCTGAGAAGTTTTTTTTTTTTACTTTGAATCCATCCCATTTATTAATTCTTGAGCTATAGGAGTCTTATTAAGGAAGTATGAGCCTAATCTGATATGATGGAAATTTGGGTCTACTTTTTCTTCTATTAGTATCAGGGTATCTGGTTTAATTCCTAGGTCCTTGATCCATTTTAAGTTGAGTTTTGTGCATGGTGAGAGATAGAGGTTTGATTTCATTTTGTTGCATATGGATTCCAGTTTTCCCAGCACCATTTGTTGAAGAGGCTATCTTTTCTCCAGTGCGTGTTTTTGGCACTTTGTCTAATATAAGATAATTGTAATTTTGTGGGTTAGTCTCTGTTTCCTCTATTTTGTACCATTGGTCAATTTTGGTACCATGCTGTTTTTGTTACTATTGCTCTGTAGTATAGTTTAAAGTCTGATATACAATGCCACCTGCTTCACTCTTTCTGCTATGGATTGCTTTAGCTATTCTGGGTCTCTTATTTTTCCAGATGAATTTTATGATTGCTTTTTCTATTTCTATGAGGAATTTCATTGGCATTTTAATTGGAATTGCATTAAGTATGTATGGTGCTTTTCCTTGTATGGTCATTTTGATAGTATTAATTCTGCCTAACCAAGAAGAAGGGAGATCTTTCCATCTTCTAAGGTGTTCTTTAATTTCTTTCTTTAGCATTCTGTAGTTTTCATTGTAGAGATCTTTCACCTCTTTTGTTAGGTTGATTGCCAAGTTTTTTTGTTTTTTTTTTTTGAAGCTATTGTATATGGGGTAGTTTCCCTTTCAGAGGATTTGTCACTGATATACAGAAATGCCTTTGATCTATAGGTGTTGATTTTGTATCCTGCTTCCTTGCTGAATTCATTCACTAGTTCTAGAACTTTTCTGGTGGAATTTTGTGGGTCTTCTAGGTATAGAATTATATCATTGGCAAGTAGTGCTAATTTGAGTTCTTCTTTTCGTATCTGTATAGCTTTAATTTCTTTCATCTGTCTAATTGCTCTGGTGAGTGTTTCAAGAGCTATGTTAAATAGAAGTGGTGAAAAAGGGCCTCTGTCTTGCTTCAGTTTTTAGAGGGAATGCTTTTAATTTGTCTTCATTTAGAATGATGTTGGCCTGCAGCTTAGCATAGATAGCTTTTACAATGTTGAGATATGTTTCTGTTATCCTTAGTTTTTCTAGTGTTTTGAACATGAAGGGGTGCAGTATTTTATTGAATGCTTTTTCTGCATATATTGAGATGTTCATATGGTTCTTATCTTTAAGTCTGTTGATGTGATGAATTACATTTATTGATTTCCATATGTTGAACCAACCTTGTATTCCTGGGATGAGCCCTACTTGATCATGGTACACTATCTTTTTGATATGTTTTTGTATTTGATTTTCCAGAATTGTATTGAGAATTTTTGCATCTATGTTCATTAGAGATATTGGCCCGAAGTTTTCTTTGTTTGATGTGTCTTTGTCTGGTTTTGTAATCAGAGTAATATTGGCCTCATAGAAAGGGTTTGGAAGTTCTCCCTCTTTTTCTATTTCCTGAAATAAATTGAAGAGTATTGGAATTAGTTCTTCTTTAAAGGTCTTGTCAAACTTGACTATTTATCCAACCGGTCCTGGGCTTTTCTTGGTTGGTAGGCTTCTGATGGTGTATTTTATTTCATCATTTTAAATTTATCTGTTTAAATTGTGTATATTATCCTGATTTAATTTGAGCAAATCATATGACCCTAGAAATTTGTCAATGCCTTCCGTACTTTCTATTTTATTGGAATACAAGTTTTTAAAATAATTTCTAATTATCTTCTGTATTTCTGTAGTGTCTATTGTGATATTACTTTTTTTCATCATGTATGTTAGTAATTTGAGTTTTCTCTCTCCTCTTCATTAGTATGGCTAAAGGTTTGTCAATTTTATTTATTTTTTCAAAGAACCAACTTTTTGTTTTGTCAACTTTTTCAATTGTTTCTTTTATTTCAATTTCTTTGATTTCAGCTCTAATTTTAATTATTTCCTGTCTTTTACTGCTTTTGGTGTAGATTTGTTCTTTTTCTAGGGCTTTGAGATGTACTGTTAAGTCATTTATCGGTTGACTTTTTCCTCTCTTAAGGAATGAACTCCATACAATGAAACTTTCCTCTTAGTCGTACCTTCATAGTGTCCCAGAGATTTCATTCACCTCTACAAATTGTTTAATCTTCTCCTTGATGTCTTTTGCAACCCATTGTACATTCAGTAGAATATTATTTAGTCTTCAGGTGTTGGAGTAGCTTTTATTCTTTATTTTATCATTGATTTATAATTTCATTCCATTATGATTGATAATATGCAAGTTAATATCTCTACTTTTTTGTATTTGCTAAGAGTTGCTTTGTGGTATAATATGTGTTCTATTTTAGAGAATGATCCATTTGCTGCTGAGAAGAAAGTGTATTCATTCATTGAAAGATGAAATATTCTATATATGTCAATTAAGTATAAGTTATTGATTGTATTATTGAGTTCTATAGTTTCTTTGTTCAGTTTTTGTTTGGACAATCTATCCAGTAGTGAAAGAGGTGTGTTAAAGTCACCCACAATTATCATGTTGTGGTCTACTTGACTCTTGAACTTGAGAAGAGTTTGTTTGATGAACATAGATGCTTCGTTCTTTGGAGAATATAAATTTATAATTGTTATGTCTTGTTGATGAATGGTTCCCTTAAGCAGTATGAAATATCCTTTTTGATTAACTTGGGCTTGAAGTCTACTTTATTTGATATGAGGATGGAAACCCGTGCTTGTTTCTGTAGTTCATAGTGGTATGATTTTTCTAAACCTATCACCTTCAGTCTGTGGATGTCTTTTCCTATGAGATGAGTCTTTTGGAGACAGCATATTGTTGGGTCTTTTTTTTTTTTTTTTAAATACAATCTGCCAGTCTGTCTTTTGATTGGTGAATTTAGGCCACTAACATTCAGGGTTATTATTGAGACATGATTTGTATTCCCAGCCATTTTTGTTTATTTTTGGTATTTAACTTGATTTTGTTTCTCCTTTGATTAGTTTTTCCTTTCATGTAATACCTCCCTTTGCTGATTTTCATTGTTGTTTTTCAATTCCTCTTCATGGGCTATTTTGCTGAGAATATTATATGGTGCTGTCTATCGAATTGTAAATTCTTTTAACTTTTGTTTATCACAGAAGGTTTTATTTCACCATCAAATATAAAGCTGAATTTTTCTGCATACAATATCCTTGGTTGGCACCCATTTTCTTTCAGAGCTTTATATATGTTGTTCCAGCATCTTCTAGCTTTCAGGGTCTGGGTTGAAAAATCTGCACATAATCTAATTGGTTTCCTCCTATATGTAATCTGATTCCTCTGTCTTGTGGCTTTTATAATTTTCTTCTTATTCTGTATGTTAGGCATTTTGGTTATAATGTGCCTTTGTATGGATCTATTGTGATTTTGCACATTTGACATCCTGTAAGCCTCTTGGAATTGGTTTTCTAATTCAGTCTTCATGTTTGGAAAATTTTCTGATATTTTTTTCATTAAATAGACTGTTCATTCCTTTGGTTTGGTACTTTTTGCTGTCCTCTATCCCAATAACTCTTAAATTTGGACTTTTTTGCTATCCCAAATTTCTTGAATGTTCTGCTCATGGTTTCTTACCATTTTTACTGTGTGGTTTACATTCTTTTCAAGATTATATATTTTGTCTTCATTGTCTGATGTCCTGACTTCCAAGTGGTCTAATCTGTAGGCAATGCTTTCAATTGAACTTTTAATTTGGTTTATTATTACTTTCATTTCAAGGGTTTCTGTTTGGTTATTTTTTAGGACCTCTTTCTGCCTATTGAAGTAATCTTTTGCTTCATATATTTGTTTATGTAGCTCTTTGTCAAAACGATATTTTGTGCCTATATTTGCTCTCTTATATCATCCTTAAATTTACAGAAAAAAAATTAATTATGTATATCCTGAACTCCTTCTCTGTCATTTCTTGTTTTGTGCTGGCTATGATTTCTAATAATGTGTTATCTTGATTTGTTTGGGGCACTTTCTTCCCTTGTCTTTTCATATTGCTTGTGCGTCTTCACTTCTAGCACTGTGGATTCGAGGCATTACTGTTTTTACTCTATAGGCTTATAGTGTCACTGTAGGGATCCAATACCTCTCCTTTGAAGTGAAGGACAATGTTAACAGATCCCAATGTAAACCCTAAAAATAAATGTTTGCTATTAAGATGTTTACAGTTTGATCACAATGTACAGAAATGATGAATTCAATTATTATCTACAATATGGTCAGCAGGTTTGTAAAAGAGTTTACAGTTTCTGATGGTGGAGAAAGAACAAGGGGTAAGGAATAGGATGATATGCTGAGGAGGCAGAGATGAGGATATAGAGTTATTGCATCTTAGGATTTGTGAAAGGGAACTCTAAAGAGGAAGATTAGTCGCAAGAGAAAAGAGAGGAAGTAATTTTGGGTAGACAAGTAAGTGGGAAGACAGTAGAATACTTAAAACAAACACACCTATAAATTAAGAAAAATAAAAAAATTAAAATAGTAGAAATTGTGGGGGGGAAAAGGAAGAAAAAAAATAAAAGAATATACAACACAACTGTACTATACTATTCAGACGTTCCAGTCCTCAAAATCCTAATTCATGCAAAGTGCTCAGTTACACATATGCTGGGGATGTGAGGACGGGAGAATAGGGAGGGAGAGGAAAAAAAAATCCTGAAGGAAGAAACAGGGATTGCTTTGGTTGGAGATCATCATCTTTCCGGCACCCCTTCTCATCCAATAGGTGGGGTCCTCTGTTGTTAGCTGATACCTCCCCCCAGGATGGTGAAGATAACCAGGGTGTCACTGTGTTGGGGCCGCTGCTGCAGGGGAGAGGGGGAAGTTAGAAACTGGGTACTTTGGCCAGCTGGAGTTCCCAACTGGGAGTTGCCCCAATGAAGATGGTGATGAAGGTGACCCAAGATGGAGGCATCTGCTTTCAGTAATGGAATGTTGGGTCTGGTAGGGGAAGCTGGGCAATGGCGTTGGACTATGAGTTCAGAGAAGAGCTCTGTGGTGTGCAGGGTGTGGCTGTTGGCTGACTTCAGAGCCCGTGTGAAGTTTTCGAGTGCAGGCAGGCCACTGTGCATAGGGGACTATCTCCGCTGATGCAGAGTCCCAAGAGGGCAGTGACTGAGAAGCTCCATGTCAGGTCCACATGGGAGTGGAGGCTGGAGTTCCTGTGCATGGGAAGCTGCCCGGTATCCTATGTGGGAGTGGCCTCCATGATTTCTGCTTGGGTGGGTGGCTGAAAGTTCTGTGTGAGTGCTGATGCCAATGGTCCTGCTAGGGTAGTCGATAGTCCTGCATGGGCGAGTAGTTGGAAGACCTACTCTGATGCTGAAGCCTGGAGCCTTGGATGGGCACCATGACAGTGATTCCTGCATGAGAGCAGGAATATCTCTCTCAGAGAAGAACTATTTTCACTACTTGAGTCCCAAGTCACAGAGTCCCAGGTCACAGAGCAATAGAATGCTGCCTTCCTCTGGCCCCCTCTCTTGGATCCTGGGAATTGTGTTTTAATGGAATTTTCAGGGTAGACCTCACTGAGAAGGTGACATTTGAGCAGGGACTTAATGGTGAAGAAGTTGACCATGTGCTGTCTAGGGGAAAATATTCCAGTTCTAGGGATAAAAAACCTTTGGGTTTTGCCAAAACCCAAAGGTGAGACTGGTGAAGCTGGAGAGGAATGAAAATCTAATGAATAAGACAGGCATCACCAGAGAGTCAGAGTCAAAACCCTGGATCATGGGTGCATGCCGCATGCCATTTTTTTTTTTTTTTTAAGTTTTGTTCTCAGTGGAAAATAGAGCTCCCTTGGGCAGCTAGTATCCATGTTATTGCTAGACAAATAGCGGAAGTTCTAAACTGGGCCAGAAAAGAATGCTCCATTACATCGGGTTTCATTCCCTGTGGCTGTTTAATGTTTTTCCACAGGAAACTTATATCATATTTTCTGTAAGTAATAAAAACTGCCATCAATTGTTTATTGTTCATTTAAATTTGATTCTGTTTTTGCAAAATCCATGAGGAAAACTAATGAATGACTTCTATTGACTGTTTATGATTCCAAATCATATCAAGCACCAGTCCTGAAGGCATTCTATTTACCACCAAATGATTCTGGATTGTTTCTGAGGTCTTATTGGATTTTGGAAAATTATAATATTTCTGAGCTTTAATTTGAAGAAGCTTGGAGTTTACAAATTACTGCAACCACCCACATGCAGATACATTTGTATTTGGAACATGATTGGACTCGTGAGAATTTGAAGAACAACAGTATCTTCCTCTCTCTCTTAAGGCTGATTCTCTCCTCTGTTGATCCTGCTTCCTGGCACTAGGTCTTAGAAACATATAGAGGCAACATAACATGATGAGGTACTATTTTTCTTTCCCAGAAGTGAAGTCTTATACAACTAAGAAGCAATGACATGTCTATCCAATTCAAATTTAGAGCCTGACTTTGCAATGAATTCTCAAATTGAACCACCAATTTTCCATCAACCCATTTTATTTTCTGGCCTAGGATACTCGGTAACTATGGTGTTACCAACACCATCACTCTCAGTTAAAAAAAAAAAAAAGACATGTTGCCTGAAACGTGGTCTCTCCTCACCAATTAGGGTGCATTGATGCACTTTGTCAACTGCATTTTGCCGACTTCTCAACAAACCTAACAACATAACAAAAATCATAAAAATTTCAGGCTAAGTCAGAGAAGAGCAAGGGCAAATTTGCTAACTTGTGTGGTTTTGCATCATCTCACATTCCACCAAAGAAAAGGCTACCTACATTGTCAGGCTGGACCCAGTCACCGGTCGCCCCGTTTGGAGCAGAAAAACAGTTCCCTTCATCTGGAGGGAGGGGCAACGCCTAGTTGGTGGTTTCAACCCTTTATCAAGTCACAATTCTTCTTCTTCCTTATTTTAAACTTTGCTTACTCATCCTTGATTATATTTAGCCCTGCCTAAAAGTCCCAGTGATACTCACAGGCCCAATCCTCGATAAAAGAGTGACAATCTGCCAAGAACTCTTGCTGTTACAACTCTCGGAAAAAGAAATACCAAAGAGATGAGGGAGAAATACATTTCACTTTTATAGAACAGATATTTATAAATTGCCTGCTGTAAGCTAGAATAAACATTTACAGATTCTCCCCTACATACTAAATACTGAAGCAGGAACAGTTTACTGTATTAGTTCCAGTTAATGTCGTGAATGAATGAATGAGAAAATTAAAACAAAGCAACAAAAACATTGCTGCCTTAATTGATTGTGATCTCACTACCATTTAAAAAAAATGTTTTATGTGTTCAAAGATGATTGCTCTCTTATTCTTTCTCCATCGCTCTTCTTTCTTCCCCCTCTCTCTTTCCTTCTTTCTCCTTTTTGTTCTCCGTTATCTCCCCTTTCTCTTTCTAAACTCACCGAATTACACCTTAGTTTTTTCTCTTTCTGATAGAATAATCAGTTTTGTCATTTTTCTTTATTCCATGGTTAAACATTTCACCACTGGTTCAGACACTTCTTCTCCCAGCCATGTGGCAGTCATTATGAGCAGCACCTGCACTAAGAACAGTTGAGCTTGCCAGTAGTGAGAGGCACAGCCCTGCCAGCCCACCCCAATCATCGTCTGAGTGTAGCTGCACTGCTCCCCTGACCTGCAGGCATGTTGGTTATTCTGATCCTGTCTCTCATTTGAATAGAGGCCAGAAACTCTGCCAAATTATGTGATGATGACAAATGGGAACCTGGACAAAGCTATCAGGTAAATGCATTAACTCACCGTATTTCCTAAGGCCCCAAGCATATGGATCATTCTCAGGAAGAGCTTAGGGAACATAAATTAGTGAACCTTGCAGAGAAGTCCAAATGAGTGAATCTGGTGCTTCTTGTTCCAGAGAGATGTCATCCTTGTCACTTTTCAAGGAACCTCAGAATATCTGAACTATTCTTATCCCCACATCTCTACTCAGGCAGAGGCCCTCTGCTTCTGAAACAGAAGCTTTTCAGCTTTGAAATGCATTGTCAGGTCTGTGCTAAGTAGCTTGCACCTTACTTGCCTGCATGCTATGTGACTGGTTCCACTTACTGATTGCATCCCCACTCAGCTCATGGTACTTACATCCCAAGTTCAAAACTGAGATGATGATCCCCTACTCCCCTGTTCATCTTGTGACTGTCTGGAGATTTCAAAAGTGGGATGAGTGTTTCTATCCCAAGGATTCTGTGTCACCTTGGCTTTGTTTGTTTGCAAATAAAACTCTCATGACAGTAAGAACAATTTAAAGAAAAAAAAATACCACTGGCCACCTGCCACGCTTTCATATGAACTTTTGTTAGTGTGGTGGGTCTTATTTTTTTTTCCTTTTAGGTAAGCAAAATGTTTTTATACACTGATAGACCTGCTTTATAGATATTTTATCCTTTTTAAACATAGTTCATGGAGCTATAGCTTCTCAACCTTTCATGGGTATTCAGCAACTGTCTCGTATTTCATGAGATACATATGTATATCAGCTATAACACACTGTCAGTGAACAGTGGTTTTCAATCAAATAGGCTGTCAGTAAAGCTGATTCACTAACAAGAAAGCTGTCAAGCTGTGACAGCTGCTGTCTTTGCTACCCAAACAATCTGTTCTGTGCTAATGGTGACTTGTGCACTCCCATTTATTATACAGTCATAATGAGCAGTGTCCTTAGGAACACAATCTGAGTTAGTGGATTTACATTCTTTGTTGTGTGGGCTCTGCAAAATCAACACCAGCAGAATTAGCAGCTGGTTTTCCAGGGAGACTTTGGAGGAATTTTCTTTGTTCCAGAAGTTTTAGTTAATTACCAATGATGAGGAGTCATCTACCATTCATCCCACAAGCCTCTACTGAGTTCATACCATATATTCAGAACCCTTAAGTATTGGGAATACTTAAAAGAATAAAAGAATAATAGCTATTTTATAAAAAAAAGAATAATAGCTATTTTCTCCCATTCACTTAATCTATTAATAGTTCACATATTTGATCACTCCAAGTTTGAGTGGTTAGACATTGTGTTTCAGTCAGAAGCTCCAAGGTTTTAATAAATAATAAATGACTTCTTAATCTTCCATGCTGAGGTTCAATATTTAAGCTCTTCTATATTTGGCTATTGAGATAATTTCCTCTAGTCTGATACTGAGTTATTAATAAAGAACTTTATTTTATTTTCAAGTGACTATCTTCTGGGAGAGATTTAGAATGGTGAGGATACTCAATTCATAAAACATAGCACTTACCTCCTGATCATCATATATATCACTTTTGTTAAGAAAGGAACTTTCTACCTTTTATAGTTTCCAGGATATTCCATTTAGGTTATTTCCCTGGCTTGAATCACTAGGGGAGACTAGTGAAAGGTGTGAAGGAGAATAATTCCCTTTGACACTCTGAGATTTCTCTGTGGTATCCCTTTGGAAGCCAAGAATATTGTTTCAGTTTCAAGGGAGCACCATGTTCCAGGTAGACTAGAGGTCTGTACCCCATGAATCTCTACAAAGCCAAATTTGCATATTCACAGCCCTCTCCACAGCCAAGATTCCCCTCATTGTGATAGTAATGTGACCACCCATAATCCAACAGAGAGTTCCAAGTTGAATAACTTTAACACATAATTTATTCTTATGTAGAGGTAACCCATATATGTCTAGTCTTGACTGGACAGCAGTTCATTCAGGTCGCAAACGTTACTTTCTAGAGAATAATAACGGGACATATAATAGGCCCATAATTGTGCTAATGAAAATGTGATGTGTAAGGGAAGGCTATACTTAAGGTGCACATTGGGCATTTAAGAATAGAAGCGTAGCAGCTATGCCTCAATTCATGATGTTTGTTCGCAAAGAGTGACAATCATCTCTGGGGAGGAGGAAATGCACACTAAGAAGCATGACTTGTTCTTTCTCCTTGGGCATTCCTGATTGGTTTCTAGTACTCCCACCCCCTTTCTCCACTCCTATTAATACATCATGAAGACACTTTGTGACATGCACATCTCCATTCACATTTCCTCTGGTACTCCAGTGCATTATTGACATGTTCTGGTTGGGTGTATATCATGTTACTTGGAAAGTCACCAGTGACCGAATGCAAGTTTTTAAGTAATGGTTACTGACTCTAATTTCCACCTTTACCAGCAGTTTCAGTGTTCTGAAAAAAGGTTTTAATATACTATTGCCCAAGGACCATACCTCACCTTCTGTCTTTCTCTAGACACCCACACCTGCTCACGTGCATGCCCATGAACACACATTCTTCCATTATATCACCAGACTATCACACACACTCACCTGCAAGCCATGTGAGACAGAGAATGTGAAAATATTGACAAAATGTCTTCAGCAAGAGCAGCAACAAAAGAAATAAGAGAAGCAAACCTTTGTGATGAGCAGGGACTTTGTTGAGCAAGCTCTTTGTAACTGCACATTGAAGAATTGCAAAAATGCTCAGTAATTGCAATCCTTTTTTCAGCTGATAAAAATCATAAAGCATAAACTCACCTAGTTGACAAAGCCTGTGATTGGGCACTAGAAAGTTGTTCATGTCCCTTTCATTTTTCTTGCAATCTGTTCATCTTCAAATATGCTGAAGTCTCTTTGTAAAAATAGTCTGTTTTTCTGTTTACTCATACTGTCCTCTGAACACCAGCACATGTGGCAGAGAAGATGAATGTGTGAACACAATGGTACCTGCACACAAGAGGCTCCAGCTCTCATGAGGGAGTATGAATTTAGAGCACAGGCTTATTCTTATCCATGGTAATTTATTTTATTCTTCACCCTTGACAGGCAAAATGAATATGAGTATAGCTGTTAACAGCTACAATTTTTCCCTCCATATTTAGACACTGTGGTATTATCTAGTGAATGATTTAAATTTGGAGAACAAATAGATCTTAAAAGGAATTCAGAAAATAGTTATCAGCTGCCCAGGTGGACACATGTGGAGACAGTATGGAGGATGCCACAGATAGTAATATGAAGGATTACTCAATGCAAAGAATTACCATCCATGAGACATAGTGTTTAAGGGTATGACCTTGGAAACCTTACCTCTCTTTGCCTCTGTTGTAAAATGGAGATAAAGACAGTACTTACAGAATTCTTGTGAAGGTTAAGTGCATTGGCATATGACAAGTCCTCAGAATAATTTCTGGCAATGGACTAAATGGTCCATCCATATTCCTACCACTGTGCTTTTCCTGTGCTACTTCGAGAATCAAACATTTAACATATATTCTTGGTTTTGAGTTATTTTCTTGAGCCAGGTCCTTGCTAAATGCTGCTTTATTTTCATGTTCTCTGATATTTACAAAAACTCTAAAAGAGTTCATTCCCATTTTACTAATGAATAAATGGGATTATGGAGGCAACTTGCTTAAAACTCATATGGAATGTAATTCTATTTCAAAGCTATACCCTGCTGCCTGCTTGTAAGTCACAAATGATATACATGATGAAAACACACGGGAGGAAGGATTATGTCTTTGTAGAAGGATTTAGCAAGATTTTGATGAAGAGGTGGTGTCAACTGAGATGAAAAGCCTGTATTCTCATAATAAAATTATTGGAGCAGGGATAGCCATGTCCAAAGCACTTATGGAATAATCCATGTTTGTTAGCATAATAAGAATTTCTTGAGTAAAACAAGCCTGCATTTGAATCTAGCTTATCAGCTAAGTAAACTTGGAAAGATTATTTAACCTCTATAACTTCAGCTTTCTCATCTAAAAGATAAAAATAAATAGCACCAGACATATGGGATTCTTAAATAAGAAAATTCATTTTAGGAACTTGGTACTGTTTCTGGCACATAGTTGATGCTTAGTATAGATTAATTATCATGACTAGTATCAGTAGAGACTCTAGGAGTGAAGAGAGTGTTCACTCTCCCTGGAGACACACTGAAACATGGGTTAGGTGGTCTCTATAAGTCTCTTACCACATTATTACTCAATGATTCTTCCTTTCCTTTTTCATTTCTTCATATTCTTCTCTCTCTTCTTTTTCTCCTAATAAATTCTTCTCTTACTTCTTCTTTTAGAGAAAGATATGCATAATAAATATGGACTAATCATGGTGAAATCAGTGTGACTAATTTCCTAATGTATCTTCATTATGACCATAATTGCATAGCATATAAAATTTCTATATAAATTTTTATATTACTTCTGTAAACAGGAGTCATTTAGGCCTTTCTTCTGGTATTACTACTTTGCAATCTATAGAAATGAGACTGCATAATATCAAATTATGTACATGAAGACAATCATTATTCTATAACTCATCTCAGTTAAGCTGAACACCTTTTAATTTTATAATGACAGTTTACTTTTCTATTATTGTATACAATTACATATAAAATCAAACAGTAATATGAAAAAAGAAATCTCTTTCAAAGGAGAGAAATCTGTTTTATTACTCTACCCTAACATTCTAGAACATACAAATTACTTAATAAAAATGTTTCAAATAAACATAATGCTTGACAAATTGTAATAATGTCCTGCCATATTGGGCATGGTGGACATATATAGGAAGAACTGGTAGAATAAAATAATTAAATGAATGGTATTTGTAGAGATTTATACACTATAGTACCAGAACCCATAACCCTGGAAAATATTAAATTCAATTTTCCCCCTGTGTCAAAAAAGAAAGATAAACAAATATCTGTAGGCATGCTTTGTGCCATAAAATTCACATAATAAACTTCTTTATATTTATTCTGCTTTTTTGTCCATGTAAATACTTATTTCTGCATACATACTCCTTTCCTTCCCCTGAATCCTATGTGCTGGGTTATTATAAAAACAGAACCTTGGGTTTATGGTAAAAGAGTACCCTAAAGACTGGGACAATGGCATGCTCTTTTCATCCCAGCTACTAAGGAGGCTGAGGCAGGAAGATCATGAATTTGAGACCAGTCTGGGCAACATTGTGAGATTCTGTTTAAATTAAAAAAAAATAAAATAAAAAGAGGTTGCTCTAAGGAACTCCAAGAACATTTATAAATACTAACAACTAGTTGCTGAATGGAATGAATCAATGGAACACATTTAGCAACAAGCCAGATACCTGTATTATGGTTGTCACTAAAGTTTCCATGAATAACATTCAGTTATGAAAACGTCACTTTTGCAAATATAAAAAATAACAATCAGTATGACTAGTATAGGCACTTCATAAAATTGAATCCAAATGTACCCTGAAAAATATTATTTGGCTGTGTCTATTCCAAAATAGCCATTAGAATGACAGAATTTTGTAGACTCTTACCTCAAAATAGGGAAGCTAGACTTTTGATGGCAATAATTCATTTTTATTTCCTGTCAGTCCATCCATTCCTCAATTCATGGATAACTTTGTCCTAGTAGTAATTCTAAGCTTTCACTAGTTTTGTTTATCCATTGGTATTTAATTTACCCTTACTTTTCAAAAAATGTGTACTATTTCATAACAAAAATAGAAACTAAAAGACATAAAATGAAATGGTTTAATAAAGACTAGGGAGGTATGAAATATATAAGAAGGAACTTCTAGATTATCACTTTCTCGGCAACTAATGTGAAATAGAAATTATTTTCTTCATGTCTCCTGGATTTTTAAATTTATTATTTACTTTTTCTTTTGCAAAGCCAACAATATTTCTTTCTGTTAACTTACTATGATACAATTTTAAACGAAAATATTTAATTATTTCTGGGTCTACCATAACATTAAGGATTGCTCTTCAAAAATATTGAAAAAAATTTTGAAAAATTCATCAATAGTTCTATAATATAGGTCATTACAAGTACACAAGAAAGAAAAATAGCTCTTTCAAAATTCCAGTTACTTTAATCTTTGATTTAGTTTGTCTTTTGAGTGTTTGCTTATTTATCACTTTTTCCTTTACTTTTAACATTTTCTGATTTCATGCAATGCTTCCATGACAAGAAACTAAAATATTTATTTGTACTCATGAAACTACATAAACAGCATTACTTAGATAATATAAAGCATTCTTAAAGTGTGCAGTAACAAAAGAGAATAAATTAATTGTAAGTAAATTCTCTCTCAATCCTAAAATCTCATCTCATACCCATGATATCAATTGATATTTTTGCACAAGTGACTCAACACATTCATAACCCTAGGCTAGCTTTCTCCTCTGGGCCCTAGACCTTTTACATATCTCTTCTTCTAATATTGACTCTTGGATGTCTCAAGAGAGTCTCAAACTCCATGCTTCCAAATTGAACTTAGGATTCAGAGCTGCCTTCTATCATCAAGGACTCACAGTGTTCTACCCTGGAATGGCAAGATCATCCATCCAATTGTGCTAGCCAAAAACCCAAGAGTAATTTGTGACATCCCCATATTTCACTCCCTCATATCCAGTCTGTCACAAACTCTATCCATTTTGCCTCTTAAATAATTCTCCTAAACCCTTTCTCATCTTGCATGTCTGTCACTGTAACTCTGCTTCTGTACCTCAACCTTGATTGCTGCAGTGTTCCTTCCTGTTCACTCCTATGCTTTTTGGCTCTCCTCCAATATTAGATTCAGATTGCAGCACAACCAACAGTTTGTTTTAATTTTGTTTCTCTGTGGGATTATTTGGAAGGAAGGGGGATTGTTTGTTTTGTTCCCAGCCAATAACAACTAATGTACATCTCATTTTTCTGATAACCTGATTAAGAACAGTTAAAACTGTGTGTTATTTTCCTCTATTTATCACTGTCTTCTGACTTTTAATATTCCATAGTCCCTTTAATATATATCTGGACAAGTCACTAAGATTCCGACCTTTTTTTTTCTGAAACATTCTTCCTCTTCTACTATTTAATCATTCTGAATTCCACCTTCCTGTTTCCATTAACCCATTGCTTTTCAGAGGAGTAAAACAAGAATTTTCTTTCTTGACTTCTTGAACTAATCTACTCCTTACTTCTGCCCAGACATTTTAAGCTAACTTATAAACCTTTTAAGTCTGCAACAATATTATTGAAATGCTTTTCTTCCTCCATCTATAGGGATGCCATATTCTCCTGATAAAATGGGTCCTATTCTTTTTATATATTAGTAAAATTTAACACCCATTTATGAATGAAGGCATAATTTGGATCTCCTTATAAAACTATATTACCAATAAGTACAGAGCACCTTCAGACCACCATATTGTGAAGAGACTCCCAAGAGTCTTCTTGTTCTTCAAGTGGACTTGCTTCTTGTTTTCAAGCTTGGTCCTTTTTAGTTTCTTCTTTAAGCCCTGAAAGCAATCAAAATATAAAAGTGAAACAGAATTTGTGGAAGCTGAATTAGCAATTTTCACCTATTTGGGAACTCAGGATTTTTGTGATTTAAAGAATTTGGCCTTCCATCCACAGACTTAGCTGGAAAACACAATAAAAAATAGCATGAAATATTTAGCCTCATCTTTACTACCAGGCCAGATGTGCCAGTTGAGTTTAAAGTTAAGCTTCAGCAGCCTACTCATAACAGCCAGTTAGACCAGGGCTTGTCAAGGCCTCCTGGTGCCACCTATGTTTGGCTTTAATTGTCCGGGTTTATTTGGCCAATAGCATTTTACTGATATACCTGCTGGGTACCCTGCTCTTTACTTAACGTCTGGTGACCCACTGGATTACTTAGACCACTCCCATAAAAAGATGACTCTTTTATATATCTCCTCAACTAGAAAATATAGTCACTCTTCTAGGACAAAGACCCTGAAAGTACTATGAAAATCCCTTTTGGCCACATCTAAGACTTAAAGCTACATTCTTGATCAGAATAGTTCAAAGACAGTCACACAACTGCAAAAATAACCCATATAGTATCTATAACTCCAGGTCTAAAATAATCTGGTCTTTCCCAAAACCTCAATTTCTGAATGTTTATTTTTCTGATTAAATTCTTCTTCTTGTCTATATGCTTCAAAGTTTCTGGCCCAGTGTACCAGATTATAACACTTCCTAAACTTGTCTCCCAGCCACAGACACAACTAGAAAAACACAATCCTCCCCAGGTACACTGTCTTTGTAAAACTTCCCCAAGGAGATACTTGCCCTTCTGGCAGCCAGCAACCCAAGAGAATCTTTAGATAACCTGTTCTTCTTCTTCTGTTATTTAAACATCAGTTGTTCCTCCAATTCGGGGTAAAACTGAGCCAGAAATGTGCCCACATTCTTCCAGCAAAAATATTAAATGAAATTTCCCCCTTTAACCTTAACTTTCCATAAGAATAAATGCTATTTTCCAACCCCCAGGCTCAGTTACTTCTTTCTGCATGGACTTTGCATTCCTATGGACAGCATCATAGTTTAGTTGACTATTGAACTGAATGGAGTAAACTGTCCTCCTTCTAGACTCAAACTCCTACAGTACACCTTATCCATAATGAAATCACAGAAGATTCAAAGTGAGGCCAGAGAAAAATCACCAGTGGTACAATTAATAGGTCTTTGAAATCATTCAGTGAAAGTTAAGAATTGTAAACATTAAATCTGTTACTATCAAAGGATGGCATTATACAATTACTGAAGAGACAACAACAACAAAAAAATCCTTATGGCATTTCCTGATAGCAAAGAGCTCTAGGTATAAAGAAGATAAAAGCTAGTTATGAGGGGAGTGGGAGGGGTGGGACTATGAGGATGGGAAGGAAAGTAGAATGAGACAGACATTATTACCTATAATACACATATGATTACACTACTGGTGTGACTCTGCACCATGTAAAGCCAGAGGACTGAGAAGTTGTGCCCCATTGTGTACAATGTGTCAAAATGCATCTACTGCCATATGTAACAAGTTAGAACAAATTTTTAAAAATAAAATATCTTCCTTTATCCTTTTCAAAACAAAAAACAAAAAAAAGCTAGTTATGAAGGTAAGCAGCTCATATGTGAGACTGGGCATGTTGGATCAAATTCATAGATCATAAAGAAATGGGTTAAACAACAGGACCCATTCATAGTTGCTCTAATTTGCTATTTATTACATCACCCTAAACAGTGTGCAATTTTCTCTAGCTCCAAAGTTGACAGAATTAAATCTAACTAGAGATGCTTTAAAAAGTATATGTAGCTATATGTACTTCATAAAATAAAACTTATTAATAATTTCATGAAATTAAATAAATGCTAAAATATTTTTTGTTGTGAAAAGACTGAATGTATTTATAGGAAGTTTCACCTATGGTTGACAGATTTCACTTCACCTATAGAGTATTAAAGAAAAAATCATCTTCAAGGAGCTTTCCTATAAGTAAACAGACTACATAATAGAAAAGCTATAATTCATTCATCTGTTCACTCATATGACAAATATTTATTGTTGAGGGCATAATTCCGGCTGCAAATACTATTGCATATTAACTAATATGTAGTAAATAATTGATGTTTGCTTATTTTCAGAATAAAATGATAATTAAAGAATAAATTCAGAGATTGCATTGTGTTAAAGAAAATAACAGCATATTTATTAGTCATGACACTATAATAAGAATAACATGCTAAATTAATTTATAATTGTGTACACTCTATATGTAATTCTATAATATAATTTATATAAAATAATTATATAATGTTTACTACTAAAAGTGCTATCATAGAAATTCAGTGATATCAATTCATATAATATATAAAAATAAGTTTCATACTAGTCTATAGATGATTGTTGTCATAAGAATATGCAAATAGTGAACTCGGAATTCAAGTACATACTACACAATGCCATGAATTTAAGAACATACTAAACAATAGCAAGGTATTTGAGATTATTATATTCAAAATGGTCAACTGATGGAATGTTAGTAGTTTTTAATAAAAAGTGCAAATAAAGACATATCTGTGTATATACACATACATAAATGAATATAAAACATGCATACATAGTTACATATGTGTGCACACACTTCTCTTTCATCAGCAGATCAATTATATTGGAAGATTTGAAAAAGTTGAGTGTTAGACACTTACAGCGTTCTGCCAAACAAGTATGAACTCACTTGAATCAGGCTGAGTATAATATTTGTGTGATAGCACTTGCATTCTCAAGTCTTTATGCCAAGCCTTTCTAATACTCATTACATACATTCTCTTATCTACCTGTCACAAGTCTTTGAGGAACATTTTATCATCGCTGTGTTTCAGAGGAAAGACTTAAAGTTTTAAAACATTAACACACTCGCCCACTCTCCCAAGAGGAGTTACTGGTCATAAGCTAAGATCCTAATTGAATCACTCCTTAATGCAGCACTCTTAACTGTTGCACTATATGGATGTGAATATTTAGAAATTTTTAGATTAAAAATATCCTTGTAATTTTTACTAATCTTTGTCTGTCATATACTCTTGTCCACTAATGGTAAATATTACCTGGATCAAAAATAAGAATATCCAGAGTTCAAAACTACAACCTTATCTGATAATGATTGTTTCATTCATATTAAGTTCTGGTTAGCATTATTTTTCTCTAAGTGAATGTGAGTATTTACAAGAAAATTTTATTACCATCCTAATTACTAAATAATGTTTTGATTGCCCACCAGATACAGAGCTCTGTATTAAATTTCAAGGATGGAAAATGAATCGGGAACTGTTTATATTGTTGTTGTTTTAATATGAACAATTTGGCAAAGAATTAACATCTAAGTTTTGTGGAAATGCATTATAGTAAATGGGAAGAGAATTCTCCTTGGTAGAAATCGACTATTCTTAAATGTGAGAAGTATTTTTTCTTAAAGTTGCATATACCTATGTTTGTGGTATAAATAGCTGACCTCTCAGAAACTACTTGGCTTTACTCCCTCTCACAGAAAACTTTGAGTCATCTAATATTAGGCTTTCCATTGACACATCTTAACAAGTCTATGATATTTTAAATATTACAGACAATATTACCCATATATACTTAAATATTTTTAAATGGGCTTATCTAGTAATGGAATGAACCAAAGAAACTAAAATAAAAATTTGATGAAAATAGGCAAAAAGCAAAGAAGTGGACACAGATTTTTGACATTTACAATTAATTCCATGTAAATATTTGTTTAATCAGACAATATGGTTAATCACCAAGGTGAAATTCAAAGTTACCAACACTGAATGCTGGTGTAAAAGTTAATAAATTCAGTTCATAATCATTATGCACATGCTAGTTATAATAATTTACTGTCCATACCAAATCTTTATAAGCATTGTAATTAAATATAAAATGCACATTAGAATTATAATGAGTAATTAGGGCAACATAACTAATATGCATGAAAGTCCCAAAGCTCATTAAAATGTTAAAAGACAAAACCTGTTCTACCTAGTGTTTTTGCATATTTTCTATAGCTAAATGAGTGCCAGTAGTCTGTGCATTGTTTTGCCATTTTTGGTTTCTATAAATTATGCATTTAAATTGCCCTGGAAACATTTGGTTTAGTTACCAAATAAAGGCTTATTTCTATTTTGGAAGAAACATGTTCACACACACACACACACACACACACACACACCACATCACATCACATAGGAACATTTTATTTATGTTATTACTAGTTTGTTTCATAGAATTACTGCAGTAAAAGGAATATAAAACTATCTTGAACCATTATTTCTTGGAGCATACAGTGGAGCACAATGGAAAAAGTTTGCAGACAATAAACCTAGTGAGGAGCATCATCTTGACCAGTCTTTACCCTTTTCCAACAAAGTCATAGTCATTTCCAACCAAGAATTTCCAATTTAAAAGAAAATGATGAGCTCAAATTCTGATGGAGAACCACATTAAGCACTTAACCAATAATGAAAGTAGAATGCAGGTCTTCTGATATTACTTGGGAACCATTCATCCTGCATATTTTGTAAACAGAAACATACATTGCTTCTAATATGCTCAGTATATAACTAGTATACACAAGGCTCAATTTTTATTTTGAATTCAAATCTTGCAATTTACAAACAGTGAAAGGATTATTTAGTTTCTTAAATATATTTCAGGTTCACCAAAGTTTTCTGAAGAAAATATATGCTTATATCTTTAACAAGTGTATCCACTTATATGATTAAAATACAATTTGTTATAAGTAGACTTACAAATTTTTCAGGAAAATTTTAAACTTTAGATTAAATTAAAGATACAATAAACAGAAATTCTGCTATTTCCATATCATTAGTATCCCTACTCATTAAAATGTATTCATTAACATGCTTTTCGAAAGGTAAATCATTAGAAAATGGCATTGATATAACTATTCAGCCATAAAGTACAAGTGTATTATCACTTATATATTCTTTGAGCATAACAAGACTAGTCACATTAAATATAACTCATTGGAATTTATCTGTAGCAAGTTGAAAAAGCCTAAATGACAATTACAAAAGTATATATAATTATAATATTTTATAGGTACAATGAATTTATTTATTGCATTCATTTATGAAACAAAAATTTTAAAGTATCCATTTTATTCCTAATACTGGGCCAGGCCATAGTGAATCACAGAAGTCTGTGACACAATATGATGAATTTCTAATTCCTTTAGAACTTTGAGCAGGAACTATTTTAATCTATCATTATTTACTAGCACTGAGTAAATAAATGAATGGAGAACAGGCCATAATTCAGAATAAATATGGAGTTAATAGATGACACATGAAAATAGAAACTTATCTCCAAATTTCCAAATGCATATTATTTATAATCACTGAAGAAGTAGGAATTCTTCCAATGGTGGGTTTCATCATGTTTACTGGGATCTCTAATAACACCTTCCTGCCATGCTGACTGCCCATAGTCCTTAGTTTGCATAGCATTCACTGTTTACTTTCATTTTCATGGGCAGCTCTGTTCCTTGGGTACATCTTCATTCTTCATATTGAATATATATTCTTCATATTGAATTACTCAGAAATTCACAATTCCTTTCAGATGCTCCATTTTATTTACAGAGAATAAAATAAACCTTGTCTTCAAGGCAGACTAAATTAGAGGTCTCTTTGGCTTAAGTATGGAAGAAACTTTGAGATTGAATGACTTTGGAAACTTCTACAGACTAGTAGTAGTCTGGATAATTTCTTCCAAATATTGGCTCCCTCCACCTCCAAACGTAAGGGGAGTAATATATCCTCAGCTCCATAGAAAGACTTCATCATATGACTGCATTAGCTAGTAGATATTCAAGATATGATAGAGAATGGATGGATACATGCGTGAGAAATGAATGTTAATTATTGCATTTCACTAAAAATTTGTGCTTATTTGCTATGGAAAATTATTGTGACCATAGCTGACTAAAATATAAAATTAGCCAAAAAGTTGTTTGGAACTACTCTCTGAAGCATATGTTGGTAGGATAAAAATTGCTTGAATTTTTTTCTAGAATTCTGCTATTCAGATTATATATATGCCTAGCTATGAAATACTACCTGAGCTATTGTGTAATATATAAAAATTAATTCCTTATATAAAAATTAATGCCTTAATGTTAACCATTTCATTTCAGATGCTTTGCTTCCTATCATTTGAATACTCTAACAACACATTAAATGTCTTATATAAGTGTATTTTATATATATATACATGCATACATCTAAGCAGAAAGAAATAAAAAGTATAAGGTATTATATAAAAGAACTTACTAAAAATGTGAAGGTTATATATTTGCAGACATTGCATTACACAATATTAGGTATTTTAAATGTAAAAATTATAGTGTTATAAAACTTTTCTATTCAGCAATGACACCTTCCTTGACCTGCAAGAAAATGTGCAACATTTCTGTAATAGAATTGAATGGTCATTGTATTGTATTCTTTACTCACTCAGCAACAGTGATATTTTAATTTTTTATTTTTTTTTATTTTTTAGGGCTTACTGTTTCAGGCACTATATAGGGCACTTGGGATGCATCATTGAACAAAATAAAGGCTCTTCCATTGTGGGTTGTATATTTCAATGAGAGAGATGATCAGCAGACTAAGGAGTAAATATATACCATATAATATAGAGATCATTGGTGTGAAGAATGGTAATGTCAAGAAGAAAATAGTTGCAGGATCAAGGACTTAGGATCATTATGTTGTATAGATCCAGGATGTTCTCTTTATTAAGGTGGAATTTGAACAGTGATTGGAAATAAAAGCAAATGCAAGCAAGATGTGAAGATATATGAAAGATGAATATCCTGTATTGAGGAAGTATCAAGTATAAAGATCCTGTAGGGGCATATGCGTCCACAAATACCATACTTCAGCATGACTAAAGTAGTTTGGACAAAAGATAATATACAGACATGTGGTCATTTCACTTAGCCTTTTGTAGGCCACATGATAAATTTGTTTTCTATTGTTATTGTAAAAGGAAGCATGGCTGTGTTTAGTAAGGGTGGAGGATTTGACTTGTTTTAGCTTAAACACCTGTGGCTGCTGTGTTGAGAACAACCTAAGTAAAGAAGGAGGAAGGGAAAACCAGAAGGGTCAGTTAGAAAACCACTGTAGTATTCTAAGAATGTAAACAATATATGCTTAAGGAAATGAAATGCTGGGTAGTATCATTACATATCATATACATTACATATCATATACATGTATCAAACTGTCACACCATGCCCCATTCACATGTACAACTATTGTGTCAATTAAAAATAAACAAAAAAGATCCCTTTTGTCCCATCTCTTCGGGAGGTTGACACAGGAGAATCTGGATTACAAGGCCAGCATGGAAATTAGCAAGACCCTGTCTCAAAACTACAATAAATAAATAAACAAAAAGGGCTGGGAATGTAGCTTAGTAATAGAGTGTGTGTCAATTTCACATACATGCACAAAACAAAAAGAGGTAATATGGGCTTGCATGCTAGTTCCAGGCTGGTTGGAAATGGTAAAATTCTAGATGCATATTAAAGGCAGAACCAATAAGATTATAGAGTCACTTAGAAATGTTTTCTAATGAGATTGATGAACAGCTAATAGTAACTGTTCAATAAGCACAAGAAATACAGTATGGGGCTGGGGTTGTGGCTCAGTGGTGGAGTGCTTACCTAGCACAGGTGAGGCACTGAGTTTGAGCCTTAGCACAGCATAAAAATAAGTAAATAAAAATAAAGGAATTGTGTCCACCTACAATTAAAAAATATTTTAAAAAGAAATACAGCCTGCAGCATGAGAGGAGTAAATAAAGACTATTTAGTGATTTTGACTGAAGGGCTCTGAATGAGATTGAGATTATGAGGAGAGTGTCAGCCTTATTTTATAGACACTTCACAGAGTGGGAGAGAGCCCAAACATTTTTGTAATAATGTATTCATGTGCTGCTCTTGCTGACAGAATTTCTTTTTTTGTCAGTCAGACTTTTCCTTTCTTGACACCCTCTTCACTTGTCAAATTATGTTTGCTGATAGGCAGAGTTTTCTCATACCATGTTTTTATTTAATCATTGTAGGAAGTATGACACTTTTTTCCTTGTAAAATATTCTTAGTGCACCAAATCTCATACTATTGTTTTTGAAAATTATACTTTTCCCACCACGTTTCCTCCCACATTTTCTGAATTCTTTGAAATATACTATTTTGTAGGTAAAATGCCTCTCCTTCTTTCTCATTCTTTTTCTCTTAGCTACTATTTTCTGTTTGTTCTGATTTCACTTTCTTTCTCCCTGAATACAAGTGTCTGAAACAATGTTTGTCTAATGAGAAGAAGTATTCTCTTTGTATTGCACAACGGCTACCACTTCCCATTAGGTTATTTTTTTCTCCTTGTTTATAAACTTGTGGAAAGTCTATAGATACATCACACCTGTTTCACAGCCATGATGTCTGTTGATTTGCTCTTTGAACCATAGGTAAATGCTTTAATATGACATACTCCAGAATGCAGGTTTCATCATATAGCCAATTCTCACCTCTAAATAAACAGAGATGTAAATGTGGTTCTAGTTTAATGCTCATTTTCTTATTAAGTAATGTGTAGTTTTGGAAAATATTATTCACTTAACATATTTTCTTAAGTCTTACTAGACTTCTACCATTCTTTCTCATGCATTTGAGGGGAAGGGAAAAAGAACTTGGTAGCTTATAACTGTATTTCTATGATATAAATCCTTATTTTTTCTTTATTTTCTTTTTCATTCTAGAAATTCAAAGCTTACTTTTCACTTCCTCTAAGACAATGTGTTAGGAATGAAATTCTTTAGAATATATTAGTAATATGAATTATTCATTTTCAGAATTAAACAAGTTTAATAACTGAATTTTAATCAACTTTTTCAATGTTCTATTTCAAGATTATTGAAGGCCACAGGAACCAGAAGAAATAATAAGCCCTTTAGGCAACTAAGAAATCTTATCCAGTGCTTATTCAGTAAGGGCAGAAATCATATCAGCCCAATATTCTTTAATGCCTTCAGATTTATCATAAGGTCTTTGGAGAAAGCTGGTCCTAGATCCGGAAGGAAACATGACCCAGTGAGGAACTGGCCAAAGTGAAGAGTCTACTAATGGTATTGCCAAGTATATCATTATTGCTATAGTTTTGTAGATTGACTGCAAAAATCTTCAGTGTATACACAAATTTAGTTCATTCACATTTTCAAAGATCACTATTAGTCTTTAAAAGTGTAACATGACTTAAAGCATAAAAATAAACAGAAGCCACATCAAAATATCTTGGCTAATTTATAAAACTAGAAACATTTTCCCTCTGAAAAAAATTCCCAATAATATTCTCATGCTATACAGGCAAATCTAAAGGAAGAATTTGAAATGCTCCAATCTATAATTTTTGAAGATTTATTAAAAATATTTTTGTATCAATAAATTTATATTACCTTCAATATGAAAAAAATACATTGAAATGTTTTAAGATTTATAAGGTTTGTACTGAGGATAACTTCTATTACAAGACTGTACATGCTGAGAATAGAGATGCCTTTGGAGAATCCCAACTTCACAATTCTTGCAAACTTGTCCAGTGTATCCAAATCAATCACATACAGCTATAATTTCAGCATGACTGACAACAGAGATCAAATCATGAACAAGTCTAAAGAAAGAAAGTTTAGAGAATAGCTAGGAAAACAGTGAACCATTTAATTTCTATTGATACAGCTGGTGGCCCAATAAATCTCACACATATTTTACAGTGGATGCCTCAGTAGAGTGTGCATTGCTGACTACAAGGGACAGCTACTTCAAACTGTAATTTCACCATTGTTGACCCTTGTCAAAAGCATGATATGAATGGATTCTGCCTAAGTACCAACAAACTACTCATTATATAGCCTTTTTTTTCTTACTGCATTTTTATCTACATCTTTATGAGTCACAGATAACCCATCTACCCATCAATCCAGTAATCCATCAATCCATCAATCCTCAGTGGCCAATAACAGCACATACTCATATCAACACAATTCCATATTTTTCACATCACAGTATAAATGACTAATGATAACTTAGTATATTTAATGCTTTGAAAGAGTTTATGATAGCATGAAATCTGAGCTTAACAAAAGAATCTCTTAAGTTTTAATCTCAAACAATGAGCATATAATTTTCTTTGAGGATTTAAGAAGCCAGTGCAAGGGTCTTCACTAATGTTGTTAAAATTAGATTTCATGTATAGTCATATATCTCAGCTTTATGAAATTTCTCACTAAATAGTTTGCTTTTTTCCTATAGTTCTGGAAGTACAAGGAAATCATATCACAGCTTAGTACACTGTCATTTTGGATATTAAATGTTTAATAAAACCATTAAGGTCAAGTTTACATGTGAAATTCCATTTATCACTGTCTTTTTTGTGAAAAAGAAAATGACCTCATCATATGCTTAACTGAATCAATGCATTGATCTTTTGTATTCTTGAGCACATAACTCATTACCGCAAATGCATGTCTTTCTTGAAGGGATGCTTTTGTGTTACATGTGCTTTACATGTTCTATCACATTATGAAACCTAAACTTAGGCCATGAAAAAAAAGAAAACAAAGTCTATCATATCTGTCTTTCAGAAAAGAGGTTCTTAATTAACTGCAGGACATGGATAGAATTCAGGGAAAGTAAGAATATACTAGTCCAGCTTTTAATTAAATTAATTACATGCTTGAGCACCAAGGCAATAATTTTTTAAAAAGTAAGTTTTCTATTTTACCCATATATTAACATTATTTCATGTTCCTAAAAGGAGCATGGTGATACTACCCTATTTTCCTGCAGTAATTCCTGCTTTAGATCGTGTTTTTATTGACTGCTAATTCAGTGCAAAGCACTAAGGTACCTTTAATTTCTTTCGTCTAATTGCTCTGGCGAGTGTTTCGAGGACTATGTTGAACAGAAGTGGTGAGAGAGGGCATCCTGTCTTGTTCCAGATTTTAGAGGGAATGCCTTCAATTTTTCTCCATTCAGAATGATGCTGGCCTGTGGCTTATCATAGATTGCTTTTACAATGTTGAGGTATGATCCTGTTATCCCTAATTTTTCTAGAGTTTTGAACATAAAGGGATGCTGTACTTTGTCGAATGCTTTTTCTGCATCTATCCAGATGATCATATGGTTCTTATTTTTAAGTCTATTGATGTGGTGAATAACATTTATTGATTTCCGTATATTGAACCAGCCTTGCATCCCAGGGATGAATCCTACTTGATCATGGTGTACATTTTTTTTGATATGTTTTTGAATCCGATTTGCCAGAATTTTATTGAGGATTTTTGCATCTAGGTTCATTAGAGATATTGGTCTGTAGCATTTATACACAATGGAGTATTACTCTGCATTAAGAAATGACAAAATCATAGAATTTGGAGGGAAATGGATGGCATCAGAGCAGATTATGCTAAGTGAAGCTAGCCAATCCTTAAAAAACAAATGCCAAATGACTTCTTTGATATAAGGGGAGTAACTAAGGACAGAGTAGGGACGAAGAGCATGAGAAGAAGATTAACATTAAATAGGGATGAGAGGTGGGAGGGAAAGCAAGAGAGAAGGCGAAATTGCATGGAAATGGAAGGTGATCCTCAGGGTTATACAAAATTACATACAAGAGGAAGTGAGGGGTAAGGGAAGAATAATACAAGTGGAAGAAATGTTTTACAGTAGAGGGGGTAGAGAGAGAAGAAGGGAGGGGAGGGGAGGGGAGGGGAGGGGGATAGTAGAGGATAGGATAGAGAGCAGAATACATCAGACACTAGAATGGCAATATGTAAATCAATGGAAATGTAACTGATGTGATTCAGCAATCTGTATACGGGGTAAAAATGGGAGTTCATAACCCTTTTGAATCAAACTGTGAAATATGATATATCAAGAAAGATGTAATGTTTTGAAGGACCAACAATAAAAAAAGAGAAAAAAAAAGAGAACAATAGAGGACAGAACCTACTGGTTGTCAAAGGAATGGATACTAAATCAGAGGCAGCAGCTCTTGAAGGCTGGGCACTATATGCTACAGAGAAGGCTGGACCTTGGAGGAGGACCGGCTCAGGGTTGGAAAAGTAGAGACTGCAACCTGGGGTCTGGCAGAGACAAAGCATGTTCAAGAAACAAGCAGATCAATTTAGCAGGATGTGGTTTTCTCAAAATAGAACTTACCACTTTTTTTTCTTTACTATAGTCTTCTTAGAGAATCTAATCAAAGTTATGAACCTTATGCCAAATGTACACAGCATATAAATATTAAAATACTCTTATAATTTTAGAGAATTCCCTGAAATCTAAACAGACGATAAGGCTGAAAACCATCAAGTAAGCAGCTAGATACTGGGAGATGTTCCTATTAAACAATGATAGTTTGGTGGGGCAGTTAGCATCATATGTTGAAATTGGTTGTTGGGATTATCATATATTTACATATTGACTTTAACTGGGAAAAACTCTGATTATGAATAAAATAATCAATACTATAGAACAAAACTGAGTAGGTTATAGTGATGTTTGTGGCTATGCTGTGACAATGAACACATTTTGATTATCTTCACTAATTTGCAGACACTATGAAGAGGTAAAATTTACACATGTGATATAGATAATAGAGCTATCCTTTACACACAAAGAAATAGTACAAACAAGGTGCCTCACTTGTATCTGTCTTCTTAGAACACTGTTAAAATAAAGCTGTTAAAAATACCTGCCAGAAATAACGAATAAATCCACAGTATATATTTTTAAAAATAAAAAAAAGCACTAAGGTACACACTTTCCATGAATTGTTTAATATTGTCTATACGGCAACCCTGTGAAGTAGCTACTATTTATTTTATAGATGAGAAAATTGGGATTTAGAAGAATTAAGTTACTCAGCAAATGCCCACTTTTGTTTGACTGCAAAGTATAGGTTTTTTCAATACAGAGTTTTACCATTGTATAAATGTTTAAGGTTCAGGGGTAAGCTGGAGATACATTACAAACCAGATTGTTTTTATCTCCTGAGATGCTAACCAGAGGTTTAAGTCAATTTAGAAGTCCTTAAATCATAAAGGTTATGATTCAACTGTATCTTGGTAGTTTTATTTTTAAAAAAGATTCAACAAATTATTCTTTCACAAATTTTCTCTCAGCAATAAAGGGAGATCTTAATGTCATTTAAAGTAAAATTAGTCTGTGAACTAAGGGCATATTGGCTTCATGGAAAAAGTTTGTTGACTTTGAGATATGTTTCTTTAAAATCTGTGATAAACTTTGAAATTTTTTTTTATTTTTTCCCACCCATCTTCAAGGAAGACATTCTCAACTATCATCATCCTCATCTGTAACAATAATATATTGAAGGGGTGGAGGTGTGGTTCAGTGGTAAAGCACCTGACTTGATATCCAGCACTGCAAAGAAACCAAAAATGTATCAATCATATCCTATATGTATGTTCTGGAGATTTGATCCCCAAATCTTGAACCCCAACACTGCAAAGAAACAAATAATGTATCAATTATATCCTATATGTATGTTCTCTGGTAGGTACTGGAGATTTTACATATTTTTCAAAGACTGGCCAAAGTTTTTCTTACTACAGTCTATAAATTATAGAATCCAGCCCAACATCAACATGCTTATTTACCATAGTATTGTCAAACTATGTAGCTACTGTAGGACTGATTTCTTTCTCTTTGGGACATCTAAGTTTTCTATTTCTCTTTGGGCACTCTTCTTTGTTGTTCCAGTTATTTTATGTAGCACTTTTATTATTGGTCATCATTTTGAGGTATGAGGGCATTGGTAAAGTTTTTGCCATATGATCTAAATATTCATTCAAACTACCTTGACTTGATAAGGTTATTAAAGTAATTTTTTGACTCATTCAATTTTTTTTAATAAATTGTATATAACCGAAGCTCTCACTGAGGATGGCAAAAGAAAAAGAAGGTCTCTGTGGCTATTGTCATGTAACTAAGTAAATGAATATTGATTAGGCTTGTCGAGTGCCAAGTACAGAAGTTCTGTTGCTTGCACCTGCAGAGCCTGGAGTTTTGGATGAAGAACCTTTCATTATCTTCCTCTTGAAAAGACTGGCTAAACAATGCAAGAAAAAAATCCCACTGAGTAAATGAAAAGGAAGGACTCTTCTTTTTTGAGTATCTAATCACACAGGTGTTAAATACCCCTTGTTGACCCTTTTGCTGACTTTCCCCAACATCTGTTCTCTGCTCTTACCTGTATCTATCTAATAAAATTCCTCTGAAATGGATTTTTTTTCACTGTGTAATTGCTTCTGCTCACAGTCATATACAATTTGGCACAAGGATGGTGGGCTTAAATGTCAGCAGTACACATATATCAGTTTTTTCCAAACGATTCCATTGTTATTGTGAATTTCAGAGGTTCAAGCATTTACTTTCCTTGCTACTTTTGTGATTAAAATATTTCATCAGAGCAGAAGAGAAAACTACCTTCCTAATAATTCCTGAAACATAAACACATTATGATGCATACATGTACACTCCTACTGTCAGCTTACATTGCTAGTGCAAGGCCAAAATTTACACAGCAATGGTAGGAATATAATGTTGAAAGAAATAGACTTGGAGAGAAATGATTTAGTTTTATCATGCAATCATTTTTCCAAGAAGTGCCCAATCTGATCTCTTAAAATATGGAACAATTTAGTGTAAAATGACTGTTTTGTACAATTTAGCCAAGCATACTTACAATTTTCACTGTTACAGCTCCAGTTGGAAATTTAATTAGTTAGAATTGTTTTCAGGGACATCTATCCCAGCCAAGTTAATGCCATATCCTTAGGATGCAAATAATTGAAGCTTTCTCCTAGCATGAAACTTGTAAATACAATCTAGTTCATGAGCACTCAGGAGCTTATGGAACCAATGCTAATTGTTCATCTTAAAAGTCATGGATCACATAACTGAAAATGTGGAATAGAACTTGAAGATCCAATAGTCCAACATATGCAGATATGTCTCAAGAAATATCAAGCCTACAAGATGCTCAAATAAAATCTTCTGGAATTCTATGGTCAATAGTTTTTAAAAAGCTCTATCCAGGAAGAGATTTATAAGATGTGCATTAACAACACAATTTCTGAGAAGTACTATATGAAAGAAACCTACTGAGCATAATCAGAAATGTCTGTTGTTGGTCAAAGAACCCCTTTATTTGTTCAAAGTAATAGAGTTCAGAACAGTATAACTTGAAATTTCACTAAAAATGTTCAGTCATTGTCAGTTAACTAAAAGGAATTGAGTACGTCCAGTGTGATCAAAGATCTAGTGAATTAATTTTTCTTAATTCCTGCCTTCTCTATTGTATGTCCAATGACTTTCTCCCCATCCTAAGGTACTATGCCAGCCCCCTAGCTGCTTCTCTGCAAACTACATTTCATAGAACAGTCAAATACAATTTATATAATTGTAATCAAAATATCATTCTTGTGCTCAAAATCTCCCAAATATCACTTACTTAGAGTAATATTCAAAACCTTCACCAGGGGCTACCAGACCTACAAAATCTGGACCCCAGTTACCAAACTACTTTCTACTGGATTCTTCTCAGTGATACTCAAGCCATCAAAAATGACTACTTTTCTGTGCTTTAAACAGACGCTGAACGTAAACGCATGTTTCCACCTAAATATGCTTCTCACTTAAAACCTTAATACCTGCAAGTAACACATGACTATTATTATCACATCATTTAATTCTTGACTCAAACATTACTTTATAAGTAACTAGCTCCATGACTGCGCCATACCTTGCTATTCCTTTGCCCTGCTTTTTTTCATCTCAGATTGTATCACTCTGTATTAGCTCTTTGAGGGAATATTATTATGTTTCACTAATGTGGTCTCTTTTACAAATATTTATTGATCTGATGAAGAAATGATGAATAAATAAGCACATGAATTCTCTTCCTCTCAGTCATTTCCAAAAGATGAAGAGTAATATGAATTTTTATGTACTAAGAAAATTCAATAGAGTCTTAGGTTTGAATTTGTAATTTTGGCCACAAAATCAATCTACACCAATCCCCTATCTACACTGGTTGCCCTAGTGCCCATAGCCCTTTAACTCTCTACAACACAGAATGTTCTTGGGACATTTTCTTATGTGTATCATTATTAATTATTGATTCACAATTTATCCATGCTTCCATGTGACATTTTAGGTATCTTTTCTTTCACAGTGTGCATCAGCATTTCATGACTGCCTAGAAAACAGGATCAGGTCCCTTTAACTTGTGTGGTAAAGCACCCTGTGCCAAGCCATATGCACACTGTACTGCATAAAAGCCTTTTAATGACAAATTAGATTTTTATTTCGGTTCATTACGCCTGGGTTTTCAGGCAATGTTCCGGATTTCATGCTTTTGTTTGTAATGAGTCATGGCCCCCTTGACAAACAAGAGAGTAATTAAACTAACCAGGTTATCAATAGAAGCTTGTGATGGATCTCCTGTTGCATATGGTTATTTCATCTTCAATAATAGTTGGATATCATGAAAGATTACGGCCTGTTAGTGTGACAAGGAGCAAGTTGAAAGCCTGCAACAACAATAATAAAAATACAATCTTACCTGTACCTTTTACAAGCAAATCAGTGTCATACTAATTGACAGATGAGTGGAATTTTATTTATAGGTATATTTTATAGGTTTTATTGCTTTCTACAAAGGGACGTGAATCTTCCCTTAACAAAACAATTAAAAATTGCTAAAGTATTCTCTACATTGTGTGTATTTTTATGTGTTTGTAGCTTGCACTGTTTCCTCATTCAAATATTTTTGATAAACATTCTTCCATTATTTTTCCACCAAGTTATTAGCAAGTACTTTAATAAAAATAGGTATTTGTGATTTTTTTTCTGGAACCTTATTTAAATTGAATCTTTACTATTAAGAATAAAATACCATAGAAAAATAGAGGTGCAATAAAAATGAAGAATCACCCTTAATAGAAAGTGATGAATTTACTAGGGTATTAAAAAAAAAAGACAATGTTTTATTATATGAAGGTTTATTTCCAGGTTTTATATTCACCACCTATTGAAAAACATTAAACCCTATTTTTTTTTTCATTGCTTTCCAAAGGAAACTTAACTATATTCAGAGCACACAGTTACTCTGGTCACGTTTCTAAGTGAACCAGGTATTTGCATTTTCAAGGATCCAGTTGTACTGAACTCTCTCCCATTGTGTTATTTAACATATGTGCTATGTTTAAAGCTTGGTAGAAAAGCAAATGTTTATGAAAAGACACATCATCCATGGCCTAAAATCTTCTCCAAGATTCTTCCCCTGACAGACTTCCCCCCTCAGTGATGGCATTCTTGCAGTCATGTCAGCCACCTGAAGTCACCTGGACTCTCATCTCCTTTTCTCACTTCTCACTGCAGTCAAGGGGTCCTTGGGGCTCCATCATCACAACAGGCCTGGATCCCAGCCACTCTGCACCACCTTTTGCCACTCTGCAGGAGCTGCCATCGCTTCAGTTACTTGCAGCAATTTCCTAACTAGTCCCTCCTCTTCCATCTTGGCCTCACCCACGTCTTTCCATGACTTGGCAACCAGAGGGCTCCTTCCAGAGCACAAAGCGGATCCCACCTCTCTTCTGTAGTGCCTCACCACTTCACTCGGTAAAAGTCACATCAGGAACATGGCCCTCCAGGTCCCACCTGGTCTCCTGTCCTGTTCCTCTTGGGCCCTGACCCCTGTCACATTCCCTTCTTTCTCCTTGCTTCTGCCACACTGATCTTGGTGTTTCACAAACAAAGCAGGGTTGCTTCCGCGCCCGGCTCTTAGAGAAAGCTGTTCTCCTTTCCCCTAAGGCCTTCTCCAGCTGTGCACAGAGCAAACCATTCCTTTGCACCCAGCCTGTTTGTAAATCCTTCCTTCTCAGGGAGGCCTACTCAGATAACCATCTAAAACACCAGCTTTCATTCCTTGCTCAAATTCTTCCTACTTGGATGCTGTAAGGTGTCTGCTGTTATTGTTTCTGTTTTTCCCTATAGTGTTTATCACCTTCTGACTTTTACTCAAACTTCTGTGTCCTTATACCTGCTGTTTATTGTCTCCTCATCCCTACCTCATCTGGAATAAGGCTGATAGTGGAATTGCTTTGTCTCTTGAAAAAGGCCTGGCGCCTCCTGGTGGCTCCATAACCATCTAATGACTGAAGGAACAGCTGGGTGACACCAAAGGTTTTTAAGCATCACTCTCTGCTAGGCACTATGCTTTGATTTCTAAATGTGCAAAGATGAATTATCCAATTCATTGACCCTGCCATCAGGAGCTAACTAGGAAGCTACCCATATCCATGAAATCATTACAACAGAAAAGCAAAAGTGTAAGGCAGGAGCAACTCGTAAATAATACTCATAGAAGGGACAGCTATTTCCAGCTGAAGTAAGAATATGGAGACCATGACACCTAAAATAGGCATTGAATCTGTGGAAATGGAGAAAAGCAGTTTCCACATAGGTGAAAGCACATATCAAAATCACTAAATGGCTGAACCCAGGGAGTAAGTAGGGGAAAACAGAATAAGAAAGGGTCCAGACCTGCATCAACATAGCCAACTTCAAGTACAAATTCTGCCTAGCTGTGTGACCTTAGACAAATTGTTCAACTTCTCTGAACTTCCATTTTCACATTTGTAAAACAGGAATAATACCATCGAGCTTGGAGAATTGCTGTGAGGAAATCAGGAACATAAAGCACCTGGTCCATTGACTAACTCCCAGTGATTGCTCAATAAACGAGAGCTGTTATTGAAGTGTAGTTTGACTGGAGTACAGATGAAGTGTTCCCCTCATCATGCCATTTTTCCAACAGGAAGTAAGACCAAAATGTATTGCATTTACTCTGCTGCTCCCTGTGAACATTCATCTATTGTCCAACTTGAAAAATGAAGCCGAAAATGACTCGTCTTGTGTTTCAAGCATAAAATACTGCAAATGTGATGCACGGGCATATCGGGTATAAGATTGCTTTGAATTATAGAAGGAATAAAAATATATGTATGTTATATTTTTGCTGCAGATTATTTTTTTTTTTTCCTTACCAACCAGGTTTTACTTATTTTTATTTTTTTTCATTTTCAGTTGCTCCTACAATTCAGGAAATTAAATCGGGCACTGTGATCCCCGGACGCAGCGGATTGATAAGGTGCGAAGGTGCAGGTGTGCCGCCTCCGGCCTTCGAGTGGTACAAAGGAGAGAAGAAGTAAGGACTTTGCGATTATTACTGTGTTTCAAGCACTGGGAGCTAATGTGTTTGTGTTTCAGATACTTACTTTAAGCAATTTCTTTAACTGGCTTGAATGATTCTCAGCAGCAGGCAAAAGAAAGGGGCCCACGTGGGAGGGATGAGCAGCTCATAGCATCCACAAGAAAAGTCCACATTGGTTTATATAATCTCAGAAATGCCTGCAAATCCCCGAGGGCCGATGCCTTTCATTTCTTTGCTTCCTTTCTGAACCAGCACACCAAGCCTCTTCCTGACAACCGTGTTTACTTGGGAAGTAAACCTGGCTCTAAAGGACTTGAGCAGAGCCCCCACAAGAGCACTTCAAGTGCAACGGAGCTGCGGACTGCCTCCACCCTTGCACCTGCCTGACTCTCCCATAAGACAGTGGAACGTTCTGTGTTATGGGACACTGTGTTTCAGATACTCTATCACGAAGGAGTCTGTAGAGGAGATAAAATACATAGGTAAAAGAACTAACCAGAGGATTTGGGGCTACTCTAACGTCAGCTCTGTATGATTGTACCCTAGAGAAACCACACAAGTCTTGGTAAGAGCTTTTGAACAAGAAAAGACAAGGATTGATATTTTCTTCTTCCTTGTACCAGTAGGCTCATGCATACCTCTTCAACTGCTCTTATCAAGGCTTCTAGGAAGCTGCTGGCTAACTAGAAGATGTCATACAGACGTAAGGATTATTATCTATACTACACATATTTTGCTTCCAAATTAGGGAGGGACAAATTCAAGAAAAATATTAAGCTGAGTCATATTAAATTGCCATATTTTAGTAAAAAACAGAAAAGCCAAATATTGGCAATTCCATAGAGTTCAACACAGTTGTACGGGGTTTGTTTACTCAGATCCTAGCTCAAAATGAATTGAAACTAACATCCAAAGAGAAAGCTGGCAAAATCACACAAGAACTTACCATTGCCATGATAGGTGAAAATGGATTAGATAAGCAGTTACTTAGATTTTGAAATTGGAATCAAAAAGTGGTTTGTGGAAGACCGTCTCCCACTTTAACATTGGACTTAATGCTCTGAATATCTCACTGTGGGTTTACCTTAAATTTTTGCAGCTATATTATTTGCAACCTCTTATAATTTGGGTTGTTCAATTCTTATTCTTTTCACTAATTAATTTTTTGCTAATTCTAATTGGGGCTTTGTGGTATATTTTTTTAATACTGAGAAGGAGATTAAATGATCTGTGGTCACCCCCATTCCACCTATGACATTCTAAGTCTTCAAATATAGCCTTTGTCAGACCCTCATAACCCAGGTTGAAAAATGGTCAGTTTGTAATTATCTACATGTACACACAACCAGTCGAGTGCTCTCAAAACTTGAAATGTGTGGAACTTTTTGTTCAAACATTATCTTATTTGAGAATTAGTATCTATGAACATAGCACTTCCCTGATAGATGTGGGATGAATGAAGCCCCAGTTCCAGCTGCCTAGAGCTCCTCTCAGCATGTCCTTGCAAGACCTCTCAAACCCCCAGTTCCCTACAAAAGAGTTTAAATTCACTGACTTATATTATTTTACCTGTCTCCCAAAGTCATTTTTAATATATGTTATCAATGGAATAATAGCTAACCATCAGAATTATTTGTCATCCAAGTGAGAGCTCCTTTGTTAAAGGCCAAATTTTTTCCAATACTTGGGTGTCCTGGATTTTTTTTTCCTGTTCTCCCTTTCCCTTTTCTAAATTCAGATACCATTGTCAAAAAAAAAAAAAAAAAAGTTTGCAATAACTCTCAGTCCACATTCTTGGCCTACACTGTATACAGCAAGGTTCCTATTTGTACCCATAATCACAGCTTCAGTTTTTTTCCTACTGGGATGACATACTACAGCTTTTATTATATTTTCAAAAAAAGTTTAAGAACTACTTGCTAACAAGGAAAAAATAGATTGGTTCTCCCCAATCAATGTTTTCCCCAACACACTCACACACCTAGGGAAAATCCAGCAGCTGTGAAAATCAGATGCACTTTTGAAAGGCAAACATATTTTCAGTTCTGAGTGAAGTATATGCATTTATCATTTTCTCAGTTTTATATAAGGAATTATTCAAATTTTCAAATATTTATAAATAATTTCCTTTCCAAACTATTGTAAAGCAAAGTATATGTAGAGAGAAGGAGTCTGGTTGCTGAATGGTTGTGACTATATTCCCTAAGGATTCACCATCAAGTTCCAGGCTATTCAAATAGTTACTTCATCAAAAGGAAAAACTATCTATTGCTATTTGTATAGCTAGTATTCAAAGTTGCTAACAAATATTAACATTTATTCTCATAACAAACTGATGAGAAATATACTATTATTTTTATTAGATTTTGCTTGTGGAAAACAAAACACACCATATTTTTAAGTCATTTGTACAAGTTTTTACAATTAGTGGCAGAGCTGCGATTTAAATCTAGGAAATCTTGCAAAGGAACCCATGGATTAAACCCTTCTACTATGGCACTGAGTGTAGGTCATGGCTCTGCAGAGTTTATCAAAAATAATTGGAAATGCCAATGATAAATACCAAAGGTATAGGCATTTCAGTTTGATTATAGGTTTGCAAACTAGGATACTCCTTATACAGATACTCACAACTTCCCCATTTATTTAGTCAAGGACACAGAAAAAATGGAATCAAGTGCACACATGGCAGAGACAGATACAACACATTTCAGAGTTGTCTTCTTGACCTTTGAGACCCTGTCCAGGAGTGAGATGCTGTCAGAGACCCTGTCAAAAGGAGGAAGAGTTTTTGCAAGCTTTGGAGGAGTTCTGTTTCCCACAGATCTTTGAAAGTCTTTAAATTCTTTTTTCTCATTTATTCTACACACCTCTGTGAGCTTACATGAAGAGTCAAAAATAATTTACCTCACTTTTTTTTTACATGTTAGGAAATGTTTATAAATATATATTTATCTTAAATCAAGTTCTTCAAAGTCAGAATTTCATCCAAATATACAGAAAACAGAGGCTGATCCTGGACATCCCTAGCCTTTTTTGCATGCAGTTCTTCACCCTGTAAAGTCCATTTTCTATGTACTGAAAATAATAAGCTTGAAACCCTTTTAAAAAAGAAACTCTATAAAATTAAGCCCACTTTAAAGAAAAGAAAGAACTATATTCTTAAGGAGAAAAAAAACACTTTCCAGGTCTTTGAATTCTTTTTTCTCATTTATTCTACACACCTCTATGAGTTAAGATTTACTGATGAAAAATTTAAGACACAGGGGAGTTAAAATAACCAGTCCAAGAGCATTCACCTTAAGTTGCTTTCAAAACACATTTTAGATTTGTCAACCTCACAGCCAGCCCCACATTCTTTCCCTTGTATCAGCTGTCATTGTTAGTTATCTATCACTAATTAACAAAATAAACTTAAATATAATAGATTAACAGTTCCTGTGGTCAGGAATCCAGGAGTAGTTTGACTTGATGGTTATGGCTCAGGGGCTCTCAGAAGGTTGCCATCAAGAAACCACATGCCGCTGGCCATACTAAGGCCTGGTTTGGGCTAGAGGATCTGCTTCTCAGTGAGTTCATCCCATATGCCCAGCAACCTAGTCCTGGTGATAGCTGTTGGCAGGTGACCTCAGGTAATTGCCATGTGGATATCTTCATAAGGCTACCTAAATGTCTTCCTAACATGGCAATGGGCTTCCTCCAGAATTAGTGATTCCAGAGATAGCAAAGTAGAAGCTGCTTTATCTTTTATGACCTGGTCACAGAGGCATGCTGTGTTTTATATGCAATGTCTTATTGCTGCACAGGACAACTCTCTTTAGTGGGGGAGGGGACAATGCAGGGACATGAATATCAAGAGATAAGAATTATTGGATGCCATCTTCAAAGATAGTTCCTAACGTATCTCTATTATAAACTAATTGTTTTTCATATTAGAAATATCAGACATTTGATTTAGTTTATTGCATTGTTTATATAAGCATTTTGACACTGACTAAATTTATATGGTCATTATTAAAATATTACTCTTTTGAATAAGGTAGTTATTATTTAACTCTTTAATCTCTTTCAGCATACCTAGCAGCGACAGGCCCAGTAGTCTTAATTTCGCTGTCTATACATTTTAGGATTAGTAAAATCAGAGTTTGGCGATCCATTATAAGGAGTGCCAAAAATTTAACCTTTTCTCTTGAAAATAGAGAAGGTTGATAAGAAGAAATATACTCCTTATATGCAATAAAAGGACAATTCTAGAACATCCAATGTAATTTTAAGCCAAAAAAGTCTCTAATGATATAAAATCAAATTAATCTATTGCTTAATAACAGTACAGTCTAGTGGGATTAAGGTTAAACCATACATTGTAATGGATTGACATGACAAAAAGTACTTCAAAAGAGGGAGTGATGTATCACTTTGTGAAGTCAGAATCACAATCTTGTCTTAGATCAAAATGTTGCTATATGCTTATGTGGATGAATTCCCTCCTCTTCTTGATTTCATGAAATTCAAACCTGACACCTGGAAAGCTACACTTTCTGATTCCTTATGGCCAGTTTAACTGCTCCCAGTTTTTATGAGGCAGATATGATTCAGTCATTCCACAATATATAAATATATGAAAGCATCACAATGTAGCCCCCAATATATACAATAATTGCTCATCAATTAAAATAAAATGCTAACTAAATAATTAAATTTAAAATATCATTTTATTCACTTTGCCTGATCTTACACAAAGGGCCCATTATAGCAATGCATTTTGGAAATTAATTTCAACACTGCTTCTTTTCTAATCCTTCATCATAATTCAAGATAGGGATGCAAAAGTTATAAATACCATAAATAGAAATTTCTCTTATGAATGAAAAACATAATAAAACATTAAAAATTATCAATGTATTAGTCAAAAACTAACATGCATCTTAAAAATGAAATCTTGTGCATTTGATAGTATGGCAAGTATACTATCTTGACTTTTTAAGTAGCATGGTTCAAATTTAGTCCATGCATTTATAAATCATTCTTTACAAAACTTTTAGAGAAAATGTCATAACTATTTCTAATTTACCATGGTGAAAAGGGTAAGATACTTATGTATTTAAAGCCTGCATGAACAAACATACATAATATATATCAGGAGACAGTATATAGACTGGACAGGACCTACAACCAACCACATAGATGACCAGGTGAATGTGAGATTTCATGTCAGACAATGATGATTTTTTATTCCTGGCTTTACAGAGGTAATAATGTGAGATATCATAATTATGTCAGTGACCATTCCTCTCCTCCTGCCTACTCTATTTTTTTTTTTTTTGAGGGAGTACTGAGAGATTGAACCCAGGGGCATTATACTATTGAGAACATCCTCAGCCCTATTTTGTATTTTTTTGTAAACAGGATCTCACTAAGTTGTTTAGCACCTCGCTTTTGCTGAGGCTGACTTTGAACTAGTGATCCTCCTGCCTCAGCCTCCCAAGTGCTCAGATTACAGGTGGGCACCACTGCACTGCACCCGACTCCTCCTGCCTACTGTCTAGGCAGTCCATAAATTTCATCTGTTGAAGGAATTTAGTAAAGAGTGTCTTCTCTAATTAAATTTTTAAGGAAATCAGCAGAATGAATTAAAATATTTCTTTGGGTCTTCAGTTATCCTCTTTCTCATGTATTTTATTCATGTCAAAATTATCAACTCATGCCAGGCACAGTAGCACCTACCTGTAATCCCAGCAGCTTGGGAGGCTGAGGCAGGAGGATCACAAGTTGAAGGTCAGCCTCTGCAAAAGCAAGGCGCTAAGCCAATTCAGTGAGACCCTGTCTCTAAATAAAATATAAAATACGGTTGGGGACTTGGCTTAGTGGTTGAGTGCCCCAGAGTTCAACCCCTGGTACCCTCCCCCGCAAAAATTATGAACTCATCACATTTGTATAATGCACTAGGATTTTCAAAACACTGTTATATATGGTAGCTTTGCAAAATGTTTGCATTGTATATTTCACTTACAAAGAATCAACTCTTCACACCTGGGGTGCTACTTGAGAGAGGAATTAAAAAAAAAAATCATGAGAAGATAAACATGTAAAGTACCATACAGAGCACAACTTGGTGTTTTACTCAGTACCTAAGCTGGAAAAATACACATGATGGGAGGTCCATACCTTGCTGCTCTTTCAGGTGCTCCTCACTCTGATATATCTCAAATAGTGTATGCATCTCTCCCTTCCTTGTGAGAGTCTAACATTGAAGGTGTATATTTAATACCATAGTTCTAAAACAACACAACAATGTCATCTGCTCCTCAATAATGGACAAACAGTGGTCAGCAACGCTTTTTAGAGTATACCTATGAATAAGATTTAATTTAATTTAATTTTAGGAAAATTAAGAATATACACATTCTAATTTTTTTACTTATTTGTATCCTACTATATTATAAATGTTAAATGCCATACAGTATACAAAACTATAAAAATGAGATAAAATTACAGTATAAATGAACCCTTGTTATTTTCTCAAACTCTAACACATCATTTTCTACTCATTTTAGGATTTTTGCTCTCCATTTTGGAGACTGTTATAAAGTATGGTAGCTTAAAATAAGACATTTAAGAACTTTTCAAAGGCAATTTTAACAGCATGCAACTTTTACCCTACTTGCTGACTTTGCAATCTTACAACATACTTACATATCTCACCCATTCCTTGCATAATTCCAACCAGTTTATACTTAAGGAATAAGCTATCCCTAAGAATAGAATGGGAAGTAAATAAAATTTTCTGATTTCCATGTCAGGATGTCTCCTATATTTTACACTGCAACTTTGATTATACAGAAGGAACAAGAAATATATTCTATCTGTCTCTCTCTTTTCACCTTTTCATGTATAAGATCATTCTTACCAGAGTTAGAAGTTACATGTATTGATTTAGAAGGGTGTATTTTTCCTGGGCTGGGTGCTCTGACAAGCACCCTAGTTCCAGCACCTTGTGAAGCTGAGGAAAGAGAATGGGTTGAGCAACATAGTAAGTAAGACCTGGTCTAAAAAAGAAAAGAAAAGAAAAATTTCCTGCTAACTTATGATTTTACTTCTTCATTCAACAAATATGCCTTGGGCACTTATCATCTGTGAGATAATTTGAAAAATTTGAAAAGCAAATAAGTTCCTGCATTGAAGGATCAGGCATTTTTAGTGTATTTTTATGTAATGTTATGTAATGTAATGTAATGTGATTCTGATGGTATTTCATTCCTTTTAACCATCAGTGTCTTATCAGTACAAGTCTCATCATTCCCGTGGAGTTCATGGAGGTAAAGAATAAATATGCAAAGCAACTCAGAGCATTTCCTCAACTGGAAATTGGACAGCACATGTCCATATGAGATACAAATGCATATTATTATGTTTAAAATCTGGGCCAGTGAAGCAAAGAGGGAAGTGGACCAACTCCATATTGCATTCCCTGACTTAGAGAGTTTAGAATTTGTCGTAAGAATCAACAAAATGAAATAAGCACTTATTTAGAAAATCCTCAGGGAATTTTTAGTCAAGTCCTGTGAAAGTGCGCAGAAAGAAAGAGTCCCTTCAGCTCAAATCAGAGGATTAAAGAATGCTTCAGGACAAAGGTAGCTTTCTTGCTGGACACCAAATGTTGAATAATACTTTTAACCATTACAAGAGGTTGAGAATAATCATGGGCAAGGGAAGAACATGATCAATTTCAAGTGAGAATTGTATAGAGATTTTTTTTAATGCCTTAGGATGCAACATATGAATTCAGGTGTAATAAGAAGTAAGACTAGCAAGGCACCTTAGAGAAAGGCTTGAACAGTCTGAAATGTGGTAAAGCATTCAGACTGGATTCTGTGGCATTTAGAAGCTATTGAAGGGTTTCTCAAAGTAGTAAACAATGCAGTTCCTATCAGAATGTTTCTTGAGGCAATTGGGGGAATGGATGGGAGAGGTAAAAATAAAGCTCAAACTGGAGTACAGGCTGTACAACTATAAAGCAAGAGAGAGAAGTGGTAGTGTTTATTTATTTTAGTAACCATTTAGATGGGGCAAGATAATTTGAACATAATTTCAGCTTTTTATCCAAACAATACAGTGAATGGTGAGTCCATGAGGGAGGCTGAAACAAGAAAAAATGGTGTGGGAAGAACCATGATGAGTTTGATTTAGGACAGATTAGAATCCAGGTATTAATATTGTATATAGAGTCCACCAGTAAACACCTGGAATTTGGTTGCTTTCTTAAAATTTAGTGATCATTACAAATAAATATCTGACCCTATCACTTTATACATGAGGCCTGTTCATAATTCTTTACTGTCCCTGGACAGAGTTCTAACAGCACAGAATGTGGCATGGAAGGCCTTCACACTGTAGCCCCTGTTTACCTCTCTAGCTATGAATCTTGTTATTTTGCACCTCACAACTTGAACCATGGCCATAGTGAGAGAGTTTCAGTTCCCAAATTGCACATGCTTGCTTTCTTTCATGCCTCTTCACATGTTGACCCCTTTGCTTAAGAACTTTTCCACACATTCCCATCCCTGGCTCCCCTGAGCTGTCTGCCTTCACTGACTAGTCCTTTAATCTCCGTGCTGATGCTCCCTTCTCCAGGAATGCCACTCAGAGCCTTGTCTATTTGGGGAGGTAGCTCTATCAAGGCACTTATTAAACCATCCTCAGCTTCTTTTACTTGTCCCAGCTCACTTTTAAACTCTTACCTGGGAGTGAGGTTTCTCTTTGTTCACCATCCCAACACCCCAACACCTAACATAGTATTTAGCATGAATAACACACAATGTTGAAAGAATGAGTTATAGCCTCTTAATAATTATAAAGTAGAGACATTCTTATTTGAATTCAGTCTCAGATGGAAAACAAAGTATTCACACAGCTAGATCCTGTCACTTTAGACTGTGGGACATTGTAAACCCAGCATATGTTTGGGGAAAGGAAAGTGGATTCTGTCGCTCAATTCTGTCTCCCTTTATTGTAAATGTAATCTTTCCAAAATGGTTGTGTTATTATTCTGTGGGACGAAATTTGACATTAAAACCGTGGACATATTGATATTAGAAAAGCAGTTCAAGCAGAGGGGAGAAATTCAGTTGCAGGCCAGGTTGTCAGGGATACGGGAACTCACCGCAGTCAGGGGCGGCTTGTCACCTGCACTGCAGCCTTTGTTTATTCGATGTAGGGTTAAAAGGGATGATCCTCCCTCTGTGAATCAAACTGTCACAAGTAAAGCAGTCCAAAAGTCTCTTATCTAAAATTATGAATTTCATTAAAATTGATAAAATAAACAAGACATACATTTTAAATAGCTTAATAAAGTCTAGAATCATTAAAGTATCCTAATGTATTATAATAACATTAATTTATTCAAATGCACAACTAAAGATAGATACCCCTTGGGGCTAAGACAGCGATGCATGATATTCTTCAGTCTGTTCCTAGGAATAAATGATATCATATTGTTTTCAAGCCTTAAGTATCAAGCAACACAATAAACCAATAGGTTGCTATAGCAGCATGTTCACATAAATTTTCATTTCTCTCTGGTTTCCAGCAGTTCTTATTCCTCCCCCTTTTTACTCTTATTTTTCTGTTATCTACCCTGCACATCTGTGAAAAGTCTAGATGAGGTTGATAATGTGCATGTAATTGTTACTGAATTTGGCACATCTTGGAATCATGATGCCATGATCTTTTCAGTCACTCTCCAGATCTTTTCTTTAAAAATAATTTCCTGTATGCTCACTATTTAATATTTGGCTGCCATCTGAGAGGAAATGTATCTGTTCTGTCTAAGAAACAGACCCTATCATCGAACAATAATATCACCTATCATAATCTAGTGCCTCCCGCACTTGATATATATGTGCATAGATATTACACATTATATATTTTTAAAACATTCTTACATTAACATTTTGCTACTGGGTTCATTTTTCCCATTTCATAAATGAAAAAACTAAGAATTAAAATATGTAATAGCATAATACATGGAGAGTCAAGCATGCAGCACTCACTGTGTCCCTACCTATTAAGTGCCCAACACTATTATACTATGTGTTTCGAATACAACAAGTAGCAAAACCCTTTAGAAACCTTGCCATAAAGGAGTTACACTCTAATAGGGAAGATGGACATTAATCAAAAATCAACAGATATATGAAATCTTAGAACTGAAATAAGATTAGAAAGAAAAGTATTTGATATTATGCTTATGGTTTGGCCAAGTCAGACACAATGCAGTCACTCTACAGCATCACTAGAACTTGAACTTTAGACAGGATTTTAGAATTATTCTAGAATATTGCATTCTTATCCCCTAATTAAGGTTGCATTCTTTGCCATTCTTGATTACATTCAGAGTATCCACACTGAGGTGAGATGTTCCACCATGCAAATATTTAGTGAACCTGGGGAAGGGAAGCAAACCATAATAGGGTTTGATGCATAGGGTATGTGGACTGGGAGGGAAATGGAGGAGAAAGGAGAGGAAAACCCATTTTGTGCTTCTCATCTCAGGTTTCAAGAAGCCCAAAAAACTGACTCCCTAGAGGCTAATGACAGCAACTTTGAAAAGCTTTATTATAAGACATAATTAAAAACCAAGTAGTCATGAGGCCTCTGACAGATTCATCCAGATAGCTAGCTGAATTGAAGCCTTTTGTTTGTTTGACTTTCTACCCCATTACGCTCAATCCTTGGATGGAACCTCACTTTCTTGGCACAGATACCACACACAAGTTGGCTATTGAGATCCATTTTTTTTTTCTCTGCCCCGAATCAATTTTCTTAAAGAACCAAGATTTCTGACTTCTATCTCCAAATGCAAATACTCAAAACTTCAAATATCCATGTTTACTCCTTGTGATTTGAAGACTAACTGCTGTTGTGAGAGGATCCCATGGTCAGAAGACCTGCATTTCAACCTGCTAATTACCAGATGGTAAAAGATAAATTAGATTCATCTCTCTAAACTTCAGTTTCCTCATCTTTAAAACAGGACTACATAGCACCAATATTCTAGAGTCGCTGTGAAGTTTAATTGATATATACAATTGAAAATGCTTACATGTTTTCTGAATGTCAATTTCTTATAATCTTAACATTGAAAATTTTGGGGGTATAGTGCTGAAATTTTTTTTTTAGTGTTAGATAACTCCAGCCATAGTGTATTGAGAACAACTACCATTTTCCACATATAGAAAGCCTTCTTCCTCACACTGAAAAGACTAGAAATATAATTATAATGCAGAGCCTATATTGTTTATTATTATTCCTGACCCAGAAAGACAGATAGGGAACAATAATCCCAAAATGTTGAGTGAAGCTAGATTTATATATAAAATGAATAAGGTACAGAGCAGCTTCTCCATTTATTTTTGCAATCTTAACAATTGGTACTCATGGCTATGTGGTCAGATTTTCTATAGTGATGTTGCTATAGGTTCTTCTGGTCATCCTTGATAACTACAGCCTGCAGGAGATTAAGACTGTAAGCATTTCATGAGTCTGAAATGTAGTATCTCTAGTAATTAGTATGCTTTCCTTGTGCTACTTTTGACTGACACTAAAAAATATAGGGGGACTATTCTAATTCAGAGCTAGTTAGTGGGTCGGGCTGTGTCACTTATGAGCTGGCAGGATCTGCTGGCAAAGCAAATAGCCTGCAGTTTACAGATTTATGAGACATTGGCAAAAGACAAAGGAAGAAAAAGAGAAATGGTCCTCGATATGGAGACAAACTTCTATTGGTGTCAGAAAGCAGAGGACAGCAGGGTCTACAGTAATAGAAGGATCTATAGCCATATTCCCTGTGGTGAAGATGCAACAAAGAAGAGTGACCAGGTATTTCCAAGTAAGCACCACATGCTGCTAGAGAAAGGGATACCATGTCTAACTCCTAACTCAGTAGAAAAAAACATTTTTTTTTAGAAAAAAAAATAAAAGGCTATAGGACAGCATCTTTCATTCTGTAAGTCAATATGAGAATGATTCTTTTTGTAGAAAGTATCATTACTGACAGTTATCTTGGAATAATCTGTTTCAAAAAGAAATGTCATCAATTAAAGAACATTTTTATTATGTGCTTTTAATCAGATTAAGGACATACCTACTTCCAGGTGTGGCTCAAATTTCTACAACCAATAACTCAGGGTGGGTGTGTTTCTCTATAGTAAATGCCTCTTTCCATGTCTGACTCATCTGCTTGACTTTGACCTTCTCAAGGGCAGAGTTCATGTGCTGCCTGTCTAGTCCCTAATCAGTCAGCATAGAACTCATCTTTATAACAATGGAATGGATATTTTCTGAATTGATTTGAATATTTAAGAAAGTCCCAAACCCAGATCCTTTCAAGAAAATTACAGTACATCCTCTGGAGATGTACATCATCTCAGAAGTCACTTTCCCTCACAGTCAGCTTTGCAAAGGCCCTCCCAGTCCTCTAGCAGGTAAAAGTAGGGTCTTGAGTGATGTCTGAGGAGTCAGCTTTAAACTTCTCTGATAGGTAAGCTTTGGACTTCTCTGATAATCTCAGACAGGTAGTTCCCCTGAGGAAACAAAACCCTCCAAGGAAGATGTTTTTCATTTTTGTTGCCCATAATCACCTGTGTGGCTGATCTGACTAGCTGGGGTTGGAGCCCTAACTGACACTTGGTTAAAGAAACACACAGTACTGCTGGCCAGAGGTCCAAAACAGGCTTTCCCAAACAGAGCATGGATGCACTGTGTGACTCAGCAACATCTGAAGCTTTTCCTTCAGATATGTTTAAGGGCAGGGAATCAAAATCCAACTCAGAAAGAACCATTAGGAGAATAAGCCAATAGCAGGATGGAGTGTCTGAGTTTTTGGGCTAGACCCAGAGTCTAATCATTGAAGATCTGGTCAACTCCTTCTAAATTTTTTAGCACCACAGCAATCTTGTTTTTTCAGAGATGGAGCACAATAGGGGTTAGCTTTCAAGAGGGTTCCTAAGTCCTCTGGAATGTATCTATAACAGAAATGTTGGCAAATTGACTTGAGTCATAATGCTTAAGCTGGCAGGACAACAAAACTATGATTTTTATGCCTGATGTATACTTCTTAGACACAAAGTTATTAACGTAATGCACAAAATTATGCAATAAATGCTGTGGGACATTAAAGCAAAGTTTTATAGTCTTGAAATATAAGAAAGAGGAGAAAAAGCTGCCAGACTCATGATATCTGATGCCCTATTTTCTTTTATCAGAGTTGTGGATCATTAGATTTATTGCTTAAGCTGAACTTTGTTCAATATTTATTCAACTCAAAGTTCTGTTTATCTGATTAAAATTTACGTTTTCAATAAGTCAGATTCAGCTATTATATGAACTATAAGTTATTCCCAGAGTAGTCAAGTATGACTACTTATTTTAATCTGAATTTAACTATAGTATATTTTATCTAAATCCAGCTGCAAGTTACATAACACATGGCAAAGGAGTTCTCCTTACACTTTCAGGGGATGCCATTTATTAGTATCTTTGTTTAGTACTAAACTGAACACAATGAATGAAAAGGGTAATCTAGCATGACATTTGTACTATGAATTTACATAGCCCATATTGTCATCAGTACGTCTCTTTCACAATAAATCTAGGAATAGTCAGGGAAAAGTTAACATCTCATTGGCCTCCTCATTGCAGAAGAATTCATGTTTAGAGAGAAAACATCTTAAAGAGGCCACTGAAGAGGAACTTAATAACACCTGTGTTGGGAGACTATCACCTGGACTCTATTGGCCTTTGTGCTACTTTGTGCCTAAATACCACTATAAAGGACTAGGTATGATTCAAATATCAGAGAAACTATATTCACATGGTCTTACCTTTACAGGAGCTTAAAACAATTCAATTTTTTGTTTTGAAAAAAAAATACACCTTATTTACATGGAAGCTGCTGGAGGGAACAATGCAATAAAAGAATACAGAGAAGGAAGAGTCATTTAAGGAGAAACAAGAAAAAAGAGACAGGTCTTAAGGTGGGGCTGCCTAGGAGGGAGCTGGCAGAGAGAGAAAGTGTATAAGAGACAGGGAGAAGATTAAGAAAGAAGACGAAGAATGAGTGGATATGACAGGTGCTGACATGAAGCCATGCTACTTGAGAATAAGGGTCTCTGGTGCTTAGTGTGGAGAGAAGTTGTTGAGTAAGTCAGGGTAGAATCAAGTTAAATTGAATCTCATATTGAAGCCCAGAGAGGTTTAAGCACTTTCTTGGGCACATTCTGAAAACATGGTAAAGATGTGACTCAGCTTTTA